>NC_084590.1:6004826-6342326 GCF_033807715.1 Cololabis saira | reverse complement strand
TCAACATCTAGGACCACTTCATGACATCCTTGGTTGTGAAGGCCAGCTGCTTGTCCAGAAGCGGGCAAACATGTCTTCCTTGCTAATGATGAAGGACATGGCCTGTTGAATCCTGAACTGAGGAGCTCTTGCTCCCAAGCACCCGGCTGCAGCACGCCACGCACAGCTGCACCAAAGCTTCACCAAGGCTTCCCCACAGCGTCAAACACGGCGCCACAAAAGCCTGCACACAAGTTGTAGAAGAACACATGAAGTTTACCTCAACGGGTATGAACCGTTGGAGTCGGAGACGAGCGATGGAGGACAATATCATCACCTTGATAATAAGACAGTAAAGTAAATCCGCCCAAGAGATGATGAAATGACAGCTCCGCGTTTAGAAACAATCCTCCTGCAGAGTGTGTGTGTGCTTCGCACGTGGGGAGGGAGATTCTATTTCCAGAGCAGTTAACGGCTCTTCGTAGCTAAGTGACATGCAGACTGTCAGACGCGTGACATCACAGTGACGCCCTTCACGTTACATAAATATAATTCGGGGTAGCTGCAACAAGGATTCATGAGCACAGCTCAGGACTGCAGGACGTGGTGTGAAGAAAACACTAGTGTATCCAAGCAGGAAATCAAAAACAACCAAACAATAAAAAGATTACTTTATTTCTTTCATGGGGTAGAGCTCTTTGATTGCCAGTCAGTTTAGCCAATAGCTTGCCATTATCACTTCTTCAACTTCATTTTCATGCTTCAAAGCTGAGCAAAGCAATCATCCGTTTGTGCTAACCTGGCATCTTTATTAATACAGCAAACATGTCCAAATTCACCACCTAAACATGTGAAACGGGATATTCCACAGTAAATGTAACGAATCCGGCCCGCTGAACCGTCCATTCCGGCCCGTGACTGGATTCTTCTCTGACGGGCCTCAGGATATGAATCCTTGAAATGTGTATGTTTAGTGTTGTGGTGACAGCGCAGATTATACCTTTTTGCAACAGCAACAGTTTTGTTGCAAATGAGGCAAACAGGTGAAGCATTTCGGAAGGTTGGCGTGATAAATGCTACTTTTCAGTCCAGTCATCGTTAAAGGATCTGTTTTCCACATCAACTTTTCGTTTCATGGCCTTTGAGAGCCATTTTACCTGTTAAGAGGCCTTTTCCTATCACTTCCGTCGTGTTTGTTTTTCAAGTGCTCTATAAATAAAGTTGACTTAATTGATTTGAGGCAAAATCTCTCTATCACTCCTGGTGGATGACTGTGGTTTAGGTGATAGGAGACTGGGGAAAAAATATAAACAATAAACATCAAATAATAATGTTATTCCAAAATTAGATTTTTAAAATTTTAAATTCTGACCCTCTGACAAATACAGTTGGTGACCCCTGCTCTACGAGCTCTTATTAGTAGGGACGGCTGCTTCAAGACGTACCTGAATATTCGCAGAGGTGTCTTCAGTATTCACATTCATTACTCAGGTAGAAGTATAGATACTAGAGGATAAAAATACTCCTGTAGAGTTTGAGTTGATTTTTATTAAAGTAAGTAAAAAGTAGTAAAGTAGTAAAGTAAAAGTATAAAAGTACTTGTTTCAAAACTACTTAAAGTATAAAAGTAAAAGTAATGTAAGGGGAAAAAAAGCCATTAAAGACAAAAGCCATTGAAAATGAATGCATCTTAGTATAATGTAAATATATTAAAGAACCATATATGTGTACTATTGAGCATTAACATGTGTTAATATAAATACATTAAAGAAGCATATATGTGTACTATTGAGCATTAACATGTGTTTCAGAGAGCAGCAGATATGATGACTAGTTGTCTATAAGTATTGTAATGGTGCAAAAAGTCAAACTTCATGTTCATGTTATCATTTATCCTAACCTTTATTGGAATGTACATCCAAGTTTAGTTGCAGGAATCTGAGGGAACGGATGTAAGAACAAAACTGGACAAAAACATCTGAAACAACCACAACCAAATTCACTCTATCCGGATGGAGCAATTTAACTGGATAGTTTTTATTAAAGGCCCAAATGAAATAGAGTAACGAGGCTGTTTTTAAAATGTAAGGAGTAAAAAGTACAGATAATTGCGTGAAAATGTAAGGAGTAAAAGTAAAAAGTCGTCTGAACAATAATTACTCCAGTGAAGTATAGATAACCAAAATTTCTACTTAAGTAAGGTAAGGAAGTATTTGTACTTCGTTACTCGACACCCCTGAATATTGGTACCTGCGTCTGCGGGGAGTGATAGATGGATCCCTGGCGGGGTTGATGCTTGACCTTTCTGACGCGTCTTCATCGCTCCAAAATAAAGGCGTGTATGAAGCGTTTTTTGCTGCTGTTTAAATCTGTGGATGCGCCTGTGAGGTTGTGTCTCTGTTGGTCCAGCGGGGGGTCCCGCTACAGCTAGCTCAACTCAAAGACAACCAATGTGCTTTTTCCAAACTTGTGTTTATGTTGCAGGAGGAACGCTTCCGTTCGAAGAACTGTGACATGTTTTAATGCTTTTTAAATGTATTGTTGAGGATCTTTGCTACAATCTTATGGATATTTGGTCCCGACTGACTCAGGAGATGTTGATTTTTGTGCTAAAACGTCTTGGACCACACCTCCTAAAATATAAACGTGTTGTTTATCCTGAAATTAAACCTGAGCTTTAATCTTCCCATGAATCCACAGTAAGACCCCATAATCCCAGAAAACGAGAGCTCGTCGGAGGTCACCTGCAGAGCGATGTGTTGTCACAGGAATCCCCTCTAAGAGCATTTTAATCCGCAGTGACAGCCAGTGATCATGTAAAGGTCTGCTCTTTGTGGTGACGGGAGGACATACATGAAGTGAAACACAGCTGCCTTGATGATGGGGGAAGCAACAAAAGAGTTTGTCCTCTTTTATGGGTAATACAGATCATCTGATCAGAGTCGGTCACAAACAGAAACCAATACTTTTTATGATACTGCTTTGTTTTACTTCATAAAGATTATTGCCAAAAGATAAATACTACTACGACTAATAATAATAATAATGTGGCCAATCCTAAGGACCTCCATGATCCAGCAGCCTGTAGATCCTCCTCCAGCAGCAGGAAGTCTCAGTAAATGTCTCCCATGTGACCTCATCAGTGTCTCCTGGCTCTGGAGGAACTCTGGTCCGTTCTTTGCAACATGTCTTTAGGTCATTCAGGTTTTTGGACCAGGTCGTGGTCCACTCAATGAAAGCAAGGGGTCCAGGACCACCAGGCTTGACAGTCGGTATGACAGCTGCACTTTCCGTGCACCCTGGGGAGAAGTTGCTGGGAAGTCCAGTCTTGGGAGGGTTGGCAACTAGAATGAGTCCCACTTGTGAATAAAGTTTATAATTCTTGAACACCAACTTGGTTGGAAATGGTTTTATAACACTTTCCAGAGTGAATGAACAATGACTCTTCTAAGAACATTGCTGATGTCTATACAATGGAGAGACTACCATGGTAAAACAATGTTGAAGTTGCAAAGATCCAAAGGCGTGTGCTTCAGATGCCTTTTCTTGCCTTTGATCTTCCCACTTTCGCCATCAGGAATCAGCGGCGGTTGTGCAGTGAACCGAGACGGCGCAGCGCATCACATAGAACAGCAGATCTAGCACGCTCTGCTCTCATCACTCACAGCAGCTCAGAAATCCTCTGAGAAGCCAGAGGTTATGGTGCTAAAGCACAGGAAGAGCCGTGTCAGCTGTCTACACACTGACAAACACGGCGCTGATGCGGAGGGGCAGCCACAGGAAGTCATCTGAAAGAAACATGGCTCCCCAGTATAAATAGCCTGTACGGGGCTTGTGTACTGACAGATTAAACCATCTTTGAAGTCTGCCATACATCAGTTGAACGCTCCCTTCCTCTGCTCTTTAAGTTAATAAGCTTAAATCTTCCAGCAGCCAAAGCTGCTCCTCCATCAAAAAAAGAAAAAGACGGAAGAAAAAAGTTTTAATCCAGGCTTTGATGATACGTTATGTGCTGCTGGAGAAAACACTCCGGAACTTAGATGTGACAAGGGCCTCATCAGACTCCTGAGGAGGGTACGACCACGTGGGGTGGACCGCTGGGCCGGCCACGGCCCGGGTCTGGCCCGGGTGGAGGGTGCTGGTCCTGTTATCTCGACCCGGCCCCCTCTGCAGATGTGGAGGCAGCCACAAACAACAAACACAAACATAAACTCCACGTGACCCCGCTTCCTGCGTGTGTAGCGGAGCGAGCGCAGATTAAGCTTTGTGGGAGGAGGAGAGGCGAGGCGGCGCAATGACGAGAGGCAAGCGAGGCGAAGCAAAGCGAGAGATGAAGACATAAAAAAGGAACAAGAAAGGAAAAAGAAGGTTTGAGAAGGAAAAAGAACAGGATGATGGAGGAAGGAGAAGAAGAGCGCTGTGCAGGGGTGAGAGAGGACATCAGGAGAGAGGGAGACCAAAAGAGTGCTTGAACGAGAGGGAAAACAAAGTGGTGCAAAGATCTTCTATCTCGTTTCTATGGCAACAGCTGGTTACTAATCCACAACCTTTTATTGATGATGAAGGGATCTGACCAGTGATGCACCGAAATGAAAATTTGTGGCCGAAACCGAAAATAATAATAAACACTTGGCCGAATACCGAATAATACCGAACAATTGTTCTTTGCAGTTTTTCATTTATTTTGCCAATTTTTGAAAAAAAAAATAATTGAGAATGATCTTTCACAATCTCTAATAGGCTATGTTACTCTTACATCTGGTAATGCTTGTAAGTCCTGTTGTTGGGCATGTGTAGGCTATGATAATGAGATGGGTATTTCTGCAGCCTGACGAGAGGCGCCAGGTTGCAAAACTGTCCCAGGAAGGTGGCTCAGTTGGTAGAGCGTTCGCCCATGAACCTGAAGGTCAGTGGTTCAAACCCTAGTTCCTCCTGTGTCCACCAAAGTGTCCTTGGGCAAGACACTGAATCCCCCGGTTGCTCCCGGTTGTCAGGCCAGCGCCGTTGTGTATGGCAGCTCCGCCGACAACCGGTGTGTGAATGTGTGCGTGTGTGGGTGAATGTTTGCAGTGTAAAGCGCTTTGGGGCTGTAGGAGTACAGCTGGAAAGCGCTATATAAGTGTCAGCCATTTACCATTTACCATTTGCTGTCGTACTGTCCTTGGGCAAGACACCTTACCCACCTTGCCCCGTGTGCATTTGTATGAATGTTGGTGGTGGTCGGAGGGGCCGTTTGGCGCGATTTGGCAGCCACGCTTCCGTCAGTCTGCCCCAGGGCAGCTGTGGCTACAAATGTAGCTACCACCACCAGTGATGATGAGTATGAATGAATAATGATCTCTGTAAAGCGCTCTGGGTGCCTTGAAGGCCTTCAGCAGGAGGGTCCCCCCTTATGATCCAGGTCCTGCTCAAGGTTTCTTCCCTCCTTGCCACTGTTTGGCTTAAGGCTTTTCTCCCACTAGGGGAGTTTTTACCTGCCATTGTTTATATAATAATTGCTCGGGGGTTTATGTTTATGTTTATGTTCATGTTCTGGATCTCTGGAAAGCGTCTAGAGACAACATCCGTTGTATTAGACGCTATATAAATAAAATTGAATTGAATTGAATTGAAGGCAGAAGGGCACTATATAAAACCAAGTCATCATTAAGGGCCCGGTCATGATATGCCCCGCCCCCCTGGTCCAGCTCTGATATGTTCTACTGGCGAGAGGGTTATCGCCCCTGGGGATGGGGACTTCTGACAGATAACCATTTAACTGTTGGGCTTCTGCATCTGGGTTATTTTCTTGGAGGATCTCGTCATATCAGACAGTGAGGCGCACCGCATCGGCCCTTTTCTCTGCGCTCTCTCCCCGATCTGCTGCACTGTGCGTCACGTGACCGTCTTCATCACCAAGCGGCTTTGCCAAATCCAACTCAGCCTGGATCATTTCTTGTGTCCTCTGGTTTTTCCCCACATCCAAGTAATGATCTGACATGCTGACATGCTGACAGGTTTGCTGCATTTAACGCTGCCTCACTCCAGGCTCTCCGCTGTTTGATTGCGTCATCACACTGCGTTATTAATTGTTCGTTTTTTTCCCCACTTATTCCACCGAACACCGAAAGTGTTTTTTTTGCTATTTTCGGCCGAACAATTTCGGTTACCGAACATTCAGTGCATCACTAGATCTGACTCTAGTGAGCCCGCTTCACGGGCGGCACCATGTTTGGCAGGAACTCTACAGCCCGGCAACTGGTCGGAACCCACAAACACCAAGTAGAACACACGGGTCAAGGTCCCACACCCCAAAACGAGATACCAACACGCTTCAAATCCTCTCACTCCAAACACCAATTCACTAAACACTGCTGACGCTGTGCTGACGCCCCCCCCCCCCCCACCTCTGGTCATCCCGCTGCTGCTTCCACCTGCCTGCTGTGTGCTGTCGACGTCCCTGACTCCCCCAGTCTGGCCTTCGGCAGGAGGGTCCCCCCTTATGAGCCTGGTCCTGCTCAAGGTTTCTTCCCTCCTAAAGGGGAGTTTTTCCTTGCCACTGTTTGGCTTAAGGCTTTTCTCCCACTAAGGGAGTTTTTACCTGCCATTGTTTATATAATAATTGCTCGGGGGTTTATGTTTATGTTTATGTTTATGTTTATGTTCATGTTCTGGATCTCTGGAAAGCGTCTAGAGACAACATCTGTTGTATTAGACGCTATATAAATAAAATTGAATTGAATTGAATTAAACACCACTAATCCAGACATCTCCAAACCAGAACCCCCTGGTTCGAGAAGTTCTTTCCATAAAAACCATGAACAGAACTGGTAAGAAAATGGAAACGCCGAAGGGGTCCAAGTCCCCCTGGATTCAATCTGACGTCCTACCGGTTGGAGAGACCGGTGTGACAAACTCCAGTACTCCCACCACAACCATGGTGATGGAAAACAGCCGGTCTAGCAGTCCACAGTCAGGATAGAACCCGCATTGTTCCTCCTGAATCGGAGGTTCTACGATCAACCGGACTCTCTTCTCCCGCATCCCTATGTAGAACTTACCAGGGAGGCTGAGGAGTGTGACTGGACCAGGTTCTCCAGTCCCCTGTCTTAAAGGGTCTGATGTAGCACACGGAGCGCCCCCGATGTCCAGGCGATGCTGTGGACACGTCTTCTTCAAGTGACATCTCCTCCAGGTGACTTTCATGGGCTCAGACTATAAATGGAACCAGAGATATTTATGTTCCAGGAACTGCAGCAGCCTTCTAACCGTTGTTAAATCACAGGGAGGTGGACTGTTTACACGTCTTCTTCCATTCAGGAGCTGCTGGCCTCATAACTCAACCTATATGACACATTTGTTTAGGTGTGAATAACGGCTTAAAACGTGAAGTCAGACATCAAAGAAATACAAATAAACGGAGGCCGAGGTGGTACCGTTGGTTGGAGCAGGGTACTTGAAAGTGAGTCATTTCTGAGCGCCTTCAGGGAGCGTTGCATCATGGCCAGATGAAGCGGTGGAAACAACCCAGCGTAAGCAGACTCTTAAAGAAATGTTGATCTTTGGAAGTGGCTCAAGTGCGTTCTCCCGCTGACTATTTTAGAAAAAATACAAATACTTAACTTATTACTATTTTTCAACGTCAGGCCTATTTCTAAACTCTGATAAGTTTCAGTCGGGTTTTAAGTTTTTCCACAGGAACAATAACCTTCTTTTAACCGCTGACTCAGGTCCTTCTGTGGTCCTGCTGCTGTTGGACTCGTCTGCTTGATCACAACATTGTTCTGTCAAGCTCTGAGTTGTGAGTCGGTATTAAAGGTACAGTTCTGAAATGGTTCTAGTCATATCCATGTGTTTGGAATTTTTCCTTTTAATTTAGGCCAGTACTTTTCAGCAGTGTCTCTCCTTAGTTAAGGAGTTCCCCAAGGCGCCGTACTGGTTCTCTTCTCTTTATTCTGGCTTTGGATTAATTCTTAAAAAGCACAATCTCTTTTCTTTGGTCAGTTTTATCTGCCAATGAAACAGTCCTTAACAGCCACGACTGCAGTGTCATCAGCCAGTTGGGTTGTTCCTGGTACCCAGCAGCAATAAACCTTGGAGTGATGTTTGATGGTCCATTTAAACTTGTAGATTGGTTCACTGGTCAAGACCAGCTTTTTTCCACTTGAGACAGGTCAGTGATGTGAAGCCGTACCTCCCTTCCCAGGACTTACAGTCATTTACGCTTACAGTTAGGGATCGTGTAGATTTTTGTAACTCTTTGTTTGATGGTCTTGACTTGTCGCCACTTCTTCATCTACTGACTGTAGAAAAACGCAACAGGTGTCAGGAACAAAAAGACAAGAACACATCACTCCTGTACGGCCTGTTTACACTGGCTCCGGGTGCATTTTAAGATTTCATTTATTTTATTATAGTTTGTTTTTAAGTTGCTAAAAAGGTGTAGCTTCCCCTTGTCTGAGTGAACTCCTGAAGCTCAGATCGACGTCTACAAACCAGTTATCCCTGGAGGAAGTTCCCGGAGGTGACATGGCATTTTCGGTGGCGTTCCCCAGACTCTGGTAGACTGCTAATCCTCGACAGTTTGACACATTAAAAAAAACTAAAACATTTTTGATGGGTCAAAATGTTCATGAATCAGCAGGTCATTCAGGGCGATGAATTTTGCAATTTTGTTTGTTATTGTAGTCCTTTTTTTGGCTTTTAGGTGGAGAATTGATTAACTTCTGCAGATCAAACCAAAGCGCCTGCCGCTGTGGTTCCACTGCCTAAAGAAATCTCTGTTCACCTGAAGTCTACTCACATGTTTAGTGAGGGTGCTCCGAGCAACATCTGCACCATCACTGGAAATCCAAGCCTTTAACTACGAGCATTCGGGTGTAAAATAATGGCGTATTGCTGACATAGCTAGGCCAATCCAAAAACTGCAGTGCATGACTTCCTGTGCTCCTGAAAATTAGATGATATGCGTTGGGGCATGGACAGTTATCAATCCTGACATCTTTATTTTTATATTTTAATATACATTAGTGCTGTCAAGCAATTAAAAAAATTGAGAGATTAATTAATTAAGATCTATAATTATTCTAATTCATCTCTTTTTAAATCTCACCTAAAAATTGCTGAGAACACCCCTCAACTTGAGGTGTTTTTATTTAAATTCATTACATTATTGTGGCAGATGAAAATATTGATATATAACAACAAAAAGTGGCTTTTAAATTCATTTAGCCATTTACTTCCACTTGGCAAGAACATTTCCCAGCCTCTCGGTCGCAGACGTGCGCATGCGCGGGCTGCTCTTCTGGCGTTTAGTTTGGAGAGAGCATTGCTGTGGTTTGATAAATAGCTAACCATGTTGCTGCTAACGTTACGCGTAGCTGCGCTTGCGACTGGGTGCTTTGCGTTTATGTGGTAGGCTCAACTTGAGCTGCTTCGCTGGTGAGCAAATTCCTTTCCACAAAGAACACATACAGGTATCACTCTACCTTTATCAATGGTGCCGTCGGGGCGTTTTTGAAATGTAAATCCCCCATTCACTGGACCGGCAACCTTCACCGCCCATCAAAGACTCTTCAGTACACTAGTCACCGTCCCCCTCACCGTGGACATCCCCGTGGACATCCCCGTGGACATCACCGTGGACACCCCAGTGGACATCACCGTGGACATCCCCGTGGACACCCCAGTGGACACCCCAGTGGACATTACCATGTTCACTGCAGCAACCTTCATGCGCTGTTTGTCTTTCTGCCTGAATGTTTGTCTTCAGTAACTAAGCAGCTGCTCTCTCGGGTTGAGAAGAGTACTGAAGAATCTTTCATTCCTCTCTCCTCTGTGAAGCTGTCCCTCAATGTTGTAGCATTTGTCCAAATGTGATCAGAGTATAGATCTGTCCACCCCAGAATGCACCTGGATGACTGTCAACAGTCACATTATCAGTAAACACCAGTAATCCGGTTTTATTATACTACACCGCGGGGTTGCCTGTTTAAGGTCGTGGTTATGTCTCTTCAGGCAGAACACAGAGGTACACCTGGACAGGTCGCCAGTCCATAGCAGGGCCACATAGGTTCTGTTGGTGGCAGCATCAGACTCTGGGTTAGTATAGACTACTGATTACTTTCTTAGTTTATGATTAAGATGTCTCATTAGATAACCCTCATATTAGACAGAAAAGATGGCTTCATACAAATTCAGCTGATGTGGTATGAAAAAGAATAAACCTCCCTCAAATGATCACGGATATGAAATTCAACAATACAAACCAAAGTGTTCATTAAAAACCAAGGACCTTATTTTATGATAGAATTACTGAGGTCAACATTATTTATGCTTGTTGGACCAAAGTTTGTCCTCTCCAAAGTTTCAGGATGTTTTTGACGTATAATAATATAGAAACAGTCTGACTGTAGTAAGAAAAACGAGGTGGAAACACTTGTGGAAAAGGAAGCTGTTTTTCCAGTTTGTAATGGATATTCTGCCCTCGTACATGGAAAATAATACTCACTGAACTTCCACCTCGTACTGTGGTGCAGCATGAGTTAAAACAATGTATATATACAGCGTTTGTGCATTCACACATGCATAGACACGCACATCTGAATCCACTTTGTTGAACAGAACAGCACAGAAGGGGAGCGGCGAACAAGAAATCAGATACGAGGAGGTGGGTAGTATTTGGGTTGAGACAGAAATATCTTGTTTTCCTCTCCTCTTATGTCCACTGCTGTGCGCACCCCCCCCCCCCACCCTATTGCCTCCTGAATTTGCTTCAGGTGTCCCTCTCTCTCTCTCTCTCTCTCTCTGTCTCTCAGTAGCCCTGCCTGGAGCTGCAGGGATGGGGCCTTCGTGCCATGTACTACCTCAAGGTCAATGGGTTTACTCTGGCAAGGCCAGCAGAAGTGAATGGGCATCATTAGAGTTTCATTATAGCTGGAACCAAAGCTGTATTTAATGTCCAGCAGAGCCCCTGCAACTGCTGCAGAGCCAGAGGGGAGGGAGGAGAGACGAGATGGAGAGAGAGACAGGGAGAGGGATGAAGAGGGGGAGAGACGGAGATAGAGAGAGAGAGGGAGAGAGACGGAGGGGGGGAGAAACAGAGATGGAGAGAGAGAGCGAGAGAGAGAGAGAGAGAGAGAGAGAGAGAGAGAGAGAGAGAGAGAGCTTCGCAACCGTTCAAGTCGGTAAAGTTATACTAGTTGTGAGGACTTCGTATGATTTAAAGACGATTTAATGAACTTAATGGAGGAACTGAGACTCTCTGGAGAGGACTCTTCGGAGTCCCTGGAGGAGTTTCAGATGGTCCTCAGAGAGCTCGATGCGGACAAGAGTATGGACAAGATCCGGGTGGAGTATGAGAAACTCATCCTTCCCCTGAAAAAGTGGAGGTGAAGATAACGGGAATTCCCATCTGGGGAGGTCGGTGGTAGAGTGGTAGAGGGTAGTAAAGGAAAGTAGAGGGTGGTACAGGGTAGTCGAGGGTAGTAAAGGATAGTAGAGGGTGGTAGAGAGTAGTTGATAGCAGAGGGTGGTATAGGCTAGTAGAGGATAGTAGAGGGTAGTAGAAGGTAGTAGAGCGTAGTAAAGGATAGAAGAGGGTGGTAGAGGTTAGTAGAGGATACTAGAGGGTGGTAGAGTGTAGTAAAGGATAGTAGAGGGTGGTAAAGGGTAGTAGAGGGTAGTAGAGGGTGGTATAGGCTAGTAGAGGATAGTAGAGGGTAGTAGAAGGTAATAGAGGGTAGTAGAGGGTAGTAGAGGGTGGTATAGGCTAGTAGAGGATAGTAGAGGGTAGTAGAAGGTAGTAGAGGGTGGTAGAGTGTAGTAAAGGATAGTAGAGGGTGGTAAAGGGTAGTAGAGGGTAGTAGAGGGTGGTATAGGCTAGTAGAGGATACTAGACGGTGGTAGAGTGTAGTAGAGGATAGTAGAGGGTGGTAAAGGGTGGTAGAGGGTAGTAGATGATAGTAGAGGATAGAAGAGGGTGGTAGAGGATAGTAGAGGATACTAGACGGTGGTAGAGTGTAGTAGAGGATAGTAGAGGGTGGTAAAGGGTGGTAGAGGGTAGTAGAGGGTGGTAAAGAGTAGTTGATAGTAGAGGGTGGTATAGGCTAGTAGAGGATACTAGACGGTGGTAGAGTGTAGTAGAGGATAGTAGAGGGTGGTAAAGGGTGGTAGAGGGTAGTAGATGATAGTAGAGGATAGAAGAGGGTGGTAGAGGATAGTAGAGGATACTAGACGGTGGTAGAGTGTAGTAGAGGATAGTAGAGGGTGGTAGAGGATAGTAGAGGATACTAGACGGTGGTAGAGTGTAGTAGAGGATAGTAGAGGGTGGTAAAGGGTGGTAGAGGGTAGTAGATGATAGTAGAGGGTGGTAGAGGGTAATAGAGGATAGTAGAGGGTAGTAAAGGTAGTAGAGGGTTATCCCTTTCTACACTGAATACATTCACCAAGATAAAAGTACCAAATAAAATCAACCAAACTGCACAAAAGTCTTTCTGAGAGGTTTGAATAATCAAGACTTTCTGAGAAAGAGATGGAGAGAGACAGAGAGGGAGAAGGAGGGGGAGAGAGACTGTGAGAGTAAGGGGCAGAGAGAGACACATAAAGACAGAAAATATAGAAAGATAGAGAAGGAGAGAGGGGGGGCGGGGGGGATAATGGAATTTCCATCTGGGGAGGTCGGTGGTAGAGTAGTAGAGGGTAGTAAACGATACTAAAGGGTGGTAGAGGGTAGTAGAGGGTAGTAGAGGATAGTAGAGGGTAGTAGAGGATAGTAGGGAGTGTTAGAGGATTATAGAGTGGTAGAAGGTAGTACAGGGGTATCCCTTTCTACTCTGTGAATACATTCATCAAGGTAAAATGACCAAAGAAAATCAACCAAACTGCAAAAAAGTCTTCGTGAGAGGTTTGAATAATCAAAACTCCCTGCACTCCAAAAGACTATTAATCAGTGTTTCTTTAATTAAATGCATTATTTGTAATTTATTCTACAATAACATACAGTAATTTCCCTTTAGGGATGAATTAAGATTTTTTTTCAATTCAGTTCAATTACATTCAAGAACATGCTGTCACAAATTGAGTTGACAACATGTGAAAGAAAAAACATGCAGGACAGGGGCCCTAAGATAAATAAAGGAATCTAAATATAGGCAAGGCAAGGCAAATTTATTTATATAGCACAATTCAACACAAGGTAATTCAAAGTGCTTTACATTGACATTAAAAGCGGCAAGACATAATAACAAATAGGTAAGAATAAGAAAAGAAGTAAAATAATAAAAAGCACAAGCTGTTAAAAAAAAAATAAGGGCAGTAGAGTACAGCAGGTTTAATTTAAGAGTACACTTCAGTAAACAGTAATGTTTTTAACCCTGATTTAAAGGAGCTGACAGTTGGAGCAGACCTCAGGTCTACAGGAAGTTTGTTCCACCGGTGAGGAGGAAATATAGTGAATATTCCTGTCAGACTTTGCCCCCTTTGCTGACTGTTTTCTTACTGACGTAAATTAAATAAAATTTTAATGCTTTGGAGTCTTCATGTACCCATCTTAGGGCCTGATTTACTAAAGGTTTGCGTGCGTAAAAACGTGTGCAAACTTGACATCACCCGCAAACCAATGTGCAAGCTGATCTACTAACAGCGTGCAAAGAGGACTGCACCTCTCAAATGAGCAAAATAGCACACGCTGTTCATTTAGTACTTTTGCCCTGATGAATAATCAATATGGGGCGTACCCGCCAGAAATCCTAAATACTGGGAGGGGAAAATGCAAATAGGTTCATTTACCACACGCAATGAGATTTACCAAGCCTGAAAGTTATTGCAGGGATTGTGATTGCGTCTGTATTTAATACGTTCGAAGGGAAGGTGCTAATCTGCCCAGCATTACGCACCGATGGCTGCTGTTATTGTGGCAAGGAGGCGACATCGCCAAAATCAAAGAATACGCAGAGAGAGAGTCTTTATTCTGCTGCATGCTATTTAAAAATGGTTGCACAAGTTTTATCAAAGCCCACTTTTTCTTTAGTTCTTCGCCTTATATCTTGCCACCTTCTTTTAACCTCATCTGCCGTTCTTTTTGTCTTAACAACTGCATTTATTCTATCGCAGATTTTCTCCCATATTGCGTTTCCTTTGGTAATGTTTAAATGTATTTGCTGTAGTTCATGAATGTGTTTATTTGCCTCTTCCACTAATATCTCTAACTCCAACGCGTCAAATTTCATTTTGCGCTTGCGACCATCCTGCTTTCCATCCAGACTCTCCATGGCGCAAACCGTAAGACACGCAACACCTTATTTAAATACTGCAGTTTGCACCTGTTATCAATTGCGCAAGCATTCTTAGTTGATCACCCGCAAAACACACAACAACAGCACGTTTGCACCTGTTATCAATTGCGCAAGCATTCTTAGTTGATCACCCGCAAAACACACAACAACAGCACGTGCAAACTTTTTCAGTGCACACGCAATTTAGTACTCTTTATTTAGGATCTTAGTAAATCAGGCCCTTAGTGTCTTCCTTTGACATGTGCTTCTGCCTGCTGTCTGTAGAATGAAGAGCGGCTTCACATGGAGATTGAGAGATTGTTGGTCAAAGAAAATGCTCTCACTGTGTCTGGCAGCCTGCTGGAGCTTCACCACTCAAGAGTTCCCTCATCTAACTGGCACAAACTAAGCAAGTTTAAGCTCCCAGAGTATGTTCTGGATTTTGGTCTCGTCATTCCTGGCAAAGTTGTCAGTCACACTGTAAAAGTGATGAATAGTGGATCAATACCTGCGTCCTTCAACGCCGACTGCAGATGTCTTACAGGCACAGGTTTTAACGTAGAACTTAAAAAAGTGAAGGACTTGCCCTGCCGTAAGACTCACACTTTCAAAGTCGCGTTTGATCCTCAAGGAGCCAAACTGGAATTGGGGGACTAGAGTGTTTTTTGCCAATTGAGGTGGCGAGGGGTCCGCTGGTGCAGGTGCGGCTGTGTGCGGTTTGTGACCATGCCGGCCGTCACCGTCTCCACAGACCTGCTGCAGTTTGACGCGCTGCAGTGCAGCATTTGTCAGATAAAGACAATACAACATGGCTCTTTTTCTTCTGAATACTGAATAAACAGCTTTTTCCAGGTTCAATTAGAAAAAAATAATCCAGGTAACACTTGCTAAATGACAGACAGCGAACGGTGGCACCCTGGTAGTCTAGCTAGAGACAATTTAGCCCTTTTCATACATGAAGTACTTAACTTTCATGGCTTCAAAAGTCATTTAAATCAAGCACTTTCAGCCATTCAGACAAATGTTTTCACACTGATAACTTTAACAGCTTCATTCAAACGTAGCATTGACAGTGATGAAAACAGCATCAGTTTTCAATATATGAAAGTATGAATATATGAAATCCTTTCACAAGGGACCACATAATACCTGAAGTAAATGCAGTTATGTTCCTATTGAATCCAGTTACTTGTGATTGAGTTGATCCAGTTTTCGTGGTGGTGGGTGTGATTTGGTCGCAGGTTAGGGACAGCGGTTCAAGTGGGAAAGCGCCAGCTCTTTAATTACTCTTTTTTTGTTTTGCATCTATTTTTTTTAACGGCTAAGCCCTCAGGCGGGCAGATGACCAGGACTGCCGCCAGTCATACATGCTCTGAAAATTGTTTCTGGCAAATAAAACTGTTTGGACTGCACTTACTGTAGGTCATTTGTCGCTGGACAGTACCCTCAGTATTGGTATATCAATTCATGCCAATAGAGTCCAGATTAAAAATTCATGACGCCATGAAACTCTTTACTTTGCTGCAATTATCCATCCAGAACAAGCACAAGGGAATAGTGGTGTGGAAATAAAACCTGGTTACCATGGCTAAAGAACTGTCCGCACACGCCATCTCCACAGGGAACGTTTCAGACGCTGAGACCATCAGAGCTCTGCCTGCTCAATTGGATCTTTGATCACGACTTTAACCAAAGAAACTGCTCCAATTTGGTCCTACTTTGGCACCTCGGCCACAGGGAACGTACCAATTATAGTGAACCATCTGCATTTTTCTAGTCAGGGAAAGGTGTTTGTGCCACATTGCGGTAACGCTACACATGACCATGTGAGGGATCGGGGCTAGCTCACTATGTTGTGTATCACAGTTCCTGTTAATTTATGTCTGAGTGATCTCTCAAATATTTATTTATTTTTAGTTCATGCGTTTGTATCTTCTGGACTAGATTACTGTAATGTGTTATTAGCAGGATGTCCAAGTAATTTGCTGAATAGGCTCCAGCTGATCCAAAATGCAGCAGCATGAGTACTTACAGGAATCAGCAGGAGAGACCACGTCTCTCCAGTGTTAGCGTCGCTCCATTGGCTACCTGTAAAATTCAGAATCCAATTTAAAATTGTATTACTTGCATATAAAGCCCAAAACGGCTTAGCTCCGCATTATTTGCAAGACCTGATAGTGCCTTATCTTCCTGGCAGAGCATTCCGCTCTCAGAGTGCAGGTTTACTCGTAGTTCCTAGAGTATCCAAATGTAGATTTGGAGGGCGGGCTTTCTGTTATCAGGCACCACTACTATGGAACCAACTTCCAATCTGGGTTAAGGAGGCTGACACCACCTCCACCTTTAAAACTAAACTTAAAACCTTTCTGTTTAGTAAAGCCTATAGTTAGTGTTTAGTAAACCTCTAGTTGGTGTTGGTAAATCTCTAGGTAGTGTAAACTTTAGTATGTTAGAGTCAGTAGTCATAGTTGCAGCTATAGAACAAAACTATAATAATTAGTCTCAAATATAGCTTCGCGGTAGATATGCTGCTATAGGCCTCTGCTGCAGGGGGGCACCGACATGATCCATTGGGCGGTGCCTCTCACCCTTCTTCTCTTCTCCTCTTCCCTTCCTCTCTTCTCCATTTCCATTTTTATTTATTATAAATATCTCATAGCTATCGTTTTTGTCCATCGTTCCTGTAGTTTCTTGTGCTGGCCCCCCTTTTTTCTCTTTTGTGCATGTTTGCAGGCCGGAGCTTCAGGAGCTGCATGCTGACCTGCGGTCCTGGTCACACCCACCACCACGAAAACTGGATCAACTCAATCAAAGTCTGACAGCACAGCCAGAAAAAACATATTACAATACAAGAAGTGGACATGTAGACTTAAAATGCAATCCAAGTACATTCATGAATGAACTGAAGAGTCACACCATTGTGCTGGAAGCTTCGTCCTGCATTAACTCTCTGAACAAGCCTTCGTCCAACCTTTCTTGAGGAGAATGTGGACTTAGGCTGCAGCACAACTAAATGGGGTCTTGACTAAAATATTGATGGAAAAAAGAAATTAATCCCAAACCGTTGAGGACCTTTGACCTGTCCTTCATTAAAGTGGAAAAGAGAGATCAAAAGTTTCTCTAAAATGACAAAAAGCATTAAGAAATTGTGGAAGACAAGTTATTGACAAATGTAAATGGGGACTGTACTTGAGATCTGGCGAGTCTGCAGAAGACTTTGGCTTTTGACAGCACCGGACCTTCCAGCATGACAGTGGTTCAAAATATGGAGCCAAAGTGGTCAAGAAATGGTCACGGAGAATGATACAAATATTCTGGGTATTACCCAGGGAGCCCTCTGGGGAGGGAAGTGAAAGGCAGAGTGACGACAAGCATGCCTTCTGAGCCCAAACACCTGGAGACCACTGCAGAAGAGGAAAGTTCCAGGATCCTGCCGGAGACGTGGAAAGACCTTGTAAGCGGTCACAAGAACCACTTCATGGCTGTGATATACCAAATAAAGGCTTTGCCTCTGATTAAAGAAAAATGAGAGGAAAAACTCTTGCTAGCCTCATTTTCACCCAAGAAATTGGATCTGTAGTGAATGTTACGGATCATTTAGGCACCTGAATGTCCTGATCCTCGTGGAAATATGCAAGAAATCAGCTCTACAGGGCTATGAGTAGTTATATTGGTTCTTTGGTTGAATCACAAGTCTTTTAGTTTTATATCGATTTGGAATCGTAGTAAATGAGAATTGCGATTCTTATGTGAACCGATTTTTTTGGCACACCCCTACTCCGTACTGAATACCTTGTGGAAGTACCTTTTACCTTTACCACGGAGTCAGTCTGGAGTTATATCCGACACTTCTTTGCAAAAGAGTTCAGGTTCCTTCAGACTGTGAGAAAATATCTTGCATGTGGTTGTTTGTGTCATGGAGGGCCGGACTCTGATCGATGTGTACCATTAGGTGTGCACTTTGGGCAGTGTTCATTTTATTGATGAAAACTTTACATCGTAGTCTTCGTCAATTATCTTTGTTATGAAAACAAAAACGAATCAAAGCTTTCATGAAAGGTATTGGAAGATTGGAAGCTGACTGGTCCAAAGAAAACTAACTCGATAGACGCTACGAAGATGAAAAACGACGATACAAAACAACGAGGGTATCTATTGGCGTAAACTCGTGGACAACAAACTGCTTCATTCCTGGCAAGTTGTTCATGCTACTTCTACGACTGTTGTGAGGTATCCACCATCGTTTTGCCTACATCTTGGATCTCACTGGGGAAAAGTGCAGAAGTGACTTTTTTTTCAATATGTTGCAGTGATTAGTTACAGTAAAGCACATACACTTCTTCTTTCAATGTTCTCAGTAGTGTTAGTTCATGAAATAGTTAGAAATGAATACTACATATGGCACTTTAATACAGTTTTTGCTTTTGAACAAATGGTCAAATTGAACAAATTGGTTTTACAGTATTCATTTATATGAAGAATGTCAGTTATCCAAGTTGAATGTTTTCAAAAGCAAGGCCAAGGTAATAAAAACACACATTTTTTTCAATTAAGTAAAATCTCTGCGTATGTGTGCATGTGTTGTATACTTTTAAAGCTAACAGGTTAATGTTTTATGTATTCTAGACATAAATAACTTTATGTAAAATTTGTTTAGTCAACTAAAACTAGAACATGCCACCCTACCCCACAGCCCGCACTTCTGTAAGGCTACACGAGATGGTGGTGGACACATGTCGGGAGCGACCAGTACCTGCCAGAACCGCCTGAAGTTTCTTCTGTTGGCCCGTTGTTGTCTCTCTGAGCTCCTCTCATCCACTTTGGCGGGTCATCCTGATGTTTGTGCTACCACACTTTGTACACCTATCCATGATGGTTTTAACCGACTTCCATAAGCCGTCTATGTTCTTGGGGTTAAGTTCTGGACTCTGACTGGACCACTTGAAGTGGTAAATCATCATGCCCCTGCTGCTGTGTTCTGTAGACTCATGAACAGAGATGTCTCCAGGTCCAGTGGCGTCTCCAAGCCTTCAGCGGTTCCTCGTGGGTACCAACCACATCACTGAATTGTGTCTGCCTCGGTTTTGGACAGTTATCTGAGAGTATTTCTGCACTAAAGGTGAAGAAAAGACAGAACTTTGAATAATTTGCTTATCCATAGACCTTTTTCATTTTTTTCTCTTTAAATCATGCTTTTTATTTCTACTACCGGCATGTGAAGTTTAAATGTCTCTGTAAAGCACTTTGAATCACCTTGTTCAATAGTGCTATACAAGTAAACCTGCCCTGCCTTGCCTTGCCCTGCCCTGCCCTACCTAATTCATCATGCATCAAAATGCTTGCCTCCACACATCAAGCACAACACAAATTTAAAAAGCTGAAATCCACTGATGCTTTTAATGACGATAAAAGAAATAGCTGGGGACATCCAATCCGTCTATCAGTCCTTGATCAAAGTCGTATGTGATTCTTGCCACCCAGACTGCTGCACACAAAGCCATATCCGGGTCACACAAACGTAAATTCATTATTAAAATCCAATTCAGTCTTGTGACCCGTTTTCTCATTTCGTATTTTTGAGGCAAGTCTAAGGGAGCTTTCACTCCTGTCCCGTTTGGAACAGTTGTTCCGAAACAGGGAGCGTTTCCCCCTAAAGATCGGTTAGTTTGGTACATGTGAACACAGCAATCCCGCTCGGATGCGGGACAAAACAAGTGAGCTGAGATCTCCTAGGAGAGGTGGTCTCTGCTCGCTGCCATTCCAGACCTGGAGCGGTTCGTTTGGAGTGAGAACATAATCCACACAGCAACCGACAAACAAACTAGCCACACTCGCTTACGATGCTCCATAGTTGTTGTTTTTCCCGAGGTACGGAAGAGGAAACTCCTTCCACGTTCATTTCTGACCAATCAGAGAACAGTTGGTTCATGGCATTTGTTAACAGCTTTGAACCGCTACAGACGGTTGTGAACACAAACGCCACAAACGGAAAATGAAACAACTGTATCGATTTAGCCCCTGAATCGGAACAAAACAAACGGGCCACAGGTCTGAAAGCACCCTTAAATTGAAATATGAAAAAACCAGGCATTGTTTAGTTTTTGTGTTACATTAAAAAACAAAATAAAACATAATTTTTTTCCTTTTTGGTTGAACGAATGATACACGGATTATATCCCATTTTGAGGAAGACAGGAACACCGAGCGAGTTCGGTTCAGGGTCTCAAATTGCACCGCGGCCACTTCAACACGTACACCCTGACAGTCTGAGCTGTTGGGACGGTGGTGTCCAGGCTGGAGGAGCAGACTGACCCGGAGCAGCAGTCCAGGACCTGAACTCCAGTTAGCTGTGATTCCAGTAGCCGGTCCGTTGGTCCTCCAGGGTCCTCCACAACCGTTGATGTTATATAATATAATAATAAAGAATTGTTTGTGTTCAGCTTTATCGGAGCATTGTGTTTGACGGATATAAGGAATTAGACGAAGGTCAGATAACTTTTTTGTCACAAATATATCCAGAAAACCAGTTTGATACGTCTCTTGACTTTTTCTCACTACATTGTTTGAAAACATAATTGTGAAAGTTCAACATGCACAAACTGTTAAAAAACACAGAATACGTGCTGAAGAAATAAACATGCTTTAAAAAGCATCTGCTACTTCTTCCACTTGATTGTTTTCATCACTGGCTGTCCTGAAAGACAAATGCAAGCTGTATTTGTAAAAGTAAAAAAAAAAAAAATTTGAAGTAAAATTACTTTAGTGGATTAAAAAAAACACAAAACAAGAATGTTTATGAATATTTAAAAAAATGTTGTCTGAGAGATCACAAAATGGATAAAAGTTCATAACAGAAACTCAAACAAAAAGCAATGAGGACATATGTGTGAATTAACTTTTATCTATTTAAGAAGAAATAAGCACATCAGTAAATGCAAAGACTGAGAGCTTATAAACACTTGAGGTTTTTTAACCAAGAAACCAAAGTCTTGACATTTTTGTGAATCCAGAGAAATGTCGTCCATTCTTCTACAGTTACGCATTAAACCTTGACTTGCTGTATCTATTTACTCATTTAGTTTTCATTTTCTCAATCAATATGCGTCTCGGAATAGTTTCGTTCAGCCTTGCACAATGATTTCAAAAGATTAAACAATAAAAAACTGAACAAGTTTGATCCCGAGGATCTTGCATAGGACGCATCTTTTGTTTGAAGCAACAAAGGTATCGGTGTTCGTGTGTCTCATCTGTCTCATCTGTCCCTGAATCAGTCTTTGTGTCGTCTTGATTACAACATTTCAACAACTGAATGCTGACGCTCATTATGCAACTGTAACGACTTTGTGTTTGAAATGGGATTATAAAGGCTGGCTCAGCCAGTATAAACTGAACTTGTACTTTGATTTTTTTTTCTTAACTGAAATAAGCTAACATTTTTCTGGACATGACGGCGTCTCTTCTTCATGTATTTGAATCAGGCTTCAAATATGAAATAACCCCATTTAATATTGAAGATATAACGAGAGCGGGTGATCTTTATTTGTTGTCTTGTCTTTTGAGACAGATCAATTTCTCAGTTAAATTTAAAAAAATGGAAACAACGTGTTCCTGAGCATCGTTTCAGGTCATCAGACCATCCTGGGCCTGCGATGGTCTGAGCTATCTGGGCAGACCAACGTGTTCTGAGACGCGCAGGAATATTTTAACAGCCATAAGGATATACACCATACGTACACATTCTTCAACAAAGTCTTCAGGAGGAAGTAATTGTTCAGACACATAAAAGAGCCTTTTTTCATTCGCATACACTTAAAATCAAAAGTACATAAGAGTGTGGGGATTTTATACATTTTAATATTAATGTTTACAATAACGACATGCCGGTATAAAATATCTGTAACAAAAGAGCTATGAACTAAAATCAGCTGTAGCCAGTAGTTCTGGATCAATGAGACAGATTTACTAAGACATGAGGAGATATTTGTTCAATTATACTGCTACAAAACATTTAAATCATACGTCACAACACAAACAATTAATTATTCATATTGGAAATAATTTCAGACAATCAAAATACTGACAATGATCAGTACTCATCATTAGAAAAGTGAAGGAATTGTTTGATGAATTTAAGAGAAGTTTTTAAAGAAAATAATATATACACACATATATTTTCTTCAGTCAAAGCTTAAGGAAAAAATATTAAACCCAAAATCCATCCGTACCCACGTGGTACCAAAGGTTCCCCCAGTGGGAAAAACTGCTCTCAAAGACGTGGTGGTTCTTAAAAGGACTGGCTTTATACACAACTATAAGTTTTAAAGAAATAACAGCCCGGTGCAAAATTGTGAACGAAGGAACTTTAGTTGTGAACAATGACAGAGAAATATTATTCAGTTAGGACATTATAAAAAAAAATAGGAAAATAATAACTAGCTTCCAAACAGCTAGAGATAACTTAATGGTGGCCTGCAGGATATTGTCAAATGTGCCATTACAATAAAATCTAGTTGGTTTTCTCACATTTTATTTTGGATGCACAACACAAGAATGGAGAACAAAAGACAAATATGAATTGATCATTCTGCTGTTCTGCAGCAAAAACACACCAAGATATCGACATTTACAAAATGGAAACGACAGCAGAATTTGTAAATTTTACAGTAAAACTATGTGTTTTATGGCTTTTTTATATTACATTTCACAGGTATTATTTTTTTGTATTTAGTTAGTTATTTACTTATTTTACAAACGAACAAAGGCAGCTAAAAAAACAATCAAAAAATACAGTCCTCTTACATGTATTTGTGGTGCTTCGTATCACTCTTTTTTTATGAAGGGAATATTTGTCGAAATGAATATGTCAAAGCCAAGGACGTGTTAATGTAACTGCACGTGTTTGTTGTACCTGAAAAATGGCTTAAACCAATTACATGAAATGTAATGTAAATGAAAAAAGAAAAGTGTTTTATGATGCTACAGCTTTTTTCCTTTTCAAGTTAAGTATTTTAATCAGTTAAAATATTTAGCTTGTATTTTAACTCATTTGATCAATAAAAACTGAACAGACAATAAGTCTTTTCACTTTTCAAATAAACATCTCAGCTTTGCAAGTTGAGCAAATGTTGACAATATTATTTAAATGGCAGTGAGTTGGCTTAACAGATTTCAGTTGGATATAAGGGTCAAAGACGTATAAGGTTTTCAAAGTAGGAAAAAAATAAAACAGCAATTACAATTCCCTAAAATACTTTTTTATGTTCATTGGAGTGTCACCTATGTCCCTATATTAGTTATTTTCAAGAATAAATCAATAATTCATTTTTATTGTGATTCACATGAATGTACCCTGGTAAAATGTCATTCAGTATAACGCCAAGTGTTTTTTAAAACAATTTAATTTTATGCCCATTTTTTCATAATCACAAGGTTTTATATCCATGCTTAGACTGGCAGAAATATAACTACCCAGAAAAAATGACACTATTTCATTCGTTTATACGCAGTCATTTAAGTGTTCAAAAGAAGTCATTCCAATAAGCCAACGATCATTTACAGGAAAATAAAGAAACACTAAAGGTGCAGAACGATGTATTTGCAGTGGCTTCTTTTTCCTCCTCCGGCTGCCCGAGCGCCCGAGCGCCCGCGTCTCCTCGTCTCTCTGCCCAGCCCTGTCCTCTCTGCCCGGCCCTGTCCTCGGATGCCTCTTGGCCTAGTTCTGCCCAGAGCTGCAGCCTGCCAGCCCAATCTCAGCCAGGCTTTCTGATTCAGCGTGCGCAGCAGAAAAAGGCACGGAGAGAAAGAGAAACAACACAAAAAGAAGAACAAAAAAAAAAAAAACAGGCCGCAAACAACAACCGTACAATGTCGGTTAAATCTCTCTGCATGTTTGTTCCAGCAGTCTTCAATCACATAAATATTATTATTGCTCAAATGTATAGAATTAGGACTCTAATCTGTGGAAAGGATCACAAAAATATAAAAGTATTAAACTGAATCCTTTCCCACTCTTCCTTTGTTCTGTGAAATGAGGTTTCATGTCAAACAGGCTCCTGTTGAGAAGAATTTACTTGAGGTGCGAGTTTGGAGATGAATGTTTTGGAACGGAGCGAGATGTGTTATTTGGTCCGGGGTTATTCCCGACAAAATACAAGCTTAAATGGGATGAAATGTGACTTTTATTCATGCAGTAATTAATAGAGAAACGAATAAAATTAACTGATTTAGTTTCAACAGGATAATATACTTTAATCTTTATTATGTTAAAGCGTTTATCCATCCTTTTAAAGCTACCTGTTAACAAAATAGAGAAAAAGACATTATCAAGACATTATCATTTAATGTTGGTTGATTGTGGTGCTCCATGTTAATAAATCATTACTTAACTTGTGGCATTAAAAATAGATGCCGACATCCTTTAATGAATAAAACAAGCAGAGCACCACTATATACCACCATAGGTCAATAACAACTCAGAAACAAAAACATATGAAAATTACAGAGTACCCAAGAAGAAAAAAGCGAGGTGTGTTATTTCACATAACTATAAAATGAAATAGTTAGCATGCTAACTGGACATGTAAATAAAGAAAAGAACTCATTGGATTGAGAAGAGTAACAAAGACTGACTTGAGACAGCTCATATGTGTTTATTTAGAAAGCAAGCATTTTTTATACTCTTATTTTTCTTTAATCAAGGTTGAATATTTGGTGTCTGGTTGCAACTTTGTGGTTTTTTCTTTGCTGATATTTTCATTACCTGTTTGAAAATAAAGAAGATGCAAAGACCAAATAAATAATAGACGTGTCTGATTAGCTGCATAGCTGCATTTTTACCCTGGTGACTGGAAATCAGTACAAAGCTGTTGGATCAGGAAAACTAAGCGGAGTTTATTTATCTTATTTAGCAAAGAAATGTTGCTTCCCATGAAACTGTACAAAATGTGCGTGTGTTTTAAATTCACCATTTCGGTTTAGATAGCAGATATAGCAGATAAATGAAAGTAGTGTCCCTGATACCACCAAAGGCAGTTTAAATACGACAAAAGTAAAGTTCTTATGAAAATGTTTCGGAATTTTCATCACAGATAGCAGTGATGGGCTTGGAAAGACCGGATGGCGGGAAATATTGGGATAAACCGGATGGTGGGAGATGTTTGGAGAGGTTGGGTTTATGAAACATGGAGCACGTTCAAGTTTAAGATATATTATCTTAAACTTGAATGTACTTGAAGACAGATCTCTGGTGCTGAATAGTGTCAGGTTTTTCTTAGTTGGAACAATGGCTTACATTTATTTGTATGGACATTGCAGAGCATGCATTTATGTGCCCATCAGTATTTGGGTGACTGAAGTGAATAATATAGATAAAACGGACATAATATTGCAATCCTTTTTGGGCATCCTGAGACTGAGACTCTGTCATTCACTTATTCCTCCGGATGTGCATGGTGTTGTGACATCACAGATCCAAACCTGTGCAGGATCAAACAGCTTTCCAGTCTTTTCCTCCAAAACAAAAGTTGCTTATGGACTAACATTAATTTGAAAGGATGCACACCCTGCTGAGGAACTCCAGAATACTGCACACAGAGCTGTGAGGACATGTTGGGAGTAGGAGATGTTGTCACATGTCCCATTTCAACCTTTCATAAAGGAAGCATCAGCTTCTGTTTTAAAACAAGGTAAAAAAATGTCTTATTGCAGTAACAGCACGCGACAGCAGATATGACCCGTGACGAGAGCTTTTACTTATTTTTTATTTTAACAATGAAAAGTTATTTTGCTCTTTTGAGGCAATGACAAAATTACATAAAAAAATATCGGTTTTAGTTTTGTTTTAGCAATTTTTAAACAACTTGAAAAATGCTAAACTAGTTGCACTAAATCCAGAGGTAAAAGCCAGTTTGATGGGTCATAATGGGTTTACTGCTGCTACAAAACATTATTAATGTGTGTAATCACATCGGTTGATCTGCATAGTATATATATTTACTTAAAAAAGTGCATGTTAAATGTTCTCATAGTGCACATCTCATCTTGTTTTACAGCGTAACACAATTAAACATCAGCATCGGCCTACATTTTCCAGATATAATTTGAAATAAAATGACTTTTATGAAGTGTGTGCTAAATCAGTTGCGTCCAGTTCATTCACAAATGTTGATTATGGATGAAGATGTTTTCATGAGAAATCATTTAACTTTACCATGTGACGTGAGTATGGAGTTTAAGCCTTTCAAGCATCAAAGTTTATCCACAAACTTGAAAAATGTTTGAGTGTCAGCTATCCTGTAAAAGGCCAGAAATGTAGAAATGACTTGGCTGAGATTACAAGTCAACCTCCACGCCGAGCATATGAGCAGATCTTGATCAAATATCATCACAAAGCCATATTCCTTAAAATAATGCAAAACCAGGACTTTTGTTTAAAATTTTATTCACATCACATTTTATTACAAATACACGTAAATGTTGGCGGTCCCATACTCCCTTGTGCGGTCTGTGACCTCCGTCTCAGGGCCGGCTCCCACCCGCAGACGTGTCCTGCCCTGGTCCTGACCTGGTCCTGTCCTGGTCCGGACCTGGTCCGGGAGTCTGCAGAGAGAAAGACGTGGCTCTTTCAGCTGCACGGTACAGTCAAAGCGGCCCGCGAGCAGCTACCACCTCGTCCATGTGGACACCAGCACACCACGGTATAAAAACACTGACCACATGTGTCATTGAATATAGACTTTTTTGTATGTATGCACAATGATACACATAAATGATGCACTGCTGTGCTTTTGAACCCATCTATCGACCAACGGTGGCGAAATCGTTCACAGGACCTAAGTACAGCTGCTACACCAACTTATTCTGACTTTACAGGCTCATTTGGTGTCTGGTTTCTCTCTGGTAGAATAGCGCGGTTATTCGTCTTGGCAGCTTCACAGACACAAAAAGTGCATCAATTGAATTATTTCAAGTGAAAACAGCTTCAACTATTTACAAAGGTATAAAAATAGCACCAAAGACCAAATACAAAACACGTCTGATTGCAGTTCTATTTATAAATGTGACAGTTGAAAGAGTAGGGAAACATGTGAAATGACAGCAGTTAAGCTTAATTTAGCTGCGACTGCCAGACGTTTTTATCTCCGTCCCAGACATCCGACACACAGAGAGAGCAAAAATCATCCCAAAAAGGGTTATTTCACCCCGCTTTCAGCTCTGCCTCGGAACAGCCGTCATGTTAATGTGGCACGACATGATTCCTGGGAACGGGCGTCCAAATAGAAAGAAAAAAGCTGGATGAAATCATGTGCCTGGTAGCATCAGCAGCGTGGATGAACGTAGAGTGGCAGGCATGTTTCCGTCATCGTATAACCAGTTTTCCACAATCAGGATCCGGCAAACCTGAGTAGGTGTCAACGGTGTTGGAAAACTTCAAAGGGTTAGGAATGCCTAATCTCTTAAAAAGCACAACGAAACAATCGGTTGAGGTGCAATAAAAGGTGAGGTGTTCCAACATGGAGTTCTAGGGTGTTTCGGTTTTCACGGCATGAATCCAGGCAGATTTGCTCCGGCCTAGTACCGGTAACCCTGTGTTCACACTGAAAGCGTCACGGGCGTCATAGGCAGCCGGCTGCCATTCATTTTCTATGAAAATGCGCGTCGAGAGGCAGCGGGAGCAGCAGAAGCAGCAGAGGCAGCGCGTCAATTTGAAGGTGAAAAATCTGCACTTTATGCAAATGAGCAGCGTTGACGCCGAGGCAGCGTCCAATCACAGACCGGGATTCCCAAAGCGAGAAGCCTCAATGCAGATTGTACTTTCATGTACACACAAACGTACACTCATTCACATGCGTACAGGAGCAGAGCTGTGCACTAACACACTTATTTTATCAGGAATTCATATATTTCATCCAGCAAACTGACATTTTTGCTGATTTTACTGCCGTTTTTACCTGAACTGCTCATGTGAAACACGTATCTGATGGGTGAGGAGCTGGATGGTCCCAACTATTTTATTTGCTACATCGATCCAACGAAAAATAATTAAAAACAGTGCTCATTAATCACAAAACACAGTTTAAACATCATGACCAAATCCGCTCCGACCCGGTGTGTCAGTGTTCACCGCACAGACTGCAGCTTCGCCTGATTTATGGTTCCGCGTTAAATCGACAGTGACGCGCACCTTACGGTGTGCGTTGCCGCGTACCCTACGCCGTAGGCTCTGCGTTGGTGTGACGCGAAACCATAAATCAGCCTTCACCGGGAGCAACGACTCGCTGACGGTTGATTTTGATCCGCGGACCAAACTTTTTAAGGAGCATCAAACTCACTCTTATCTACGCGGAAATAACGCTAAAATATAAAGAAGGCGTCCCAAAGTGTGATCTATGGTGAAATAGGAAACTGAAGATGTCGACGCTATATGAGTAGGCTGTTCCCACTGTTCCCTCCATTTCTGCAGCGTAGCTTTAGCCCCGTCCACTGCAGCCGTCGACAATACAGCAGCTTTCAGTGTGAACGCACCAAGCAGCGAGATGGTGGCATCAGGAGATTTTTTACGCTTTCAGTGTGAACGCAGGGTTAATCTGACACTTTTACTACAACTGTTTTATGACCTTTATCATCACACCAAAGTTATTCAAATGTACCGTATAGTTTAAATCAGGTTTGCCATTTTCAGACTGGAACCTTGTTAGGAAGGGAGGGGCTAATAAGAGGGCGTATCCGTGTAGCCTGGCCAACTATTCTTATCATTTCCCTCTTTGGTACAAGCAGTTGGTGTGGTTCCTCTGGATTGGACTTTGATTTCCAGGGGGTGGTACCACCTGATGCAGAAAAAACAGACTCTGGTTACCATTGGACAGACATCTTACCATTTAGAGAAACGACGCACGTGAAATAGACGGAGCTACAACCAGAATAGCACCAACCAAAAGTAACCCAACTGTTGTCGGTTCTGCAGTACAAACTTGTTGATGAAAGGTGTTGTTTTGAATAATAGCTTTTGGACGCTCGTGCATGAGTCATCATGTAAGAGTCCAAACGCGCCCAGCTGTGATTGGTTCGGTCCGTTGTGTACCAGTGCAAATGGGCGGAGCAGCAGACCCAGTTCATGACAGTGTGACTACATCTGGCCGTCCAGCCTAGTTTCTGCAACACTGCCTCATTTTACTTCATGCATGTGATATAACACATTTGCATCACTTACTTCATTTAAACAGTTAAATCTCACCATTTAGAGAAAGAAAGCATCCAAACAACCTTGGCATCATGGACTGTCTTATTTTTTACCCTGAATTGTAAACGCTGGCATTTGAAAAAGAAAAGCCAAGCTTGTGGTGATTGCAGAGACTGGACTTGTTGGGCAGGTCTGGACGTCTGCACCATAACTTTGATCACGTGTGATTTAAAACACCGCCTCTTCTGTCAAATCCTCAAACCATTCTGGCAAATTATAGCTGGGACTTAACAATGGATGTGAAGGTAAGATGAGGAAGGGAAACATAACGAAATCCCACCAAAACAAAGCCACCAACAAAAGATTTCTTATTTCTGCTTAATCTGTCACGTTTGGACACGGTTGGGCTTCGACTCCGGTTCAAAGAGCGTCGAGCGTGGCCGACGTACGGCAACCGTTCATGCCATACACAACAGAGGCAGCAGACAAATCAACCCGTAGATGGGTTGCCATGGCAACAATCGAGCGTATTCAGATAGGAATAGTCACAAACGCTTCACAGAATTAAAGGATTGATGCGAGGGTGACCGTTATGGAGTGGGAGAACAAAGACGATGGTTCAGCAGTATAAGGACGGGCCTAACGGAGACACAACTCCAGATCGATGCGTCCGTTCAGTTGATTATTGGTTACATGGTGCCCTCACTTCAGCAATACATCCAACTGAACTGTGTACAAGTATATATATATACATATATGATGTTGCTTTTTAATACGTGTGTATTCTCACATTAAAAGAGGATTTGCTTGAAAACTGCAATAAAAGGCCAGTTTTTCACCAGAAGTTCTACGGTCTTTGTGACGGATCCTGCTGCCGCTTCCTCGTGGAATAAAACGGTGATTATTGAAAATTAAGTGTCAGAAAAGAGTTTAGAAAAAGGTTCCTATAACTTCAAATAAACCCTGGCCTGACTGGTCCGCTGCTTCACGCTCACGTTCACGCTCACAACGCCCTGATGAAGCGGCCGACGCCGATGACAAAGACACAAACGAAGCCGACGTGAATCCCGGATCCGGCCACTCCGGGCTGCCCAGGGACAGAACTGTTTACGCCAGCCAGCCACATTAGGCACGTTTTCCCGTCAAATAAATACAAAAAAAAGAAAGGAAAAGCGAGTCTACGAATGTTGACGTGGCAGCTAAGAGTTAAAGATGACTCATCGGGGGATTTCCAGCTTTAAACTCCTAAATTCAGCGAGGTAGCTCTGTCTCAGCACCCAGCCATCGATGCCTCGGTTCGTCCTGCACAACCACAATAGGAGTATTTACGGCACACGTGCATGAGTGTGTGTGAGTGAGTGTGTGTGTGCGTGTGTGTGTGTGAGAGAGCGTTGACACACTGCTGGCAACATCAGTGTCAGTGGGATTATTGAGGTTAATATGCAGTCTGGTTAATCTGCTGCTGTGATGTGGAAGCATAAAATCCCCAAACTCCTTCAAAATGTCCTCACACACACACACACACACTCGCTCCCATGCAGGAGGGTGGTGCTGAAAAGACGCCGGTCTGCCCCACCGTCACAGAAAAGCAGCAAAAGGAGAGGAGGTGGAGGAAGCCCGGTCCAGCGACGACATCTTCTCTTAATCCCGAGTCTCATAAAGCTCCAGCGCCGGGGAGAGCCTCAGCTATTTCAGCTATGTCGGGTAAACAGGACCCAGGTGCGCATCAGTCACAGGAAAACCACCTCCGCCGCTACGGCTGGTGGCGTGCTAGGTTGGGGCCGAGACCCACGTGGAGCTGGGACGCCATCTTGTTTTCACTGAGGGCTGTGAACACTGCTGCATGCGAGAGCCCCCCCCCACGAACGCACAAACGCCGTTGCAGACGGGTTTGAATACGGCCAGCTCGCCGACTGGATCTGGGCGTCGCTGAGAGGACCAGGAGGAAGCAGTGCGTCCCAGGAAAAAAAAAAAAAAGACGGTGGGAGTGGTCTCTGCTGGCACAAAGAGACTCGTCGCTGGCCGTGTGCCACCAAATAATGTGAGAAACAGAGGTGGCTGGGACGTAGCCCTGCCGCGGTCATGGACCCTGGGCACCTACACCTGCAGGAGGAAACTGTCTGGAATGAGATTGATGGATGGATGCCATCAGCGTCTGGTACATCCACAGTTGCTATGAAAAGAAACACATCTCCATTTATGTTTGACCATATCCAGCTTTGGCTCACACACCCCAGATGAAAACACCAAATTGATTTTTACTGTAAGAATGAATGATTTTACGGCTCATTATCTATTCCTACGTCCTGAGTGAGCGACAGACCTCCACGAGGGCAGAAAGATGCCGTCTGTGAGCGCTTACATGAGCAAAGAACCCCTCAACCTGGCAACCAGAAGCATGTTCAGTACTAAAAACAGGTGATGTAGTCTGCTCTGTCTGCTCGCTGACAAGTCCACAAGATAGGTCTTAGGGTCATCTGTTTCCATTTCAACATTCAAAAACGAGTCTCAGCCCAAAGAAAATGATAATGATGATCTTTGCATCGGCATTTGTTTTTATAACCAACGCCTTTCGTCGTAACGTCCACCGTAGCCTGATGCACGACTCCGCGGAAGTGTTGGACTGCGTCAAATATGATCGCCCCGCTCGTTTATATTGTCTTTCTATGCATTTTTTGCCCCTACTTGTTATTCTTCCTTTCAAGCCAGTCAGAACGACTGGTCTACTGTCAACGTTTGTCATTTTCGGTTCACATTACTCCGTCGGCGTGGGGGAGGTAGATAAAGGAGGTGGAGAAGGATGCAGAACTAGGACCTGGTGGTGGCATCTCAAGCAAAGACGAGACAAGCACAGACATTGTCCACGTACGCAGTTGTTGCTGTTACAAACGTGAACCTTCACTCTGCAGCCAACGTTGGACTCTAGTAGCAGGTCTTTTATCACTTTTGGTCACATGAGTAACGCCGCGCCACACTGACCGGCCGAGCAGACAAATGGAGGTACTATTACCATGCCAAAATAAAAATCAGGATCTAGTGTCAGGGCTGAGGGGTGACGAGGCAACTCCTTGTAGCAGCTCCTCGTCCCCCGGTCCACGTCTGCCTGAGCTAAAGCTACGAGGACACAATGTACAGACGCCGTTTAAAGCAGCCACACAATGGCGAGCCAGCCTGCAGCACCAGAGAGACACCGAGCCACTGCAGGTTTCTGTATATTTGCAGAGCTAAACAGATAAGGAGTTATTTGAAGACCGGCAGAAAGAGAGAACTGCTACAGCAGCAGATTAGTTCAAATCCATACTGGTTCATTGGCAACAGGACGGATCCCAAGAGGAGATACACCGAAGTTTGAACACATCAGCATATTCGCCCAGCTGTTATTATAATACAAGCCAATGACAACCGGAACCAAAGCAAACGGACCTATGTCGGTCGTATAAATTCAACTTAGGCATCATAATGATTTAAAGGGCGTATATCATGAAGATTTGTATGTTTTAAATTGCTACCAGTCCAAAACCTTCCCCATTCCCACATTCCCCAATTGCTTCACTTTTTTGAGGCTGCCTGAGTCTAAGGATGAGAGTCATTGGCGTTTTCAGGGTGCTGTAGAATCAGACCGCACCTACCCAGGTCCCCCATATTTACGTCCACCAGGTTCAGTCTCCTGCTGCAGTTGCTGCACTTCTGAAATGGGGAGTACAACGCTGCACGGCACTTTTAGAAAGAGCCACACGCTGCGGAAAAGGCGGTGCCGTTCCTGGCTCCGCCCCCTTATACCAGCTTTTATGAACAAAGGTGAAAAGGAAATGGTTGAAAAGGGATCTTTTGTATTTTATTTTTTTATTTTATTATTTTATTTTATTTTTACCAAAAGCGCTCCTCATGAAATGTCTGAAACAAGGACATAATATGTTTCCCATAAGCCATAGCGATAGTCCCAGATACGGCCATGAATAAGAAGAAAGTTGCCCTGGGCTGTCCACGTTTCCATCCGCTAAAATCAGAGAGAGGCCATGGAGTTTACCATCCTCCTGAAGAATGAAGGGAACCATCCGTGAAGGCGGGTTTTCATCAATATCCTTGCTACGCCCCATTAAAGCCGGATATTAGATACGGTAAAGTGCGTGCAAAGGCGAGTATTGATGAATCATGCTGTCAAGGAGTCGCTGGTGTTCAAAATCATGCAGTGAATGGATCTCAGCAGATCAATGACAATCATAAGAGAAAACTGCCAGGTACTAGGGAACATAAACCATCGCTAAACCACCACAGAGTCATGGAGGAGCTCTAGATGCAGACAAAAAGAACACCCGCTCACGGCAACAACCAACAACATCATTCATAGTCAGCGTTACTACCAAAGACAAAGTGTCCACTCTGGTTCAGCAGCTGATTCATCACAGGCCCTTAGGATCTATAGTGGGGGGTGAAAACACGGCGTCTGGTGGTTGGAAAACCAGTGGCTGGCCAGTCAGTGGCGGGTTTAAACACTGCAGAGGGCTCACTGTGGTCCAGCACGTGACGTACAGAGGTGTTGTGGTTGCACTCTCGATATAGAGTCATGAGCACGCAGACGTCCTGGCCGAGAGCTCTCCAAACGTAAGCGTCCACGGGTGAGGGAAATGGTTAACGCTATCACCATATCGGCGTTATCTGCATTATCTCTCAGCAGCTGCTGAGGCAAACCTCCGCCAGGGCCGAGCAGTGACGTGTCATCGTTTCATTCACGAGTCCTTAAAGGTTAGGGATTAGCATTAGCATCTTATTCCCCCCGGGTCGGCAGTCTTGTACGCTATCACACATTAGGACATAATGGAGGTGTTACTTCCGTGACACGTTTACATCTAATCTTTGAGCTTATTCCCATTAGGATGGCGTTACGGTTGACCTACAGTTCACCAGAGAAGCGCGTAGTTGATTACGTCACTACGTCTTGCACTGGCGCACTAATCAAACAGCCCAAAACTAAACCTACAGAACCTTTTAACGTGTCCTCGGCTATGTCTGCTAGTTTCTGCTTCAGCAGTGCACATGGCTGGCGGATGTTGGCACAGCGCCAGCGCCGATGGTCCCTCCGAGATCTAATGCGGCAACGCCAAACGCCATTTGATTGAGTTTGGTCCTCGTTGACTTTTTCAGACGTTTGAAAGCCTCCGAACGTCAAAGCCGCTTAGTGTAGCAGAGACCGCGGAGACGGTGCAGACGGCAGATGGTGGGGTGCGCGTCGGGAGCATCAAGGGCGTTGCTGCCCTTTAACTTGTCTCTAACGTGTCTCAAAGCGTCGCTGAATTGAATCATAGGCGAGTTACGTTGCGTTGGGTCGTTGCTCTCTTCGGAGACTGAAAATATTTAAAACTTTTCAGATATCGATGCAAGCGTCAGCCAATGACGCCACATTATTCACACCGACTGCGTCAAAGCCGGGGGCGCTCTTGTTTACCTCGGGGGGAATACATTTGATAGGTTGTTTATTGGCCAGCAGTGTCAGAAACACAGCCACCATCAAGTGTTGCTGCAACAATCCTGTGAAGGAGCGTCGGTGCATCCCAGATGTTCAGTTACCATCCATGTCTATGTGTCGTATGGCGACTCCACATGCTGCTGTGAAATCACTTACCAGCAACATTTAGTCATTTTTATTTTGATGAATCTCGGCGAGGGTTCCTCCAGGCATTCACTAAATATTGCTCAATTAGTTCGCCGTACCTGGTGGTTTCTCATTCGGGGTGTTGTCTACGTTGGGTTATAGCAGTGTTGTTGTCCGAGTGAAGGCACTGAGCATCCAGGCAGCGGCACATTCAAGGTTGAACACCGAGTGACGCTGCACGTGTCCATGTAGGCAAATGTCAGCGGTTGTCTCAGATTAGCTCCTGTGTAAAAGGTCAATACTTGTCTCAGGCCTCTATTGTGATGTGGGCTTCCTTTCATCCAATCTGCAATCGGCTCGCCTCGACCGAGCCAGGCGAGTCCCGAAAAGGCGTTACTGTCACTCTGATCCCAGAGATTCTGCTTCGCTCTGCGATGGAGGACGACGACAGAGGAGAGGGAAGAGAAAAAGTTCAACGCATGCAACGCTACAGCAAGGTGTGAGCCGAGTGGAGCAGTGTGACATGGCGAGCGCCTGAACTCGATGCACCACGGCCTCCCTCCCACCTCTGATGGGCATTCTCGCGGGCAGGAATGTGCGGAGACAAGACGGTGTTGGCCGTGCATCCCTCTCAGCTCCCGAGAGCCAAACCCGTGGACATGAAAGCACAACGTCACAAGTTAGGGTCTCAGGGACGGAGAGAGACACTCCTCGCCTGCTATCCTGCGTGTTTCTGCACGACGACCGGGGACACAGGAGCATCCGTCCCTGACGGCCGGCGCTCGGCGCTCCGTGCAGCCTCTGCTGCCCCTGGATGTCATTGTTAACATACAAGTGCCAGACACAACACTGACCAGCCTCCCCCTCCGACTCGCTCTCGCGCTGTCTCCCTTACCCCCTCCCCCACCCAAGCTGAACAATACAGCACTTAAAAAATGCTTTCTGCCATCAGGTAGAGTCCGCCGCCGTACAGTGAGCCCGGCGCTCTCCTGCGCATTCGGGGATAATCTCATCGGCTCGTTATTTATGGAGCACGACACAAACGCCAAGCGTGGATGCAGCGATTACGGCATCGAAAAACTGAAGCTGCGGTCCATCCGACACCACAACTCGCCAGCTCGTCCGACTGACACATCCTCCACGCAGAAATAAGAGCACCTTGAGCGTCCCCCGCCAGTCCTCGGAGGGAGCAAAGCTTGGGTTTCCCAGCGCCACCGTGGTGGTCTTTGGAAACAGACGGGGAGCTGACAGGCAGAGGAAGAGCAAGACTCACCCTCCCCTTCGGATCCAGGATGTCGCTCCGCGCTCTTCCCAGCTCTCCGCCTGCTTGAGGAAGAGGAAAAGAGAAGAAAGACACAGAAAAAAGGAGAACTCAACTTTGAACTCATCTGAAAAGGGTTTTTTTGGAGATGTCGGCGCGGCGAGCGAGATCAGGCAGCCGGAGACGGGGAAGATGAGGATGGGTGGTAGCGCCGAGACAGACTGAACCATGTGCACACTCGCTCTCTCCCTCTATCACGGCTCCCTCGCTCTCCCTGCCTCTCTCTCTTACACACTTGCAGCAACAGACACACACACAGAGCCGGGGAGGAGAGTCGGGAGTGACGATTCTTCTCGCCAGAAAATTAAAAGGAAGTTGCACTCAGAGGTGAGGGAACAGGTGAGGAATGGAGAGATGCTGGGGGGAACGAGCGGAGCGGTGTCGGGCTGGAGGGTGAGAGAGGTGCAGCTTTCGGAGGGGGGGGCATAGCGGTGCCTGCAAATTACACCAATAAAGCTGCCCCCCCCCCTCAACTATGCCACAGACCGGGGGGGGCACAACACTTTTCTCCAACTCATTTTCTCTCTACTTACTTTTTAAAATCCAGAAACCTGCAGGTTTGAGGCAGGTGGGCACTGCAGAACAAAACGTACACACACACACACACACACACACACACACACACACACACACACACACACACACACACACACACACACACACACACACACACACACACACACACACACACACACACACACACACACACACACACTCCAGTCCAATCCAAGTTAAAGGACAAAACCGCTGCTCCCGCTGGTCTCTTGTCTCGCTTTGTTTTCTCTCCTTCTTCAATCAGAGGTGGGAAGGAGGGAAGACAGGGGGGGAAAAAGGATATATATGCGCCCCTCCCTCCTCCTCTTCCTCCTGTACTGCCCCCCACTTCACCCATATTCTACCTTTCTTCTCTCATCCCTTCTGCTTCCAGAGGAGGACAGACGTTTAAAGAAATATCATCATTTCATTGGCCTCACAGCTGTGATCACTTACTGCCAGAGGCCCTCTCTTCCTCTGTATCAGGGAGGTGTAAGGAGGGGTGGGGGGCGTGGGGGGGGAGTCCTCCGGTGGTGCTTCTCCACCTTGCTGTAGTCCACAAAACAAATCCTGTCCTTTTCTTCTGCAAAAAAAAAAAAAAAAAAAAAAAAGTCCAGTGTTCCAGTGTGATGTCTGTGTTTGTGTCCTCTCAGAGACGGGAGAGGTCTGTCCTCACGCCGTCCCTCCCAGAGACAGAGAGGTCTGTCCTCACGCCGTCCCTCCCAGAGACAGAGAGGCCTGCCCAGAGGCAAGGGGGACGACAAGGGGCCACAGAAACATTACTACATGATGTGCTTTGGCTTATAGAGGCTACATTTAATCTCCACTGGCTCCCCCAGGCTTTGGTATGGAGAGAGGGAAAGAGAGGGAGAGAGAGAGAGAGAGGGGGGAGAGAGAGAGAGGGGAGGGGGTTGATGGGAGAGGGACAGATGGAGGGAAAAGAAGGAGAGCAGCGACATACAACCAGGATGTGAGCTCAAATCAGCGACGGGACCTGAAAGGCTAAAAAAAAAAAAAAAAAAAGAAAAAAATTCCCCGGGACCACATTGCCCTCTCACTTTTCTCCCAGCGTCCCCGCCCCAACCCCACCCCCCTCCCTGACTGATCGAGCGACTGTGTCTGCACACCAGCTAATCTCCAATCCTCTTTGACTGCTGTCTGGCAGACGGCACATTGTGGCGGTTTTATCTCTATGCAGCTCCAGAGCCGTGTACATCTGGATCTAGCACATGCCCCCCCCCCCCACCTCCATGTCCGCCGGCCCCAGCAACCACACGCAACACCCCGCGCGGCCGCTCCAGGCGCGGCCAGCCTCATTTATCACCTGCTTTGTGTCCAGATAGAGCCGGTCCTCGGCGGGAGGCTAATATTAGCCGGATGTGGTGCGGAGAGAGCCTGCAGCAAGGCAGACAAAGGCTCAGGCGCGCACGGAGACGTGCACGCAAAAAACACAACAATGTGTTGCCGCAGAAACACGCCAGCGGTGGAGGATCCTGAACCTGGTCCAGGTCCAGGACTGGCTACCTGCGTGTTATCTTTCTCATCATGTCATCACTGATTTAGAATAAAAAATATCAGGTGGGCAGCCCTAAGTACCCTCCTGATGCAGCCGCAGGATTTAGCCCAGCGCTGCTGCTCACCGGGTCTGGCTGAGCTCATCGTCAGCAGGCGTGCCTGTTCAAAGCCTGAAGCATTCATGTGTGTGTGTGTGCGTTTACACAATGCCAAGAGGGAAGGACATAAGCAATGGTCCCAGAGAAGGAGATTTTGCTGTACAGCAGTCAGGAAATACTAGTCAGGTACAAAACTAAGGTATAAAACTCAGGTACGGCTGAACAGGTGTGGTTGAACAGGTTATAATAATAATACATTTTATTTCTAGTGCACTTCATTAAAAACAAATCTCAAAGTGCTACAAGTTAAAATCAACCATGAATAAGGAACGGTTGAACAGGTGCAGAGGAACAGGTGTGGTTGAACAGGTACGGTTGAACAGGTACGGTTGAACAGGTACGGTTGAACAGGTGTGGTTGAACAGGTACTAGGGGTGTAACGGTACATGTATTTGTATTGAACCGTTCGGTATAGCGTGTTCGGTTCGGAACGGAGGCGTACCGAACGAGTTTCCACACGGACATATTAAGTAGAGGACCGCACGTTGTGGAGCAGAGCGCTGCTGCAGCTGCACATAGGCAGTTGCGCTCACACCGAAAAAGTATTAAGATTAAAGAAAAAAGCACTAACTAATGAAGAACTAAAGAGCTAAGCCCATAATTGTGACAAGTCCAGTGTTTCCCCTACCATTGTTTAGGCCTGGCGGGGCCGCCAGGCCATCGAGACCCCCCGCTAGGCCTAAAAAAAAAAAAACAATGATCATTTACATTTATGAGCGCCTCTGCAGCGCTGTTCTGCAACGGGAGTCAACCTGCTTCGTTGCCTAGTAAAGCCTGAATTATGGTTCGGCGTTAAATCGACGTAGAGCCTACGCCGTAGGGTACGCAGCGACGTGCACCGTACGGCCACTCGCTGCGTACCCTACGCCGTAGGATCTGCGTTGGTGTAACGCGGAACCATAAATCAGCCTTAACGATGCGAGTACCGCTGCTGAGAGCGCGGGCATATTATTATACATTATGGGATGTATAGAGTTTGTAGCTAGCCAACTATGGCGCCGACCAAAAAAAGAAAAAATATCGCGGGCGACAGACAACATTATATAAAGAAATGTTTCTGCCAGGTACGTGTGTTTGTGTTTGTATGAGACGCTGCAGGGAAGCATGAAGGAAAAAACAGCCCGACGATACACCATGCGTCCGCGCGGTCCTAGCGCCGGCACACGTAGAGCCAATGTTATTTTGTGTGTGTGTAATAAACAACTAGCACGTTTATATTTTGCATTTTGTTTTCTTACTGTACCGAAAATGAACCGAACCGTGACCTCCAAACCGAGGTACGTACCGAACCGAGATTTTTGTGTACCGTTACACCCCTAACAGGTACGGTTGAACAGGTACGGTTGAAGAGGTACGGTTGAACAGGTACGGTTGAACAGGTACGGTTGAACAGGTACGGTTGAACAGGTACGGTTGAACAGGTACCATACAAGACATGGGCACCATACCCTTGAGAAAGTAATTTATTTGCTTTTTTTTTTGTTTTATTTTCCCCCCAAGTTCTAACCCATTTTTGTATTTGCCATTTGGTCACGGGGATCCGAAGCGCAGCCGTAGGGCCTACATTTCCATCCAGGTGAGATGGGAAAACTACTTCCAGGTTATGCTACTGAAGCGAGACAGCTAGCTAGTATGGGGGGGGTACGTAGGATTGCCCACGTGATTTTTTTTTTTTTGGCTTAATCTTTCTTTGTTTCTTTGTCTGACGTCATATCCACCAAATGTAAGACTCACTACCACCAGATAATAGTATGATATTATTGTAATATTATTATGTTTTTACACACCAGGAGCTGCCGGATTAAAGGAGCGGGTACTAACGTATGCACATGAGCGTATTTGTGGGTAATGGTCAGTGATCAGGAGCCAGCTGAGGGAGTCACGCCGTGGCCCATGCACCCCAGGAAACAGGAGCAGGACTGCAGCAGAGCTCTGCAGCAAACATGCCGCATGCCTTCCACGTGTGTGTGTGTGTGTGTGTGTGTGTGTGTGTGTGTGTGTGTGTGTGTGTGTGTGTGTGTGTGTGTGTGTGTGTGAGCAGGACGCTCCCTGAACCACCAGGCTCTGCTTCTGGCAGCTGCAGAGGTTGATTGACAGCTGTCGCATCTGAGGTCACAGGGGGCATTATGACATCAGCGGGATGGTTGAAAAGAACAATCTTTGGCTTTTTCATCCCATTCAACTGTAAACAGAGTTAGTTTTACACCCCACCTTCTTCTCAGTCTCGCGTCTCAACCCTGCGATCGCTACGATGGCAAAAACAGCTCGACAATCACAGAGGCTGTGATCACAGCTCTGGTCTCTGTGGATAGATAAGACTCAGAGTTTTCTCCAAGGCTGCACAATCAAGCAATCTCAAATCATGTCGGTGTGCAATCTCATTTCCAATTGATGATTTTTCAGCATTTTATTTCACAGGCTGCGTCGCAAAGAAACGCTCCTTTTTTCCTCAAACACACCTCAACGCACTCAAGGCCGCATCGTTGTTGCCTTCTCCCTCAGCCTATGACGAGGGGCATTCACGTCACGATTCATTGGTGGAACACACTCGCTGGCACGACAGCAGTGTTGACTTAGCGACTTTGACGCTACATTTTCCAAGTTTTTGGACCTTTATGGTGACAAATCTGTATAGACATCCAAACATACTGTAGTACGCCGGTTATCTTTGGGAGTGTGATACATCCGGCCACTTGGTGGCAGCGTTTGTCGACTTTGACAGCAGCAGACTGAGATGTTTTCTATTTAACGCTGGCGACCGCTGCACTACGAAGCAGCTCACTACACTACGAAGCAGCTCATTGGAGCAGACTTACTTTCCATTTTTTCAATTAGCTAAAGCCTGAAAAGTTGTACTGAAATCCCGTCAATTTCGATTGACATTTTCACCCAAAAAGATGTGTTCTTCCAGGGACAACTTCTTCAGCGTCGGTTCGTTGGTTCTGCCCTCCTGGAGAACCCAAAGTCATTTAAAAAGACTATCACAGAGGAAAAGGATGAGGGATGCTGGTCACTGTGAAGGAGCCTCAGTCCATGGTTTTTCCACCTGCTACATGTGACATGATCAACTAAGTCGTTGCCAGGCTACAGAATCAACATCCCAATCCATTGACCTTTGGAGGGTTCAGAAACATCTGACTGTTAAGGGACTGATTATTTAAACCTTCTATTTTTCAGTTTATTTCTTTTCTCAACTGTAATGATACAACTTCCCTCTGGGGTTTGCTGAGGTATTGTGCAGTTCATTTCACCTGTCAGTCAGATTAGGCATGCTGCAGAGGCTAAAAAGGGAAGCACAGTGGTTGCATCTCTGAAAGTAGAGGATCAGACGGACAGCAGAGAGCTCATCGGAGGCTCCAGTTCAGTTTATTGGATTCAGCCACACACACATACACAAACGTGTGCACACACAATCAAACCACACACACATACATCAAACCTACAAGCTACGAAGAAAAATCAATTGCTGCAGGAGAAAAATCTGTATGCTCAACGGAGCCAGTCAACAGGGGGCGGTCTTTTGCTCCTTTACACGCCGGATCTTGGTGTACCATTGAGTGCTTGGCGCGTGGTGTTGACCCACTGGTGGAAGAGGAGTCCTCCTCAGATGATCAGAGGCTGGGAATCAGTGGTGGAAGAGTCTGACACCATCAGATGTGCCGTATCCCCTCAAAGATCATCTGTGTTGCACCAATTCATACGTCACGACGGCAGCAGATTCCATGCATCCTGGAAATATTGTGACAATAATTGTTCTCCGTGACGGCTGACTTTGCTTCTCTAACCGCACAAACGAAATAAACGACCAAACAACCGATGGACCCGGCCTCATCAGCAGCATTTCTGATGTAAACAGACCCACAAATCAAACAGAGCAACACCAGGTGTCTTGCCAATAACCGACATGCAAATACACGAAAGGGCTAGTACAGGGAGTGTGCTTGATATTTCAACCTGTGGTGAAGTGTTAGCAAAATGCTTTCTCGTAATTAGTTCCCTGTGGAAACTCTAAAAACACTGTCCAAGCGTTATGATTTATTGGAGTGATGTCGTTAGAGCGCTGACTCCTCCAACTCCTTTCCATTTAGGAACTGGACGGGCCCTTTGGGATGTCACCCACATTTCATGAGGAGTAGTTTATGGGAGCAGTAACTGACTCCGCCCAACCCATGTTAAACCAAAAATGGGCAAATGGGTGGGGTGAACGAGCCCGGAAGTAAAATGGAACAAACCCAACTTTAATCTTTTGGCATACGTAAGCTACTTATTTTAGGTCGGCTCATGTTAACCTTTAATCCTAACCGAAGTCAGCTGATATTCACTCTGATTAAATCTGTCTTCATTTCAGATGTTCCAGCATCGGACACGGACGCGGATCGTCAGAGCCGAAATGAAGACTGCCAGAACTCAAGCTAACGTTCCCACCAGCTACCACAGCAACACGTTGTTAGCCTAGCCCAGCTTGGTGGTTTAAGAAAAATTTGACTCGGAACGCTTTGACCCACAGAGGGTTACGGCCCTGGTCCAATCAGTGCAACAAGGAACAATCTTTAAATGAAGATGGGTTATGCCTTCATAGCTCTTATTTCACAGCTCATGTGTCACAACAACTAAGGAAACAGCGACTAATCCTACTTTCTCCCAGTCTTCAATTCAATTCAATTCAATTTTATTTATATAGCGTCTAATACAACAGAGTTGTCTCTAGACGCTTTCCAGAGACCCATACCCAGAACATGACCCCCGAGCAGTTATTACATAAACAATGGCAGGTAAAAACTCCCCTAGTGGGAGAAAAACCTTAAGCCAAACAGTGGCAAGGAAAAACTCCGCTTTAGGAGGGAAGAAACCTTGAGCAGGACCAGGCTCATAAGGGGGGACCCTCCTGCCGAGGGCCAGACTGGTGGGTCAGGGACGGCAGCAGCACAGCAGGCAGGTGGAAGCAGCAACGGGATGACCAGGGGTGGGGACCGCAGGCCAGCACGCAGCTCCCGAAGCTCCGGCCCAATCAGCAAGTCCCAGGTTGGGGTGCAGGGTCGGGGAAGGGTTGAAGGGAAGGGGTCAGGGAAAGACTTGTGCTCCGTAATGCAAGCTACAAGCCACCCACGACCAGCTTCAGAAACACCTTCACAGTCTTGCTGTGTTCATGGATGTAATCTGCAGGTTTGGGGTTTTTGGCAAAAAGAAATTGTGAAACAATTTTCTGAAATTTCACGGGCCAAATTATTTAAGTAATACTAAGCTTGCAGGCTGTTCATAAAACAGCTGCAGCTGCAATAATGATAGTAATGATATAAAAATGACATCATAACGGCAATGTTTAGATATTTACCTCTCACATAAATGATCAATAACAGCCTACACATGAACCAATACACACAGACATTGTGCACTACCGCGGTAGCGTGCCGCTCCATCAGTGAAGAGCCCGGATGTTCTGGACGTTCCTGAACTCGTACATTATCTCTGTTTGCCAGGCGGCTACACAACAGCAGCAGCCTTCATGGATCCAGCTGTGAGGGTGCTAACCTCAGGGAAAGCTAGGAGGCTGTACAGTTATCTCCTGCGTTGTAATTCTCAACTATACAACCTACTACCTCACCCCGGGAGCAAGCAGACCTGGACCCCGGCTGACCTGGACACTGCTTCACGGTTCAGCTGGAAATGGAAGCTGCTCGCGGTCTAAAAACATCTGAGATGCTAAATGTGAAAGTCTTTTTTTGTGACATCATTCTTTCCAATCTGTGTCTGCAGCGCAGCTCTTGGATACCGTCTCCGTACACACAGCAGCAGTAACACGTCATCGTCCAAGCCGTTTTTCTTCCCTCCGACCCACAAACACACAGGCGAACCCCCTGCCAACCAACGGCATCCAACGCCCGTCCCACGTCCCACAAATGTTGACTCCCAGTAACATTAATTTATTTAATAACGAAGTGGAATGAAGAAGCTTTTCAATCAAAAAGGTGGACGTGAGGAAAGGGGAAAAAAAGGGAAAAAAATCCAAGAGTTTAGTTACTGATCCAAACTTCTGCGTAACCTAAAAACTGCACAAGCTGACTTAAAACATTTTTTTCTTTGCAAATCCAACATTTACCTAAAGAAGCTTAAAATCTTTGCCTCCAAATCTGGACACAATTGCAAGTTTTGCACGCTACCTTAAAAGCATTGGACCCAAAGCTCTGCATGTAAATTGAAAAAGTTTATTTATTAATTTACATGTAAAAATGCTGGCTAAGCATTTATAAGCGTTGTCTGTTTATCCAGACGTTTGTGTGCTAAAGGTTAACTTTTGCTTAACTTTTCAAAAGCTTTTCTTGAAATCTAAAAGTTTTGTTTCTGGATCCAAAAGCTAAAAAGTTAAAAACGTTTACCGCTACCTTCACAAATCTAAATGTTTTTTTTTTTAACCAAATCTTAAAAGAAAATGTTTGCATGCAGCTGTAAGCAATGTTCTGCAACTCCAAACGTTTAACACGCTAAATCCAAAGTCTTGGACTGCAGAGCTAAAAACTTAAATTTTTCAGGTCCAGAAAATTTCATGTTAACTTAAAAGTTTTGTTTGCAAATCCAGAAGTTTCCCGGGCAAACTGGGAAATGTTTCAATTATGCGTTTCGTGTCTCGCTGACGTCTGCGTAACTATTGCTTATCTGAGATTACAGCGTCACATGGATGTTCCCGAGCTGCTTCAGCTGGGCCGGCCAACAGAATCTGATTTCTTAGTTTAGGTCCTGCCCAGCAAATTTCTGGATTCACGACTCTTACATTTAGTTAGACAAAAATAACAACAAAAAACTCCTTAAAGTTACATAGCAAAAACGGTTTCATTCACATTTTAAATTTAGATGTATTTCATCTGCAACAAAACATTCTTTAATGGAATTTTTTAACGTTGCTGTTAATACATGTTTTTAATCTGCTTGATTGATAGAATAAAAACAATAATAAAGAAATAAACCTGCTAAATACCGCTACTCACAGCGTTCAGCTTTAGTTTAATTCAGTTCAATTCAATTTTATTTGTATAGCGTCTAATACAACAAAAGTTGTCTCTAGGATCTTTCCAGAGAGCAGAACATAAACCCCCGAGCAATTATTATATAAACAATGACAGGTAAAAACTCCCCTAGTGGGAGAAAAACCTTAAGCCAAACAGTGGCAAGAAAAACTCCCCTTTAGGAGGGAAGAAACCTGGACCAGGACCTGGATCATAAGGGGGGACCCTCCTGCCGAAGGCCAGACTGGGGGGTCGGGGACGTCAGCAGCACACAGCAGACATCCATGCAGGCAGGTGGAAGCAGCAGCGGGATTTTAAACAGTTTAAACATCAAAATATGCATAAAAGCTTTTTCTGCGTCCAACAGTTGGAGGCATTGTTGCATATACGCAGCAGCTGTGTCTGAAATCACTGATAAAACATGTTTACCCAACACCCGACAAAAAAGGACAACACAAACTAGCACAAGGATCAGTAGAAACACAAGCGATCAGCTCACATTCACACGGAATGAAAAGCGTTTTAATATTGACTAAATGTGGCTCTTTTTCAGTCAGAAGGTGGCTCATTTGTGTTGCCAGATGAATGCTAACGTGTAATATGAGTTCAGGAGGGTACGGGGAAGTAAAGTCAGCCGCTTGTCCATGGCAGTTTTTTGAGATAAAAATGGATTGCAGTAATTTCTAATCGGGCCAATGTCTTCTGTCTGCAGCGCACGGAGGAACCTTTTGGGCCTTTTCTGCCGACAAACAGAGAGCTGTACACTCATTTTTAAAAACCTGAACTCAGGCTTCGATGGTGCTCTCTTAACCCCTTCCAGCTCTGATCCTTTTGTGGAGACGAAAACATTTGGAAAGTGCCAGAAAATGCTTTCCAGAAGTATGCCGGCAGTGGTTAAGTAAGAAAAGCTGTCCGGGGCTGGATGAGTGGCGGGGACCGTGACACAGAAACGGTTAACAGAGCCGGCGGGCGCCGGCAAGCGCTAGCGAGCGGGCCCAGCTGTGGATGGCTGCTCGCCGTCGTAGAGCTGCACAGACGCAGACCTGTAGATGCAAGCTTGTGGTGCCAGTTAACACAAGTTCGGATCTACGGGTTCGGGGCTGCGAGCGCGTGAGTCCAGCAGCACAACGGCACGTAAGGAACGTGCTAAAACCTCCCTACTTTCTGAGCCCTGTCCTTGTGCGATTTAACGCTCCACTCAGAACCAGCAGCTGGGAACCTGGCAGCGTTTCTGTTGTCCGGTCAAACAAATGAAAACACTCTCCTGAACATGTGAAAAGTGCTCACCAGAGACGCGCCGGTGGCTGACTGTAACCAGAGGTTCTGGGAGTACGGTGGGTCTGGTCTGGCTTTGATCTCCCAGGCACAGCCGGGGGTTTTTCTTTTTCTCCCCGCTCCGGCTCTCCATCCAAGAAAGTTGCTCCGGCGAGTGATAGCTGGGAAAATTCCCGTGGTATTTTAAAGGCGTGCGGCTGAAACGGGGACGAGAGGAATAAAAGAAAAGAAAAGTTGAAAATAAGGCGATGTGTCCCTGTGAGACCGCCGCTTCAAGCTCTGACTTTTAACGGAGGAAAAATCACATCTTCTCTAACTTATTCTTGTTGTTTTCGTGTGACTTTTTTTTAAATTACAAAATACGATTTGAAGGTTTCATTTATTTATTTTCCAGTGGCCACGTACAGACCAGAATATATAGGCTGTAAACATCCGTGCGGGACGGAAACCTTAAAAGCAGCTGAATTGTCCTGGATTCAGAAGAGACACTAACTACTGACTTTTGCTGAGTCGTGTTGATTTATCACAAATAAAGACTATAGTCTGGGTTTTTTCATGCCCAAAATAAAAGAATGAACCAATAATTAATTAACTGGTGCGTCTCAAATATTATCACTGTATTTCCTTTTTGTTCCTTTAAAAAAAGAAGGATTTAAATGCTCATAAAACTGTTTGTACCCTCCTTTTAATCCAATATTTTTAAAGCGTAAAAACAAGTAATTGATTCATAACACAATGCCAACAGAGAAAGACATAAGCCATGGTCTTTGAGAATACATTTTTGGGGAGGGTTTTTTTTTTCTTTTTAAAGGGCCAATGAACCCCTTGATAATGTAAAATAATTAACCACAACGGCGTAACTTTACACAAAACTACAATACTGAAGTCTGAAAACAGCCAGATGAGAAATGTTGTAATGGAAAAGCAATTTCCATGAATTAATATTTTTATTGTTTTGCTTCTGAATAAATTTCAAAGTCACACAAAAATGAATTCTGGCTCATCTTTAATGCCAACGGAGTCGTTACACAGCGGTTGTTATTGAACTAAAGAAAGAGAGCGATTTCAACTTTTGACTCCATGTGCAGTTTTTTACCTCCGCCTCCTCCTCCTCTTCCCCCTCGTCTTCTCTCCGCCTGAATTTAAATGAGACGTCCAACTTTGAAGCTGTTGCCAAGTTGCCTAAACTATGTCAGTGGGTCTTTGCTGGCCGGCTGAAAGATACCTTAAGCTCGGTCGAACAAAAGAGGGGGTCCAGGGGGCCGGCCAGCACTGCCACCGGTGCAGCAGCACGTGTGTGTGTAGGTGTGTGTGTGTGTGTGTGTGTGTGTGCGTGTGTGTGTGAGAGAGAGAGAGAGAGCAGCTAAAGGCCACCACCTGCATTATTCGGCGCCGAGGTGCACCGTTCACAATCTACCCGGCAACAGAGCCGGCGTGCGTGCGGCGGGAGGAGGGAGGGGTCACCGGGGGTGGAGGAAGAGCCGTGTCACCACCACTTCAGAGTAAACTCACAACCCCAACAGGTAGTTCAGGCCCGGCTGAGTACGACGAATTCAGCAAAAGCGGCGAAGAAACGCCGTCACGGCTATGGCGGGCGCGCGGCGGGAGGCTCGGAGGACTTACCCGCTTCCCGTGTCAGCCACCCTGCTCTGCGAGGCCTCGGCCGTCTCGGCGGGTCTCGGCGGGTTTGGCGGGAGGCGTACCCGCATGTCCACTACGGCCCGTCCACAAGGACAAAAAACCCCCAAAAAATCAGAGAAAAGAAGAGGGTTCAAACATGCAACTACAGTAAGATAAGTGCGCTACAGGGAGGAGGAACGCTGGAGGGGATGACTGTAAAAAAAGATGTTTTAAAAATGTATTTGCCGGCAGAAACTAAAAAAACGCCGGCGAGATACAATCATCTCTGTGCTGGTTAACTCTTCAGCTGCCTCCCTGCTCCACCAGCAAATGACAAGCAACATCTGTTTGTAACGCAGCCAAGATCCCACCCTGAAAAAAGAAAAGGATGGCTGGATTTTTCTCTCTTTTCAGTGTTGAACTGTACAAGTCTCCTGTTTCTTTGCTCTCTCGCTATGCTGAATGAGGCAAAGCAGAGACCACAAAAGGGGAGTGCTGAAAATTCACAGCGAAGGGAAAATGCAGCCATGAAGCCGTCCTCCTGTCACCCCTGAACCTCTCCCCTTTCTCTCCCCTCCTCCTCCCGCTCCCCTCCTCCTACCGCCGCGCTCTTCTTCCTCTTTTTCCACACTTCCCAGTCAAACAACAAGGGGGGCGGAGGACTCCAGGTACACCTCGCGTAGATGCCCTCGTACCCTGGAACGCTACGCTCAGCCAGAGGCGGTTTGTCCGGGCTGCACGCTAACACTCGTGGAGGCACTGGCAACAGCGTGCACACTCACGCTCACATTTCCTGGAAAGCTTCCCTGCACCAAAAACAAATACCAATCTTTAGTTAGCCTCAGCTGCAAATAGAGAGGACGCCATTCCGGGACCTGGCTCCAGTTTACCAGGGCGCAGATGCAGACCGTGTCGCCATGTGCCATGCGCCTTCCAGCTCTACATGAAACCGGGTCCTGATAGAAATGTGTCTGCGGACATCCCGAGCCCATGAGCAGGGGCGGGCGCTGCCGGTCCTGCTGTCTCGTCTCAGAATGAACACATGGCGGTGCCGGCACGTAACCTCTGCACCATTACGCCAGCAGGTGCCATGTGAATCAATACGCCGCTCATACAGAGGCTTCTGTTTCAGTGGCGGGACCCAAGACCCTTGCCCCCCACGGGGGACCCTGTTTTCAGAAATTCAACTCACGACATAGCCCAGATGTAGTACCAGACCCGCCGCCTGCTTGGCAGACATGCCCAGACCGCCGTGCTCGGTGACCCGGCTATGTGGCGAAGGGTTCCTTCCCTGATGTTTTGGTGTTCTCTGGTATGGAACGCCGCAGCGTTTGGTAAAAAGGCACTTGCCACGAGCTAACATCATGCTGGAGGAACTCTGGGTATTTGTGCATAAGCAATAGCTGGCCCCAGAAATAACATGCCAACTCTAATTTGAGGAAAAGTAAAAGAAAAGGTGCTTTTTAAAAATATATTATTATTGAAAAGCAAATATATGTGAATATAATTCATGAGGTCCTGCTTCAAGAGTGTGGCAGCCAGGTTCCTTTGATGAGCTGACCATCAGCAGGTGTGCAAACCTCGAGAAAAACCAGGCATTTGAGCAGTTTGCTGGTGTGTTAACCCAATGCAAAGGGGGGAAGACATCAACAATGGTTGTGGAGAAACAAATGTTGCTACACATCAGTTACGCACAGGTTATAACGAATGGTGACGACACCATCACCGAGCGTTCAACGTTCCACAGTGAGAAGGATGATTCACAGACAGCTGTTCCCAGGTGTGGACGTCCCACCTAATTCTCTAGACCTGTCAGCCATTGGGCGGACCAGGGACTCCCCCTGTAGACCAGAGTCTCCTGCAGAAAACATGTGTTTTCTTTCTGCTCTTGGTGCCACAAGGCCACTTCCAGCTGTGCGACACAGGTGCACGAGCCTCCGAGCAGCTGCAAGATGAGTCATGAGCACAGCTATAACTTTGGTGCATCGTTGTGCGAATGTTCGGCCACTGTCTCACTGGAATGATTTTTACATCGGTTCATTTACAGAACATCTAATTCATCTTATATCGCTCTAAAACATCATTCCAATCAGATTAGGAAATGCTGGTGAAAATGCAGAGAAAAGAAAAGATTCTTACAATTACTTGGACTGAAAATGCAGACTCTACCAACTCAGGTTAGTTTCACCTCCATGTTTTTCAGTTCCTATGTTACCGTTCATCCCTGCAATACTCCAAAAAGCAAGTCCAGACAGACTGTTACCACTCTGTAATATTGCCAATCCTCCTGACGGCGCTTGAAAGGCATTCTGGCGTCATTCCAAGTGATTAAGCGTTTCATGATTTGGCCCGTTCTTCTTTAAAACTCAAAAAGTACAGCAGTGCGGGATCATCGTCAAATTCATTACTTCAAAGTTGCTCAAGCAGACAGGTCAGGGCTGCAGGGAGGCCAGTCCAGCATTGTATCCTTTTCTTCTTCAGCCTTTTGTGGTGTGTCGAGACCAACCCAGGTCCTCAAGAGTCCTGCATGTTTGAGAGGTTTCCCTGCTTCTCCCACGGTAGACATGGCTCCTAAGGTTGTTGATGACATGAGTTCTGGTTCTCGCAAAGCCGTGGTTTCTCATTTTAATGACCAGCTGCAGTAGTATATTTGTTGCGTCCTTGGCTCTGAGGATGAGGGTCTAGCCTTGTTCTTGTCTGGTTATCAGTCAGTCCCACCCAGGCCCTGCCACCCCACTTTACTCTGCTCACATCAGACCTGACTCGCGATCGAGTGTACCCTCAGAGTTTGGGTGTCGAGTTGACGGGGCGAGCTTGACACCCAACCCCGCGTCAGTTAATGTAAACAAAGGAAACGCTAAATTCGGATAAAGAACACGGGGCACATGGCAATGTAAAAGGGGCTACTGAGTCACCTTCATGTTGATCTGAAGCAAGAGACCACCAACGTTACACACACCGCTATCAACGGACACAACCTGAGGAAGGTTGCTGGGCTCTGCTCCATCTATTCATCCATCACCTACACCCGCCTGTTCCTTGTCAGGGTCAAGAGGACGTGTTAGAACCTCTTACAGGACTCTTCAGGTGAAATTAAGGCTTCCCCACATCCTCAATGTCACTGAAGCTAAATTACATTTGAGTCTTGTCAGAGGCTTGAACTAGCATTTTATTTTGACTGTGGTTGGCTGCCTTCCGGGCTAACGTTACCGGTCATCGTGCAGAAAACTCTGGACTCTGTCCCAACTCAAAACGGCTTCAATTCAGCCAGTTTGGTCTCCAAGGAACGTTTACGCTCATTACCATCTAATGATAGAAGTGGGGCTGTTGTTTTTTAAAATTGTCCCTTTTCTAAACATTTCATATGATTTAACTGCAAAAGATGGTTGTGTCCCAATAAATACTTGTGTTTGTGCTGAATTGAATAAATCAAAGTAATTGTAAAAGGCACCGTTTTTTTTGTTTATTTCAAACCATGAACCTCAAACCTCTCTGATTCGTTAGTACGATCGTGGTACTTGTTTCTGTGAACATGTATAATCTCCACATGTCTCGCGTTGTAATGTCATCAATCTTGCTCTGTGTCATTACGCTTGGCAATGAAACTAGGGAAGGGTTAACCGCTAAAACAACTTGTTCAAGTTCAGACGCTAGACTACAGTAACTTGGGTTAGGTAAAGATGACCCCTTTCTTTCCACATATCCCTCTCTGGGATGGGTTGAGTTTATTCAGGGTTATGTTTCATGTGGCCTGTGGTAGCATTGTTTTGTGGTGTTGCATGCCACTGAAACCGCTCTGAACCGTTGATGTGAAGGCTCTACAAACCTCTGAAGGTGCCTTGGGGTACAGAATCTGGCAACAACATGTCAGCTGCATCACACGTTGCCCAACATTCTGTTTTCCAGTCTTTGGTTTGTCCCCACATGTGCTGCTGTTATACGCCACCCTGACACTGCAGGAACATTGCTGTTTCTGCTGAAAAATGTACCCATAGTTTAAGAGTGCTTTTTTTTTGGTTCTTCAGACAGATCCAACATGCTGACCACTGGAACTGGGTTAATCCGTGTGTGCCAGACCTTGATGCGGGGCTGTCGGACAGTTAAGTTCTTTTAACTTCATGCTAACACTACGGATCATGGGAAAAAGAGAAGAGAGGCACTGGGCATTCGAGGACAGTTCACCGTCTCAGTGAAGACGAGCATCTTTGGTATGACTTTTCCTTGTAGTAGAGCACTTAAAGAAGAGAGAACTGAGAGCGAAGACAAAAGTACAACATCAAAACACTGATATGGATAGTTTTCTAATCAAATGTAATCACTTCATCTGCCAAACAGGGTTTGGCTAATTTCTGCAAAGCACATGTTGACCTCGAGCCAGAACGTGGTCTTTGTGAAACTGAGACGTTCAGTGATGAAGATTAATTGATTAAGCTGTTGGATAAACATCTAAGATATTTACTACCAAAATACTTTTATATAGTCTGTCATCATACACAACTATTATATGTAGAGTCATTTCGAGGAGAAAGAAAAATGTACCTAAAATAAATTTAAACAGATGATGAAACTAAATAAAAAAGAACGTTAATAAGTAGCATGAACAAGACGTTTTTTTGTCGCGATGTCGCTACACCGCTCTAGAGGCCCATAGCCATCCTTAGGGTCATGATGTCATGAATTCAGCTAAACAGGCAGCTGTTGGAGACCAAACTCACAGTCATGTGGAGCAGGAACAAAGAGGACGTTTACACCAGCGCACCCAAATGTGATCATCGCTAACGTGTGGTCAAATAAGACGGACGAGCGCGAACCCCTGACCAAGACAGATACTTGAAGAGGGAAAAGCAAGAGCGGTGGAGTTGCAGCGATCGTCAACAACAGATGGCGTGATCCAGGACACGTTACTGCGAAACATTGTCCCTGCAGCTGGATATTGAGCTATTAGCTGTGAGTTTATGTCCTTATTATCTACCCAGAGACTTCAACTGTGTTATTGTCAGCTGTTACACACACTGCGAGTGACATCATCACTTCTGCTGTTGCTAAGCTACATACACGACAGTCCAGCATGTTTCTAGCCATCAATGGTGATTCAACCACGTCTCTCTGCCATATTTCTAACATTTCAACAGAGCTCTGGTTGAACGGCCCGACAAAACCATCTACGATCTCGCTGTTTTCTTTACCAAGATCACAAGAAAAGTAGAGCAGTGATCTCCTCTCCATCCCCTGTTGCTGTTTATTTATCTTTACTCCACCAACTCGAAATATTAATCACTTTTCTAAGCGAACGCAGTTCAAACAGCAGGTGTATCCGCCCCTTTAATCTGATTGGTTTACGAGTAAGTCGTCCCCCACGTGGGGTGCGCTCTTATGATTGGCTGAAACAAAGGAAGATATCTGATTGGTTGCAGATCCTTCCGTGTTAAAAAAAACGTATTTGTGGATCGAGTCACGTCAGGGGAGTCTCAAAAGTCACATGCAAATCCAGTGCAGCTCACAGACAAAAAAACGTTTGTAAATCAGGTTATATTTGTGTGCATTTGTGAAACAGTGTGTGCATTTGCAAATCGGTGTGTGCATTTGCGAATCGGTGTGTGCATTTGTGAATTTTGTCCTGTGCATTTGTGAAACGGTGTGTGCATTTGCGAATTATGAGACTGTTCTAGCTCCATATGTTTCTAGCCATCAATGGTGATTCAACCACGTCTCTCTGCCACATTTCTAACATTTCAACAGTTTAAACGTTGGATTTGTTTTGTGCAAACGTCAGAGATGCTTTCAGCTGCTCTGAAACTTGCTCTGAGCAAGGAGGATCATCATCTGGTCAAACCACCATCCAGACACTGGATGGTGGGACCATAAGGACTGGGACAAGGCGGTCCCAGGAAACTGAAGAAACTGCAGGGGGTTTGGAGGCTGTAGACCGGGGAGAGCTCTGTTGTCCACATGGAGACGACTTCAATGCAGGAACTGTGAGTGTGACGAACGATATCAACTTCTGTGTGGAAATCATCATCCCACCAGGACAGTGAGGACATCATCATCCAACTAGAACAGTGAAGACATCATTATCCTGGAAACTGGAGGACAAACTCAAGCAGAACAGCCAAGAGAAGTGTGGTCAGGGATGAAGAAGACCACAGGCTTCAAGCAGGAGAACCAGATAGATGTAGGTCTGGACAGAACCAATGAACTGAACACATTGTACAACAGGTTCCGTTCAGAAACAATCCCAGCATCCTCCTCTCCTGCCTCCCGTCCAACAGACCTCCCATCCTCCCTGACCCACAGGTTCCCTGTCCTACATCAACTGTCTCATCGTCCACCTTAGTCATGGATCTTGCTGCTGTTTTATAGTTTTCTCCCCCAGCAGATGCTAGGCTCCTCCCCCCAGGAGATGCTGGGCTCCTCCCCCTCCCACCTGTCCGTCTCTACCAATCAGGTGAACAGAACATTGGCGAGATCAAAGAGAAACAACACTGCAGGTCCGGATGGCGTCAGCCCCACAGTCCTGAAAACCTGTTTGGACCAGCTACGTGGGATTCTGCAGAACCTCTTCAACCTCACCCTGAGGAAGGAGAAGGTTCCAGTTCTGTCGAGGACATCCTGTCTGGTTCCAGCACCAAAAAGGAGATCCTTCAGACCTCTACAGGAGACCCTCCAGACCTCTACAGGAGATCCTTCAGACCTCTACAGGAGATCCTTCAGATCCTTCAGACCCCTACAGGAGATCCTTCAGACCTCTACAGGAGACCCTTCAGACCTCTACAGGAGATCCTTCAGATCCTTCAGACCCCTACAGGAGATCCTTCAGATCCTTCAGACCCCTACAGGAGATCCTTCAGATCCTTCAGACCCCTACAGGAGATCCTTCAGATCCTTCAGACCCCTACAGGAGATCCTTCAGATCCTTCAGACCCCTACAGGAGATCCTTCAGATCCTTCAGACCCCTACAGGAGATCCTTCAGACCCCTACAGGAGATCCTTCAGATCCTTCAGACCCCTACAGGAGATCCTTCAGATCCTTCAGACCCCTACAGGAGATCCTTCAGACCTCTACAGGAGATCCTTCAGATCCTTCAGACCCCTACAGGAGATCCTTCAGACCTCTACAGGAGATCCTTCAGATCCTTCAGACCTCTACAGGAGATCCTTCAGACCTCTACAGGAGATCCTTCAGACATCTACAGGAGATCCCTCAGACCTCTACAGAAGACCCTTCAGACCTCTACAGGAGATCCTTCAGATCCTTCAGACCTCTACAGGAGATCCTTCAGACCTCTACAGGAGATCCTTCAGACATCTACAGGAGATCCTTCAGACCTCTACAGGAGATCCCTCAGACTTTTACAGTAGATCCTTCATGCCGCTACAGGAGATCCTTCCTGGCCACAGCTATAAACCTTTACAACGACTCTCTGAAGAGACTTAAATAAAAACTGCTGCAACAATAAATGATTCAGGATTTAATAAAAAAAAGTATAAACACCCGTGAACCTGTTCCACTGGCAGACGTACATGTCACTGACTACGTTTACATGCAGTCAAAATTGGGATTATTGCTAATATTCCGGTTACTGAAACATTCGGAATATTCCATTTCCATGCGTGAGCAAACAGGGTTATCCCTGTTTACATGGTAATTAATCATTTGGGATATCTGGATCAAACCAGCGACGCACAGAGAACGTGATGACGCAATTACAGTCATTTCCGCTTCGCTCTCCTTCTTTTAACTCTGTCTATCCCGGTACTTTATACCGTCTACAAATGCAGAAATGTTCATATCCTTCATTACATTTATGAAGTGATTAGTCTCCTCCTGGTCTTGTGTTTCTCTGTGTTTAGAAGAACTTCCTGGACTCAAAACACCAGGATTCCTTGTGAACAGAGCATCCGCAGAAAACAGATTCCTGTTCCGTTTGATGGGGATATTCTGTTTAGCGTTTACATGACCCAATATTCAGGTTTTAAAAGGAGTAACCCAGGGCTCATATTGGGGTTTTTAAAAACCCCAATATGAGCAAATTCTGGTTATTCAAAGGGGTTATTGGTGTTTACATGGCCGTGCAAATTCGGGTTATTGCCAATATTCGGGTTTTAAAAGGGTCATTGAGTGCATGTAAACGTAGTCAGTATCTCAAAACCGCTGATGCCGTGTTTAGTTCCGTGTTTCTGTTTTGGATCATGTTCCTTTACTTTTCACAGATCTCTTTCATTATTCTGACTCAAGTTTAACTTGATTTCATCTCATGAACATGTGATTCAGAATAAAGGAAGCTTGTTGGATGTTTTCTGAAAAAGTCTGATCTAGATTCTCGATTGTTTACAGCTGTTTGTGTCTTGTTCTAATCTCTCTGTGTTTACATCCATGCTGACAGTGATGCTCCGACCTTCTCCAGAGTATTCTTGACTTCTGTTGATGTCGGAGGAGCTTTTCTTCACCAAGGACAGGATTAGGAGGTTGTGGTTTGGTCATGTATTAGGTTCATTAGGTTTCTGCCGTGTCTCCTACAGATTTGTGTTTGTGCCTCCTCGTATTGGCATCTCCGGTCAAACAGCTCAGCTCAGGACCTGATATCGACTCCAGACCTTTTACTTCCTGTATAAATCACAACTGGACAATTCAATTATTTTCATTCAATTCTTCAGATACTTTTGAGCCCCTGAAAATGGAGGTACTTTGCTGAAAACGGCTGTAATTCCTAAATGCCTGACGCTGTATTTATGTGGAAACGTAAAGCAGAAAGTCTACACTTTGATCACAGTTTGACTTTAAAAAGAAAATCTATCTCTTTATGGTGCATAGAGACATAATAATAGAGACTCTTTTACTGTCTAACTACTTCTGGACCGAGCTGGTGCCTTTCCCTCTTACCATGATTGGGGCAATCAAAAAAATGTGAAATATGCTATACACTTGGGAAAAAGATCCCAGATCCAATGCAGGTGAGCGGTTAATGGAAATGTCCTGTACCGTGTGAGGAAGCCCCGTTTTAAAGGTCTGTTTCAGCCTCTTTTATGATCTCCAGTGAAACTTCCAGCAGACAGATAACTTGCATAAAGTTTTCCTGAGGGGAAAAAGAACAAATGCACGCCTTAAACTCACAGATCCACAATAATCTTTCTGTAATGAAATTCTACTGTGTCAAGCCTTGAGCCTGAGTCAGGGTTCATGAGATGTGTGAGCCGCAGTCCTGTAATCCCTTCAAATTGCTTTTCATGCAGAAATGAAAGTTGCATGGTGCCGTTTCATAGATGGCTGGATTATAGGTTCTGGCTCAGATGCACCTGATGAACCCAGGCGTGGGTTTCACTGTGGCTGATTTGAACAGAGGCGGACCGATCGGACCGCAGCAGCTCTGCACGGGCTGCACTTGCGTTACATTGCCATCGGTCCAGTTGGAACAACTGGGGGATTCATTTTCCTTCGCATTTTTTATTCGGTGTGTAAATCAGTGACAGCGAGGACTCTTAAGAGTGCGCCGTCTTCCATTTTTGCTGAAGTTCAGCGGCGATCCTCGGATGCAGAGTACCACCTCTCACCACAACTCTGCCTCTGCCCTCTCCATCTTCTCTCCTCTCTCTTCTCCATCTGATATTCTGCTCACGCACAACTGCGGCAGCCCTCCTCCAATCGCTGGCATTAATCCACACCTCAGACCCCCCAGACAGACTGTCTGCTCTCCCACAATGCACCTCCGCTCAGAAACTTTCCCAGACACATTTGGCCTTCTCTCGGTCGCTTCACCTCTCCCTCCCTTTTCAGTCCCCTTTTCTTTCGCTGCTTTTCCCCATGGCCCTTCCTCGCCTAGTTTGCCCTGTCTCTGAAACTCTAAATTTCCCTTTTCTATTTCTCCATTCAGCCGCGGCCTAGCCGACTAAAGTAGCTCCTCATCTTCCTCGGAGTCCATCCGACACGCCGGCACCAGTAATCCCACTGACATTGCTGCGTACTGCTAAATATTGGGAGACATTTTAATGTGATCAAATAGAGATCCAGCCACATTCATGGTTGTGAAGATACAGGATCAAGGGTGTTGATCTGGAGAAGGTCCGGAGAGGACCGCAAGCTCATCTCAGTACAGATGTCAGTGTCCATCGGTGTCTGTTGCTTCTGACTCCAAGGAAACAATGCAGAACCCTCATTGAGGTCAAGATGAGTCCACTAGAAAACTTGAAGACATCTCTGGACCTGGAAGCATCTCTGTCCACTAGTCGACCACGCAGAAGCCCTGAACCGACAGGATGAAGATGGGAGAGCATCACTGACGAAAAGATAATCATCCCCTAAAATTCGCCTAAGACACTGTTGTGATCCAGAAAAGTTATGGCTACACACTGAGCAGGACACGGTGCACCAACATGGGAGTGTTAGCCAGTGCTAGCTTGGGTTCCATTCACAGCCTCAGGTCCTTGTAGCACCCTAGAATGTAATAATTTCCTATAATGTAATAATTTCCTATAATGTAATAATTTCCTGAAAATGTAATAACAACTGGAAATGTAATAAAATTTGCACTTAACTCAATCGAAAATGGAATAAAACCCAATAATGTAATAACTTCCCCAAACATTGAATAAAATATCCTGGCGGATATTTTAATAACATTTTTACCGATAATGTAATACCTTATTACGTTATTAGGAATTTATTACATGGTACTCAAAGTCTGAAATGTAACCCAATAGTCATTCTGGTGTTTCAAATCCAGTGTATATAACATTCTTAGATACTTAAAACACAAAATGTAGAACTCTGGACTGAAAATGAACATATATATTACATTATCTGTCAAGTATTACATTATCAGTTTTGGAAAAGAAAAAAAAGACTCACCTGAAAATGTAATAAATTCCCAATAATGTAATAAGGTAAAAATGTTTTTGAAATATCAGTCAGGATATTTTATTACATTATTGGTGAAGTGGTGAAGTTATTACATTATTGGGGTTTATTACATTTTCGATTGAGTTTAATGAAAATGTTATTACATTTTCATGCAATTATTAAATTATAGGGTGCTACACTCCTGGACCGCTTGCTATGATGAAGGAGGACCTTTTAAGGACCTCTTTCAGGATAATGTCCAGCAGCTGAAGTTGAGAAGCTTGAAACAGTAGGCCAATGACCTTAAACATGGAAGTAAACCCTGGGACGACTTCAGGAAGAGAAAATCCACCTTCCAGAGGGGTCCGTTCACACCAGATGTCCTACAGATGTGTGTCTGAGCTCCAGAGGCTCTGGTCCAGATCTAGCCGGAACTAGCTCAAGGGTTCACTTAGTTTTTCCTCCTCCAGCACTGTGAATGTTGGAGTGTGCTCATGAGAGACACAGGGAGTTATAGTACAGTCTCATAATTCACAAATGCACAGAACAATTCACACGTGCGTAGGACAAGATACACAAATATAATCTGATTTACAAACAGGTTTTTGTCTGTGAGCTGTGCTGGATTTGCGTGTGACTTTTGAGACTCCCCTGACGTGACTCGATCCACAAATACGTTTTTTTTTAACGAGGAAGAATCTGCAACCAATCAGATATCTTCCTTTGTTTCAGCCAATCATATGCTTTGTGGACGAGTCACGTCAGGGGAGTCTCACGCAAATCCAGCGCAGCTCACAGACAAAAACCTGTTTGTAAATCAGGTTATATTTGTGTGTGCATCAAAAATACATTCGTGTATCTTGTCCTACGCACGTGGGAATCTTGTCCTGTGCATTTGCGGATCGGTCTGTGCATTTGTGGATCGGCGTGTGCATTTGTGAATTATGAGACTGTTCTAGCTCCATAGTTATGAAGTCCGTTATTGTGATTTAGATGAAGATCAGCTTACATTTTATGGCAAATTCAAGGCAAAACCAACCAAAACGGTTAATTCCTGTGTAATTGTGCTGTTTATTTATTTTGAGTCTACCCAGATTTACCAGAGATGCAAAGACGCAGAGCCTGATGCTGGTGAACATTTCTGACGAACCCCCAGATTTTTCTCTTCCCATAAACAACCTAAAACATCAACAGTAATCATCGCGCTGCACGTCGACCCGACAGACATGAGGACTCCTTTCTTCAGCCGTGTATTCAGTAAAATCGCTAACACAATTACCTTAAATGAGCAGAATATGCAAAATCATTTGGTTGCGTTTGTATTTCCTCCGAGCCAGCGCGAGGACCCAGAGTGAATGTTTCAAGGAGACGCTCCACACATTTGAACATAAAAGGAGGAATTTTCTCCACATTTCCAGTGAGCTGTGGATATCCCATTTTGAAGTGATTTGATGTCTGGGGCCCATCAAGAACTCCCGGGGCGGAGGAGAGCGCCGCGCCGAGACAAACGCTGACAGTAGAATTGATCTTAAGAGTTGTATGATTTCAAGGGAGAAGAACCACCAAAATGTTGGGTTTTTTCAGGATGAATAAGATATAAAGTCACCTGCTGACGACCAGCACAGGACGACTGCTTCCTTAATCTTCACTGGGATGCCGAGCTCCTTTAAATTTGCGTACCGCACGATAGCCTATTTATTGCAGGGTCCCTAATTTATTCTCTGGCAGCCGAGTCCTCGGAAAGAAAAGACCCCTCTACTAAGGCAGCTAATCAGCATCTGTTGGCCGGGATGGTCGTCGCCCCTTCCGACAGTGTTTCCCTCATAAGGCTGTAATGTTTATCTGCGATCTCGCTTGGCTCGGGTTTCTGGGAATCTTTCTGTTGCACAGGGAAAAGACAAAGCTGAGAGGATTGAAACTGAAGTTGCAGGGAAACATGATGGGAAGCCTAGATAGAAACCAGAATGAGTTGGTCCTCCTGTCAGATAAAGATTCATCCAGCAATCCAGAGAAAACTTTTATCGGAATGTGTTTTTCTGTTGGGATTTGATTGCCAGGGAATGTCCAGCTCCCCTCCACTCAGACAATAGGGGATATTCAGTTTTTAGAGGTGAAAGAGGCTTAATGTGGACGTGGGACAGGATGACAGGGACCAAAACCAAGCACTTGTGTACAGTACTGTTATCTTTGGTACCAAAGGTTAAGCAACCATCTGCATTTCATTTTTTTGTGCATTTTTGAAGATCCTAGCAGAAAATACAGTAATAAATATATAACAGCAGGCAGCGATGGCCGCGGCCACAGCTGACAGGCGGCAGCCCCTGGATGAGTCCACCACATTTCAGTCATCTCCAGTGTTGTGCTAGTTACTGAAAAATAGTAACTAGTTACCGTTACTAGTTACTTCATTAAAAAAGTAACTCAGTTAGTATCTCAGTTACTTAGACCAAAAAGTAATGCGTTACTATGAAAAGTAACTATTTAGTTACTTTAAATAAAAACATTATTTTAAATGCTCCCTCTAGCTTCATTTCAGCAGGTTCTGTATGGATTTACATTTTGCATCGTGTTCTGCATTCTGATTGGCTAAACAGTCTCCCCGCTTCTTCACTTCCTGTGTCAATAACGTTGGTTGCTTAGCAACAAGCTGAGAACGGCCAATGAGCTTCAGCAGCAGCTGAAGAACTGGACCTTTGATGAATCGTTCATTACAGTCTCAGATATAATCAATGGTGTCGGTTTATAAGAATCTTTTTGCCCAGAAGAAAAAAGAGCGACAAAACGACCCATAACTATTTTCTTCTCTGGTAAAAACACACCTGCACCGCGGCTTTAGGAGAAAGAGACGCTACAGAGTCAGGATGCAGCGGCTCAGAAGAGCAGTGGAATACGTGTGAGCCGGTGACTGATCTCTGCAATTTGAACCTTCTATAATAATTGTAAAAACAATTTCACTTATCACGGGTTCTTTTTGGAACGTAACCCCTGCGAAAAACCAGGGATTACTGTAATGACAATATCTCCACGTTCCGAAACTCTCCTTCTCTTGGCTCATGACCGTCATGTTTTTGAATAAACACACACTCGCCCGCTACGTTTCCTCCGGTCTCCGTGTGTGGGGAAAAAAGCTTCACTGTATCCAGAAATAACGGAGTAACTCACCGTTTAGTAACGGTAACTGAGTTACTGAATTTAAAAAGTAATGCGTTGAGTATTAGTTACCGCAAAACTAACGGCGTTAGCCTACTAAATAACGTTAGTCCCAACACTGGTCATCTCCTCTGTAGCCCCCCACAATATAATTGAATTCAGATCTTTAGGATAAAAGGCTCTTCGCCGGCAAGCTGAGTTGGGTAGAACTGTCCTGCTATACATCTTTACCCAAAACTTCCAATGATGCAGCATTCGTTGGAAAGTCGTGGAGGTGGTCACAGACATCGGTTCCTGCACACTGTCTTGTCTTAGTAGTCAGTATCAATGTGTGAATGTGTTTCCATGGTTACTGAGGTACATTTGTCAGCATTTCATGAGTTTAAAAGGCCTTCAAAAAGCATTCCCATTCTAGCTCTTAAGCAGAGTACACCCTGGACCGGCCGGCTAAGCCTCCTAACACATGTTATTTCCTGAAAAAACCATCAAAAACCAGTGAGCCAGTCACCACACTCACGACCAAAATATGCCAAGGTGCCAGAAAACCATGTGTAGACTATGTAAAAAAGAGGATCTGCACCCTTGGATCAATGCAAGTATCTTTAATAAATCAACCAAGCTTTCGGTCAGAAGACCTTCATCTTATGTGGTTCATCAAGGCAATGTGCTGTGCTGCACCACTCCCACCAAGATGGAGATGTAGTTCAGAAGCAGGAAATGTAGTCCTCTCTACAAAGCAAAAGAGTACAAGTAAAAGGAACATTGCACAAGAACCATATGCTGACAACAACAACTAGAGCAGGGGTCGGCAACCCAAAATGTTGAAAGAGCCATATTGGACCAAAAACACAAAAAACAAATATGTCTGGAGCTGCAAAAAATGAAAAGTCTTGTATAAACCTTAGAATGAAGACAACACATGCTGCATGTAGCTATATTAGTTATAACTGGGGGAAGATTATTTTTTTCATTATGCACTTCGAGAAAAAAGTCGAAATGTCGAGAAAAAAGTCGAAATGTCAAGATTAATGTTCAAGTACAATCTTGAGAAAAAAGTCAATGTTGAGAAAATGTCAAAATGTTGAGGAAAAAAGTCGAAATGTCGAGAGAAAAAAATTGAAATGTCGAGAAAAAAGTCGAAATGTCAAGATTAATGTTGATGTACGATCTTGAGAAAAAAGTCGAAATGTTGAGAAAAAAGTTGAAATGTCGAGAAAAAAGTCGAAATGTCGTGAAAAAAGTCAAAATTTCGAGAAAAAAGTCGAAATATCGAGATTAAAAAGGAAAGGAAAAAGAGAAAAAAAAGAAGAAAAAAAGGTCAAACATTTTTGAAAAAGCTCCAGGAGCCACTAGGGCGGCGCTAAAGAGCCGCATGCGGCTCTGGAGCCGCGGGTTGCCGACCCCTGAACTAGACAAAAGAGAAAAAGGACTAAACCATAGAGAAAAAATAAATAAATAAATAAATAAATATATATATATATATATATATATATACATCCCCTCAATAAAGGGTGAAGACACTGCATAAACATCAGGCAAATCGTCATAAAATGCAGTGCCCTTAGCCCTACTATAATAGGTCCACGACAGATCTACAAAAATCCATATTATAACAAAACACTCGTGTCAAACTCAACATTTAGGCCCTTAGGGTAAAGAGAGTCCAATGTGTGTATCCAGAAGAGCTCCCTTAGACATAATATTCTGTCAATGTCACCTCCTCTTGGCAACTGTACATGCTTAATTCCCTGGAAACGGAGGGAAGAGATGGGATGAGACAAGGCATTAAAATGGCTCAGGACCAGCACGTCTGATGGAACTTTTATGTTCACTAATCCTCTGCTTCAGACTACGTATAGTTTTGCCTACATACACCATGTTGCAGGGGCATTTGAGTATGTGAATCACATGTTTAGTGTTACATGTAATGAAACCTCCCACCGGGTAACTTTTTCCAGACCTGGGATGTTTAAAGTCAAAAGATTTATGCGTATTGTTACATTGGGCACAATTACCGCATGGATAGTTGCCATTTCTCAAAGGTGCCAAGAGGGTCTGGCTAGGGGCAGTTTGTATACTGGCCCTGACCACCCTGTTGCAGAGGTTTGGGCCCCATCTATACACAAACAAAGGTGGGTCTTTAAATGTATTACTAAGTGAAGGATCATTTGAAATTAAATGCCAGTATTTCATGATGGTATTTTTAAATACATAGGCTTTTGGAGTATAGGTGGTAATGCATGAAACAGAACACTTTTTTTCCTTTTTAACCCTTTTTTTAAAAGTTCAGAACGTGGTATAGAGCGTGCAGTGTTGTAGGCCTCATTAATACTTTCAGGAGAGTAACCCCTGGCCAAGAAGCCAAAAAAAGCCCACTATAAAACTGAAATTGAAACAACTTCTTCGTGTATTCAGGTCCCATTATCTGCCAAGAAGAGTCCCATTGTCTTTCCAGTAGGAACTCCCGAGGTTATGATGAAACAGGTCAGATAGAAGAATTACTGTCTCACATAACTCATCAAAAGTTGTCCTTGTGATTGTGAATCTCATTCATGTGGATAATAGCCAAGTCATCAATATAAAGCCTGGCAGACGTGTAACTGCACTAGAAAAACCTTCCTGTTGCCACTCCTGGGGTGATAACCTGCCGTTCTACCCCTCTTACCCACCCAAAGATGCAATGAGGTGGAAACGTCACACTTCCATTCACTAAGTGAGATGGGATATCTCACCACCAGCAGCCAGCACCCATGGTGCTCAGGACACGCTCCCGCGGCTTCGTCAGCTCCATGAATAGCCTACAACTGAACCGATAAATAGCCAACGGTGAATGTGAGTCTGGAGTCTTAGAGTAACGTTGACCAGTTAAACCCGTAAAAATGTCAGTACCAGGCTTATACACAGATGCAGATGCAGGGTATCAGAGTCTTTCATAGTATTTCAGGTTTAATTCCAAGGCTGAGAAAAAAAGCAGGCTATGAAATATTCTTCACGATGAAGCAGGGTTAATCAATACCTAAACTAAAAACACTCCACACGGAGGAAACAAAAGGATATGCAAACATTAACTAGAACAGGGCTCGGCAACCCACGGCTCTAGAGCCGCATGCAGCTCTTTAGCGCCGCCCTAGTGGCTCCTGGAGCTTTTTAGAAAATGTTTGACCTTTTTTTTCCATTTTTGTCTTCTTTTTTTTTTACTTTTTTTTTTCTTTTTTTCTCTTTTTTTCTTCTTTTTTCTCTTCTTTTTTTCTTTTCTTCTTTTTTCCCTTTTTTCCTTTCCTTTTTAATCTCGACATTTCAACTTTTTTCTTGAAATTTCAACTTTTTTCTCGACATTTCGATTTTTTCTCAAGATTGTACTTCAACATGAATCTCGAAATTTTGACTTTTTTCTTGACATCTCGACTTTTTTCAGGAAATTTTGACTATTTCCTCGACATTTCGACTTTTTTCACAAAATCTTGACTTTTTTCTCGACATTTCAACTTTTTTCTTGACATTTTGACTTTTTTCTCGAAGTGCATAATGAAAAAAAAAGATCTTCCCCCAGTTCTAACTAATATAGAAACATGTAGCATGTGTTGTCTTCATTCTAAGACTGATACATGACTTTTAATTTTTTGCAGCTCCAGACATATTTTTTTTTGTTTTTGGTCCAATATGGCTCTAAAACATTTTGGGTTGCCGCCCCCTGAACTAGAAAATTCAACTAAGATATAAAACTTACAACAAAAAATCTCTCACTTTGAGGAAACCGATAAGAACTGTGGCAATGACTGTGAAGACGGCTGGGGGGAAGCACATGAACCCATACGAACACACTGGCACAAGACAAGGAGAGACGCAGACTATTAGAACACATGAGGGAAATGAGGAGCAGGTGAACACAATCAACAATCAGGGAAGACAATCAGACCAGAGACACATGAGGAAGGGCAAGTGCCCGGAAAAGAGAGGAGAGTTTCTTCTTTCAAAATAAAACAGGAAATGACAAGACAAAAAAGACCCAAGACAAGACAACCCCACCACTGTGCGCTAAAATTAGAGATTCTCTGGACACCCATAACCAGTACTGGATATGAGGGGGGATGAGGGGGGATGGCATCCCCCCTGAAATAAAAACGGTCCAAATCATCCCCCTGTAAAACTGCCATCCCTCCTTTCCATCCCTTATGTCATTTCATCAATGAATGTGGTTTTACTGCTATTTCAACATTTAGAGTCATCACCAGAAAAATAACACCAGAAAAATAACTTATTTGACAATTTTCACCTGTTTCAAGTACATTTTCACTTGAAATAAGTAGGAAAATCTGCCAGTGGGACAAGATTTATCTTCTTATTACAAGCAAAAAAGATTTGTTCCACTGGCAGATTTTTCTACTTATTTTAAGTGAAAATCTACTTGAAACAGGTGAAAATTGTTGTTTTTTCCAGTGACGAGTCTTGTTTTAAGTGTAATGAGATTTTTTTACTAAAATGAGACATTTTAACTAGAAATAAGACAAATATTCTTGTTAAGATTGTGAGTTTTTGCAGTGATCCATGTTACTTATCCTGTGAAGGACAGAGTCATATTGATAAGTTCAGAAAAGTGTTTTTTATTGTTGTGTTTTGATGTATTTGATGTAAGCCCAGTGGATATTTAAAGCTTACAGAAGGCTGCATTTAACTGCTGCTATGTCATTCCTGCAGTATTTCTGCAGGTGTTTTGGTCACTGCTATTATTTGTAATATATTATATTATTTGTAATCAGCACAAATTATCTGTCCCCATATGATAAAATCCACCATCCCCCCTGATCTTTTTTTACAACTCGAGTACTGCCCATAACCATCATTTTTGGAAGGACTGAGCACCAGAAGAGATAACCTCAGTCAAGGTCCAGCAAAGTTTTCAGATTTCGCTCAAATTTTGCCCCAGAACTAATGGAAACACGGCTAATGAAGCATCCTGAGACCGCTCCGGACAGAGCTGCAAAGACACGGTTGAAACCCATCGTATTCGTTATTCCTGCTGTCAACACCCAAGGTTCATAGCCTTATTCAGTTTGTGTTAGTAGTGTGACTTGGAGGTGAACCAGATCACCGTTCATGACGTATGAATGCACCAGTAGTGTGAGCAGTTATATAAGCTAACTGCAGCAGTCTGAAGGGAACTGAAGCCTTTCATATGAACAGAAACACTGGCGGCCAGACATCAGGCTCTCTATGTGGGGTAAAGGTCTAACTTCTCAGTGAAATCTAATGCGACGCTAGCAGTCTTCATCGTATCCATCATATCTGATGGTGCTGACGACCTCGTGGCACCAGTGTTTACCCAAAAAATCAATATTGCTCTTGTAAATGGAGGCAGATTCATCAGGCGGACCCTGCTGCGGAGGCTTTCTTTGCCTTTCCTTCTTCCTTTTGTTTCCTCCATCACACCAAGCACTCCCTCGTCCTCTCCTCCTCCTTCCCTCCCCCGTCCTTCTGCCTCCCCTCAGTGGCGCTCTACCCTCCCCGCTCCGTTTGTGTCCTCGCGTGACCCCGCCGGGCCTGAATGGCTGTCAGTGCCAGTCCGAACGGGGCACAGCTGGCGCTGCTGCTGAAAGCCCTCCGCCTCGGCCCCTCCGCCTCGGCCCCTCCGCCTCGGCCCCTCCGCCTCGGCGCCGCCGCCGTCTGTCTGTCTGTTGGGCGGACGTGCTTTCACCACCGTTACACCGCCACTTCTCTCTGTTCTAGCATACTTGTGATCAACTCCACCATATTTTCCTTTTTTATTACGCTGACCCATCACTCCTGGGGTGATTTATCTCATTTGCTCGTTGATCGTCGTAGAAACGAAGCACACGAGACCACAAAATGTTTTCAGGAAAGAAATCCTGGATCAGAAGTACGAGGCGTTTGTGCGTCTCTCAGTCCAATCAGATGCCGCAGGCCGATAGCACAGCAGGAAATGGAGGGTGAATGTTTGCAGTTGATTGGACGGTACCACGGCAACAGATCACTTTGTGGCACTCGCCAATAAGCTCTGAGAAATGAGAAGGCAGCAGAGTCACAGCCTGCTGTGACCAGCAGCGACACTTACAACACTTACTGACGCTCAAGAGAGCGATAAGCGGGACAAGTACATGAAGACGGATCAACTAGGATCTGAAGTTTGATTGCAGGACATACGTCTGAGTATAGATGCAGTACCAGAGCTGTGCTCCTGGTGGTCCTGAGTTTAGCTGTAGCAGGAGGCGCTGCTTCTGACGCTGGTTCTGACGCTGGTTCTGGGTCACAGCCTGTCCTAACTGCACGCGAGCGTCCGACTATCACGGACACTCTCTGTCCACACTGAAACCGTTATGGGCCCCACATTATTTTGATTGACAGCTGAAACTCGCTTTTTAAAAGGCTGATTTATGGTTCCGCGTTACACCAACGCAGACCTACGGCGTCGATTTTACGCGGAACCATAAATCAGCCTTTATTCACCGCACTACCCGCCCATGCGCTCCTGAAAGAAACTCCTAAAATAACTCCTAAAAGAGTAAAGAGACAAGTAAAAGATGGGTGAGTACTTGTAATCTTCCTACGTTTGGACTTTCTAAACAGAAAACAAGCTTGATATTGTGATATTTAAATGTTCTTCTATTTTCTTCCTGTCGCTCACGTTGAAAGCTGGTTGAAAAACAGTCACGGATGAGGAACGGCTGATCCAGTTAGTTGAAATGAGAAGTTATCTCTATGATTCCTCCTCATTTCACTACAAAAACCTCAATAAAACGGCAGAAAGAAATGTTATTATATTATTATTATATATTATCTTATTATTATATCTTATTATCTTATCAGAACCTTCCAGCTCCCTGGCGATTTCCCTCCAGTAGCTGCCACTTTATTGAGGTTCTTGTATTGAATGACTGTTTCCTACAGCGCTTTCAACCGGCTTTGAACGCGAGCGACAGGAAGAAAATTGAAACCGGGCGTCCAATAAATGTTCAGCTCAAAACGGCGCTCCGCGCAGCGCTGCGTCGCTCGCAGCCAGTTTGGACATTCCAATAGAAAATAAAGCAATGGAATTGTTTTTGTCGCTGACGCTCGCTCGCGTCGCATGCAGTTATGACACGGTGTTAGACCGGAAGAGTTAAGGCGATGCAAAGCAACCGGAGGCAGCTATCTTTGCTCCCATTTGAAGACTGCTGGTCGTGGCTAACCAGAGGACCCCAGCTGTGATGTCTCTCGTGAATCCCGACCTCAGCAGCCGGGTTCTCCAGGCCAGCCACTTTCAGGTCCTTCTCTGAGGCTTTCAGCACCATTTAGCCAAGCCGACCAACTGGAACACCAATCAACGAACTCTGAAATGGCTGCTGGAGCCGAAACGAGCAGCGATGCAAGCATTCACTCACACCAGCCCTGGTAGTCCACTTTAAACGGACCAGTATGTTTGGGGAGTTCTGGACAGTCCACGTCCAAAAGGGGTATGAAGGATGAGAAGCTTGATATTTCTGTCATTGGTGCTTTTTTTCAGTTGGAAGTAGTTGCTGGTTCATATAATACATGACTTGTAAATGAGGCCATGACATTGTGATGATCTTCCCGGGGTTAGACATGCACTTATAAGGATGAACTAAGAACCTCAGGACTTTTGTTTGGCATTTGGCATCTGTTGGAGGTGCCGGTAATTCAGTAGCTTGGAGTATAACATGGAAGTGTGATAATAAAAACACAGAGGACTAGGGATGGGAATTGAAGATTTTTCCTATTACAATTCCATTTTCAATTCTGTTTAATGATTTGATTCTTTATCGATTCTCTTATCGATTCTCATTTGGAAAAAAGGAGAACAAACTGGTCGATTAGCAACAACTAATCAACAGAGGACTGGCTAACATTGTCGCTGCTGCTAGGTTGAGAAGATTCATTCCAGACTCGGAACAGATCAAACACGCGACATGGTAAATGGTAAATGGTAAATGGCTTACACTTATATAGCGCTTTCCAGCTGTACTCCTACAGCCCCAAAGCACTTTACGCTGCAAACATTCACCCACACACGCACACATTCACACACACATTCACACACCGGTTGTCGGCGGAGCTGCCATACAACGGCGCTGGCCTGACAACCGGGAGCAACCGGGGGATTCAGTGTCTTGCCCAAGGACACTTTGGTGGACCCAGGAGGAACTAGGGTTGGAACCACCGACCTTCAGGTTCATGGGCGACATGCATTAAAAGTTATTGCATGCTGTGTATGCAAATGCTTTTGCATGATACTAGTGTTTCCAAAAATGTCCACATTGCAAGTATTGCAAGTCGCCCTGTTGTCATCCTTTTTGGTAAAATGTAACCAAACTTTCGAGCGTTTATGCCGCTTTGTCGCCATGTTTTATTGCTGGGCGCAAATGGTGACGTCATTCGCGCCCACTGGAATAAGGGAATCGTTGGCATAAAATGTTTTCGATTCACATCCCTACAGAGGACCCCCCCAACCCAGCCTTATCTGTGCCTCAGAATATTCACGTTTATCCTCCACCGAAGCTCCAGAGCCAATAAACAGGTGTATTTGGGTATAAACAGCTGAACTGAAACTTGCAAGTCTTGGGTTGGGCCTCAGCACCTCTAGCATTTCTTTCACTGCGTTTATAAGACATGAAAAAAGATTGATAAGTCATTTGTTCAGAGAGGTAAGGAGAGAAGATTCAGAAGGTTCTGGAGGTGAACGACACTGCGCTTGTATCCGCTCTGCGCCGGTCGGCGTGACGTTGAGGCCTGTCTTCGCTCAGCCGCTCCAAACACAGATCCACGCTTTCATAAGTCAAACTGGAGGATCATCGATTTAAAACTCAAATCTGTACCAATGCTCTTCAGAGGAAAAGAGGGGGGGAAATCAAAAGCATTTATCCAAAACCAAATTTGAACTTTGACTTGTAAATGGCGTACTGGTCCAGGGCGCCATTTTTGTATTCATAAGGTATGGATTTTGTAAAATTTAGCCAAAGAAATGTTGTTGCTTTTTATTCGACCAGCAACAGCAGCACAGAAGTCTCTTTCATGATCCAACTCTGAGGTGCAGATGTTCATAAACCTGGTGCTGAGGAGAGAATTAAAAAGGGATCTAGACGGAGATAAGGAACGACCAGATCTACCAGGAGCTCTGTCTCTTCATAGCTGCTCACGGCTCCAGCTGACTTTTCAGCAGCGCAGAGACAAACTAAAAAAAAATTAAAAAGCATCGTCGCTTGAATCTTCTCTCTCTATCTCATTTTTTAACTTGATATGGAACACAAGCCACAGACCCAGCAGCACATCTATCATCTCCTCCAGGTTCTACATCTTTAGTGTTGTTGTCTTCTTCGTTTAGTTTATCAAAGGATTAATTTACGTACTTGCTACATGTGTTGTGACAATAAAGTTGGATCTAAAGCTTCACCACTCTTGCAGTGATTACTGTACACAAATGCAAGCGTCTTCTGAAATATATTTCTAGTTACCTGTAAAGTGTTGTTTACTCTCCACCTGGAATATGGTTGAATGTATTCAACCAAATGTGTGAGAATTGAACAACTTTTTGACCGTGTTGTACGTGTGCCGACCATTCATGAGCACAGTGGAGCTGCAGTCCACCCGTGGGACGAGCAGCGCTCGTAACTGAAACGCACTTAACACATGACAACTGGTGATGGAGATGCTTCCGTCCATTTTAAGGTTCTCTTATTAGTTTTTAAATCTCTTAACGGTCTCAGGCCTTCTTATCTGTCTGATCTGCTTTTACCCTATAAACCCTGGCGGACCCTGAGGTCCTCCGGCCTTTTATTCATTCCTAAAGTTAGGACCATAACCCAAGGTGAGGCATCATTTAATTACTACAGCCCACGTGTGTGGAACAGCCTGCCGGAGAATCTCAGGGACCAGAGACTGTTCATGCTTTAAAAGCAGGCTCCAGACTCACGTTTTTAAATTGGCTTTTAGCTGATTCCTTTTAGTCTTTCTTGTATACCCTTGTTTTAACTAGCTGTTCTTGTTGTTTTAACTCAGGTCTTATGGTCTTATGTTACTAAGTTTTATGTTTTATGTAAAGCGCTTTGTATTGCATTTTTATTCATATGAAAAGCGCTAAACAAATAAAGGTTGATTTGATTTGATTCCAGCTGAAGGAATGGCAACGCTTTTATTTACTGTACCCAGTACTCGAGTTGTAAAAAAAGAATCAGGGGGGATGGTGGATTTTATCATATGGGGACAGATAATTTGTGCTGATTACAAATAATATAATATCTTACAAATAATAGCAGTGACCAAAACACCTGCAGAAATACTGCAGGAATGACATAGCAGCAGTTAAATGCAGCCTTCTGTAAGCTTTAAATATCCACTGGGCTTACATCAAATACATCAAAACACAACAATAAAAAACACTTTTCTGAACTTATCAATATGACTCTGTCCTTCACAGGATAAGTAACATGGATCACTGCAAAAACTCACAATCTTAACAAGAATATTTGTCTTATTTCTAGTTAAAATGTCTAATTTTAATAAAATAAATCTCATTACACTTAAAACAAGACTCATCACTGGAAAAAACAACAATTTTCACCTGTTTCAAGTAGATTTTCACTTAAAATAAGTAGAAAAATCTGCCAGTGGAACAAGATTTTTTTGCTTGTAATAAGAAGATAAATCTTGTCCCACTGGCAGATTTTTCTACTTATTTCAAGTGAAAATTTACTTGAAACAGGTGAAAATTGTCAAATAAGTTATTTTTCTGGTGATGACTCTAAATGTTGAAATAGCAGTAAAACCACATTCATTGATGAAATGACATAAGGGATGGAAAGGGGGGATGGCAGTTTTACAGGGGGGATGATTTGGACCGTTTTTATTTCAGGGGGGGTGCCATCCCCCCTCATCCCCCCTCATCCCCCCTCAACTCCAGTACTGACTGTACCGATGCTGTTCCTGCAGCTGTATCCGTCTGGGGGACACACTTCAAACTTTCCCAGTCAAATTCTCCCCGCATCAGTACGCACACGTCTCTCACGCACATGCTCGCTCATACACACTCCGGCCGTTAAAAGGACATGACTCTTTTATAACGCGAAGAAAGTTGACGGCATCATCTGCTCTGGTATGAGTTTTTCATGTTTATTTATTTACCATGGACACAATGAACGTGTTCATATCATGTTATTTACAGTAGATGAGATTCAAGTTCTTTAGCAGTTCAACACATTTTTCAACTCCTTTTTACACTGCAACAATTTTATTTCAGATCAACACTACTTTAACTGTCAGTCTTTCCTTTCCTTCCTATTTCCTGGGATAGTGGAACTATTAGTAGAAGGATGATGGACATGGAGCTTTTGGATGTGGTGAAACAGAAGATGATGAAGACAGAATCAAATGGAAGTGTGATTGTCTGTGGTAGCCCCTATGGGAAAGATAAAGGAAGAATGAGTGTGAGTGATTTTTATTTACCTCTCAACTTATCCTAAATACTTTACTTTAACTCCCCCTTCTTGAACCCTCGTACTCAGACTCCCAGGAGGTCGTGAGCCTCATGCTAGCTTTTTCGAGTGAGGTAGTGTTTTGATTTTACTCTGCATAGTAAGACTAGTTTGCAAATGTCATTAATGGCAGCTCTGTAATCGCCAACCACCATGTTGTTGTAAACTCAGCCCCGGTGTGCCAACAATGACTGTAATTACACCTCATCAAACATCTTGACTGCTGCTTCATTAAATAGCTTTTATGAGCTCCAGCAGGTGCAACCTGCATTTAAAGGAAAGGAAAATTAACAGTTTTATATTATATGTGGATACCTTATACAGTGGGGAGAACACGTATTTGATACACTGCCGATTTTGCAGGTTTTCCCACTTGAAAAGCATGTAGAAGTCTGTAATTTTTATCATAGGTTCTCTTCAACTGTGAGTGATGGAATCTAAAAAAAAAATCCAGAAAATCACATTGTATGATTTTTAAGTAATTAATTTGCATTTTATTGCATGACATAAGTATTTGATCACCTGTCAACCAGTAAGACTTCCGGCTCTCACAGACCTGTTAGTTCTTCTTTAAGAAGCCCTCCTGTTCTCCACTCATTACCTGTATTAACTGCACCTGTTTGAACTGGTTACCTGTATAAAAGACACCTGTCCACACACTCAATCAAACAAACTCCAACCTCTCCACAATGGCCAAGACCAGAGAGCTGTGTAAGGACATCAGGGATAAAATTGTAGACCTGCACAAGGCTGGGATGGGCTACAGGACAATAGGCAAGCAGCTTGGTGAGAAGGCAACAACTGTTGGCGCAATTATTAGAAAATGGAAGAAGTTCAAGATGACGGTCAATCTCCCTCGGTCTGGGGCTCCATGCAAAAAAAGTGATTTTCTGGATTTTTTTTAGATTCCATCACTCACAGTTGAAGAGTACCTATGATAAAAATTACAGACTTCTACATGCTTTGCAAGTGGGAAAACCTTTAAAATCGGCAGTGTATCAAATACTTGTTCTCCCCACTGCATATGCAGCCTCTGTACATTGGTTTGGTGCCCTGTGCACAGAGCTCTTGTCCAGCCCGCCAGTGCCTATGCCCAGGCCAGCTGACAGTCTTGCCGGGGCCCCGAACAAAATAATCTAAGATGGGCCCCCCTGCGCCCGGATCTCTCCTTCTCCTCTTCCTCTCCTCTCCCTCTGCTCTTCAGGTTTTTATACAAGCTAATGGACGTTAACATTAGAGCTAGCCAGTTAGGTTAAGTTACAAGGTTGGTAAACGTTGGCTGCGCTGTTTCTTACCTTGCTCTACGCTGACTTTATTAATTCCAGCTTCACCGTCACCACTTTTTAAAATATTTGTGTAGAGAATCTCTGAGGCCTCTATTTTCTTCTTCTCTTCTTCTCTTTTCTCTTCTTTTCTGAGCACCGGACTTGTGCTGATCGGACATTTTGACCATTCTAATGGTTGAATTAAATGATAACATCAAATTTTGATCAGCGGCCAAACCATTTTTGTGTTGCGGGTTCTTGACCACAAGGACAATTAGCAAGAAAACAAATAACAAGCTTTTATGTAACTCAAATACTAAATATTTTTTCCACAAATAGCCATATTTTGAAACATTTTGAAAAATGATTCCATGATTTAATGAGAATAAAAAGAAAAAGAAAATGAAAGAGGGCCCAGTTCTGGGCCCCCCCCTACCCTGGGCCCAGGACAACAGACCCGTTTGTCCCCCCCTATCGGCGGGCGTGCCTATGTCTGCTGTCAATCAAAACTTCACGGCCCTGATGAGATATCAGTTTATTGCGGTGTATAATTTTACCTGGTGTGGTACATCCATCCATTCATTCATCCATTAACTTCCACTTATGCGCGATCAGGTCAGGGGGCTACATTGAGGCCCAGGCTGCCCTCCTCCAAGTCACGTGCACGAGGGAAACTGAGGCGATATCATGTCTCTGGGTTTTTCCTGGGGGCTCCTCCCAGCTGGACATGCCAAAAATCCCTCCCTAGGGATGCGCTCAGGCGGCATCCTCACCAGATGCCCGAACCACCTCAACTGGCCCCTATGGATGTGGAAGAGCAGCGAGTTTACCCCGAGTCTATCCTGGATGACTGAAATGCTGAATGATCTCAGGAGCTATGCTGTTGGGTGAAAATACCCCTGGTGGGGTCACCCAAGACCATTTGGTCAGGGGGGACGGGGCAGACTAAAAGAAATTCATACTCAGTTATATGGACAAATCAATCAACTAAGCGTGGGTACAGACCCTGCAGATCGGACAGAGTTTGGTGGGTCATTCCACCATCAGGGAACAATGGAGGAGAAGAGTCTGATACTGATTTCACACCACGTTGTGGTGGGAGAACCAGGCGTCTTTCACTGGCTGAGTTGAGCTGTGGAGAGGTAGTGTAGCTCTAGATCCTGTAGCTCTAGACCAGGGTCCTCAACCCTGGTCCTCGAGGGCCGGTGTCCTGCATGTTTTAGATGTTTCCCTGCTTTAACACACCTGATTCTAATTAATCATCGTCATCAGCTTTTCATCCAGGGCTGCACAATTCTGTTGATGACACAGTCACTTGTATCACGGTGCAATGAAGCAGGGAAACATCTAAAGCCTGCAGGGACACAGGCCCTCGAGGACCAGGGTTGAGGACCCCTGCTCTAGATGAAGGAGTGAAGGTAGAGGGAGAGTAGCTCTAGATGAAGGAGTGAAGGTGGAGAGTAGCTCTGGATGAAGGAGTGAAGGTAGAGGGAGTGTAGCTCTGGATGAAGGAGTGAAGGTAGAGGGAGTGTAGCTCTGGATGAAGGAGTGAAGGTAGAGGGAGTGTAGCTCTGGATGAAGGAGTGAAGGTAGAGGGAGAGTAGCTCTGGATGAAGGAGTGAAGGTAGAGGGAGTGTAGCTCTGGATGAAGGAGTGAAGGTAGAGGGAGTGTAGCTCTGGATGAAGGAGTGAAAGTAGAGGGAGAGTAGCTCTGGATGAAGGAGTGAAGGGAGAGGGAGTGTAGCTCTGGATGAAGGAGTGAAGGTAGAGGGAGTGTAGCTCTGGATGAAGGAGTGAAGGTAGAGGGAGTGTAGCTCTGGATGAAGGAGTGAAAGTAGAGGGAGAGTAGCTCTGGATGAAGGAGTGAAGGGAGAGGGAGTAGCTCTGGATGAAGGAGTGAAGGTAGAGGGAGAGTAGCTCTGGATGAAGGAGTTAAGGTAGAGGGAGTGTAGCTCTGGATGAAGGAGTGAAGGTAGAGGGAGTGTAGCTCTAAATGAAGGAGTGAAGGTAGAGGGAGTGTAGCTCTGGATGAAGGAGTGAAGGTATTGAGGAGCCGTTTGGGTAAGTGTTTGGTAGCCAGAATCAGAGCTTTGAACTTGATGCTGCAACTGGAATCCAGTGCAGGGAGATTAGCAGCAGAGGGACATGAGCTTTCTTGGGTTGGTTGAAGACCAGACTTTCTTCTGCATTCTGGATCATCTCCAGAGGCTTAACTGAGCAGCAGGAAGGCCGACCAACAAGGAATTACAGTAGTCAATACGTGACACGACCAGAGCCTGAACCAAGAGCTGTGCCATATGTTCTGTCAGGTAGGGTCTGATTTTTCTGATGTTTTAGAGAGCAAAACAGCAAGACCAATAAACCGAGGCAACATGCTCCTTAAAGGTCAGCTGGCTGTCTATAACATGACACCAAGATTCCTGGCAGAAGACGTGGGCACAAGTGCGGTGGAATCCAGCTGCACGCTTATCTGAGGAGGTAAGGACTGACTGGCTGGACAAACAATGAGCTCAGTTTTGGACAGATTTAGCTGAAGGTGACGGTCCTTCATCCAAGCAGAGATATCAGAAAAGAAAGGCCGATATTCGCATGTGTGAGATATTCGCAGCTTTAATATCATTAGACACATTGTGAGTATAACAGAGTGAAGTAGTTGAGCAGTGGACCGCCTTCATCGATCAGAACGGCCGTGATCCACGGGAACTTTTACACGGATCATCCAGGCCTGGTGGTGTCTAGATAGATTGCATAGATTGGGATTTTTATTTGACTTTATCAACTGCTGTGACCACTATGGATTATGTGTACATGTTGTTGAGCGCTAGAGACGGAACCAAAACAAACCAACTAATAATGTTAGTTACTTTACTGGTTACCAAAGAACTGGCAGCAGTCATGACTTATGAAAGAGATGTTCTTAAATTACATTCAGTGATTGCTGGTAACTTCACTGAGAGACTTTAAACAATAATGTGGTCCAAGTAGTGATGGAAAGCATAATCAGACAGTGGCATTGCCTCTTAAATCCTCCTGCAGACGTCTTTTTTTATTTAACAGAATATAAGCTATAGTTCAGAGAATGCCGGAGGATCAATTTAGTGTATTTTTCTCTAGAAACCATTTTTGTGTCAGAATTTGTCCTGTGATTGCCTGTGAATCTCCTTTTTGCTGCATTGGTGGGTACTTGTTGTAACCCTGCCCTCTTTTTGTCCATCTCCCTGCCTTCCTCCTCATTTTCTTCTTCTTCTCTCTTTCTGTTATTTTCATGTATCGGTTGCCGCTGCGAGCTGACAACCTGGCCGCCTGCCATTCGTTACTCTGCCAGTCGATTTTTCTGCCGCTGCCCATCCCCCACTCGCACGCCAGTACCCATCATGCATCTGTCAGACAGCGCCTGGGTGCCGCCGCTGCTGTAGAGCAGTGAGGTGAATTGTGAGGCAGAAAATCTGGGCTTTTATTGTCTGACCGAACTTTAATGATAAGAATTTGCTTTTTATTGGCAAACAGTGTCCATTTTTAATAATTGTGTCACCTTGGATTTCAATCCCAAATTCATAGAAGGGTCACAAATAGAGGAATTCCATTAAGAAGGAAATTCAATACTGACAAAAATTCAACAGAGCCAGCAGCTAGGCTGGCATTGACCCAGGGAGAGCAGCACAAAAGAAAATGTCCAATTATCAGCAAGGGGATGGACGTCTTTTCAAGGCTGCTGTACTGCGCTTCAAGCTGGAGAAAAGCTTTGTAGAAAAGGAGGCATGTAAACGTTCAACAAAATGACTACGATGAAACCCCTTTAGCTCGTTCCAAAATGCTAGTTTTAACGGTATGCTCCCAGATGTTAAAAAGTATCCTCAGATGGATCTTTAGTATGTCTAATAATGATTTTTGTCTTGTCTTGGACCAAAACATGCTGATAATCTCTGCTTTAAACAAGCATATGCTAAAGTTAGCACCCCTTTTTGTTAAATCTAAAAATGCACAAAAAAAAAATCAAGTTAAAGTGGATCTAAGAATTTGGCAAATACAAGCTCAGATATAACAATGTATATTGTGTTACTCATCATGCCATCATTTGACAAAAATTACACTATAATTCAAAAGCCTGTAGCTCCACCATTAGTTGCAATAAACGTGAAATCCTAGTTTTCCTGTCAGACTTCATCAGAGTCTCTTACGGTTCTGGAGGAATTCTGGTCCATTCTTCTTCCCAAAGTTGAGGTTTTTGGACGTTCACGTCAACAAAGATCTCTCAAAGTCCCATTCGGATGTTGTTTTAGTGCTCAAAGCACGTCTGTTTTAAGTCCACTGTGACACATTTTCAAGGCAGCGAGAAAGATGTGACTTTTTGTGTGAAGTTTCTCCAAAAAGCCCAACAGCTCTCCAGAGCAAAATTGACAGAAGGCCAAAGGATGTGCTGGGAGGCTGTCATAGTAGCAAACGTGTGGACTTTACTAAATAAAACAAGTCAAAAGGAGAATCGAAAAAGAACAGATGGACAGCTACTAATTTAGTAATGAACTTTGCATACTGCGGGCCTGTTCACAAACACAGACGTTACACATCTGCATGGCCCACTTCAACAATGAGGCTCCTTTGAACTTTTTCAGGACAGCATTAACAATATGTATTTTGCTATTTTTGATGGTCTGTTCAACCCAACCCAAAGAACAGTTGATACATGACTTAAAAGATAAATTAAAGCAGAAAGTAATGATTTGTAAATCTCATGACCCCTTATTAGGGCCGAGCACTTACAGTGCGAAGGCCCTATTGTATCTGTAGGAATTGTTATTTTCCTTCTCACGAAAGGAGGGCCTTTTTGACCCCCTAAACGTGCCCCAAAAGTCACCAAATTTTGCACGCAAGCCAGGCCTGGCGAAAAATGTGATATTTAATGGTTTGCATTAATGGGCGTGGCAAAATGGCTCAACAGCGCCTCCTAGAAAACTTTGTGCCTCAAGCCCCACAATACGGTTTGGCGTACATGCACGAAAATCGGTACTCACCTGTATCATGTCGCAACTTAAAGAAAAGTCTCTTGGCGCCATGGCCGAAACCAAACAGGAAGTCGGCCATTTTTAATTAATCGTGTCATTTTGGCGAAATTTATGCCATTTCTTCATCCGCTTCAGAGCCCGAACCGTAATGTGCACCCAGGTGTGTTATACATCAAAATGTGCGCCTTCATCCTGCGACAACACACATTACTTTTCTCTTTCAAAAGCGTTACCGTGGCGACGCTAGACGCCAAAAAGCGCGCCTACCCTTCATCTGATTGGTTCAGACAGAAAAAAACTTTGCGCCTCAAGCCCCACAATACGGTTTGACGTACATGCACGAAAATCGGTACACACCTGTATCATGTCGCAACTTAAAGAAAAGTCTCTTGGCGCCATGGCCGAAACCGAACAGGAAGTCGGCCATTTTGAACATTACTTTTCTCTTTCAAAAGCGTTACCGTGGCGATGCTAGATGCCAAAAAGCGCCCCCCCCTCATCTGATTGGTCCATATTTGATAGTTCACCAAAAGTCAATCTAATGGACTGTATTAGAGTGAAAAACTGTGTTTCAATTCAATTCAATTCAATTTTATTTATAAAGCGTGTATTACAACAGAAGTTGTCTCTAGGATCTTTCCAGAGACCCAGAACATGACCCCTGAGCAATTATTACATAAACAATGGCAGGTAAAAACCCCCCTAGTGGGAGAAAAACCAGATGGGATTATGTTTATGGAAACCATGCACACCAAGTCCTCCATACTGAAGGCTAGAGGATTCTATCCAGCTTGTTATCAGCACTCAGTTCAAAATCCTGCATCTCTGATGGTATGAAAACAAATCAGTGTCTATGTAACTGGCAGTTTAAACATTGGGACAGGAAACATCGGCGCTAAAAGATATACACAGGTTTTAGAGCACCATATGCTCCCATCCAGACGATTTCTTTTTCAGGGAAGCCTTCACTTCTTTGAGCAAGACAAAGCATGGATCTGCTGAACTAGGCTGCCTTCAGTCCAGAACTTTGCTTCAAACATTAGGAGCATCATGAAAGAGAGATACAACAATGAAAGCCTGTTTCAGACAAGAATGAGACAACATTTTTCATTCATCAAACTGAACTAACTTTTTTATCCCCGGACAACTGATCTCCTAGGATCTATGAGAGCATGCAAACCCCTATACCAGGATATGGTGGTGGCTCAAGGAGGAGCTCAGTTTGGTCACAGCTCAAAAAGGCAACATGAGTCCCCCTTCCCATTGGCTCACCACCTGTGGGAGGGGTCAGGTGCAGTACGAGTTGGGTGGTGGCCAAAGGCAGGGACCCTGGCGGTCTGATCCTCTGATGAAGAAGCGGACGTATCACCTCCCTGGCAGGGAAGGATCCCGAAAAGTTCTGGCTAGATATAGTTGGACTCACCTCAATGCATGGCTTGAGCTCTGGAACCAATTTACTTGAGAGGGGTTGGATCCTGTTCTGTTCTGGAGTTTCCCAACGTAAATAATAATAACTAGAACATTTCAGGAAATTTTGATATGGGCATGCCCTACTGCCCATTCGTCCCCTCTTGCTGCTTTGGTTTGGGGCTGTAGTGGTTGTGTTTGGGGTGGGTCTATGTCAGTTTGAGGTGTTTATGGTTATACCAATATAATAAATTCTATTTGTAAGGCAATCTTCATCCAAAAATCCACAGTGCCATAGAGCCAGTACATAGTTAAAACTAACAATAATAAGTCATGAAACTAAACTCAAAAACACCTTCCTGAATAAAAAGGTTTTTAGGTCAGTCTTAAAAGAGTCCAGTGTCTGTCCCGCCCTTAGATGTTCAGGGAGACTGTTCCATAAGCGGGGCGCTACTGAGCAAAAGGCCCGGTCGCCCATGGTGCGGAGCTTGGTATTGGGATCCCGGAGGAGCGAGCAGTTTGTAAATCTGAGGGTGCAAGTAGAGGTTTGGGGAGTAATGAGTTCTTGTAGGTACGGAGGTGCATGTCCATTTATGCACTTATGGCTTTGTATTCAATCCGGGTTGAGTCAGGGAGCCAGTGGAGTGAGTGGAGAACAGGTGTTATGTGCTCATATTTCTGGACTCTCATCAGGTAGCTGGAGTGGGCATACTTATTGCCCCCCAGCTCTGTGTCTCTACATTGGGGTTCACACCAGTGAACAAGATGGAAGCATCCCTTCACCTTTAGGTGGGGGTGGGGGGGTGGGTCCTCACTGTTTTTTGTATTTATGCATCAAACAGCAGTTCATAATAGCCACCCTTCTTGGTGTCCTTAGGTGGGGTGCTAGAAAATGCCCCTGCTGGGGGACTTCAGTGTTCATGTGTGCAATGACAGTGAGACCTGGAATGGCATGACTGGGAGAAACAGCCCCTCTAATCTGAACCCTAGCTGTGTTTTGTCATTGGTCCTTTGTTATAATCTCAGACACCCTTGGTAGCAGAGCAACGATCGACTTTATAGTTGTGTCATTGGATTTGCGGCCACATGTCTTGGACAGTCGGGTGAAGAGAGGAGCGGAGCTGTCACCTGATCACCACCTGGTGGTGAGTTGGCTCCGATGGTGGGGGGGATGCTGGTCAAACCTGGTAGGCTCAAACGTATTGTCAGGGTCTGCAGTGCACAACCAACACTGTGTATGGTGGGGATAGTACACTGATGATTTCGACTTGGGATGCTGTGAGTCAGTGGAGAGAATAGTTTGAAAACTTCTTGTGAATAAGCACACCCTTCATGTTTGGAGGTGGGCTCTCCTATCTTTGGGGCTGAGGTTACTGAGGTGGTTTAGAAGCTCCTGATTGGCAAGACACAAGGCGTGGATGAGATCCCCTCTGAGTTCCATAGGGCTTTGGATGTTGGGTAGCTGTCTTGATTGATATGCCTGTGCAACATTGCATGGACATCAGGGGCAGTGTTTCTGGATCTGCAGACCGGTGTAGTGGTCCCCTTCTTTAAGAAGTGAGACAGAAGGGTGTGCTCCAAATACAGGAGGATCACATTCCTCAGCCTCCCTAGTGGGCCCTTTTGTGACTGATTCTGTTCATACACAGGGATTTCTAAGTGCAGCTGAGGGGTCCGGTTTTGATGACCTCAGAATTGGGTCTCTGCTTTTTTCAAATTATGTGGTTTTGTTGGCTTCATTGGGCCAAGACATTTAACTCTCGCTGGAGCGGTTCACAGCCAAGCATGAAGTGACTGGGATGAGAATCAGTACTTACAAATCCGTGACCAAAGTCCTGTGCTTTACCAGAGGTCTGGGAACCAGAAAGCTCTATGCAGTATCTATGCTGGGCCTTGGCATTACTCTTGTGGTCAGAGATCTCCAGTTGTTCCCGGAATCTGCTGGAGTCACTTTCCCAATTTATGAACCACAGCCCCAAGTTGACCATTCATCATTGCTTTAATTCAGGCCTTTTTACCTTGTAGACCAGATTACTGTAATGTGTTATTAGCAGGATGTCCAAGTAATTTGCTGAATAGGCTCCAGCTGATCCAAAATGCAGCAGCACGAATGCTGACAGGAATCAGCAAGAGAGACCACGTCTCTCCAGTGTTAGACTCACTCTATTGGCTCACAGTAAAACTCAGAATCCAATTCAAAATTGTATTACTTGTGTATAAAGTCCTTAACGGCCTAGTTTCATGATATTTGAAAGACTTGATTGTACCTTATGTTCCTAACAGAGGTCTCAGTTCTCAGAGTGCAGGTTTACTCGTAGTTCCTAGAGTATCCAAATGTAGATCTGGAGAATGGTCTTTTGCTATCAGGAACCATTACCATGGAACCAACTTCCAATCTGGGTTAAGGAGGCTGACACCACCTCCACCTTTAAAACCACACTTAAAACGTTAGTGTTCAGTAAAGCCTATAGTTAGTGCAAACTCTAGTGTGTTAGGGCCAGTACTCGTAGCTGCAGCGACAGGACAAGACTATAGCAGCTGGTCTTTAACCAAGCTTCATCCTAGATATGCTGCTATAGACCTAAGCTTTATATCTTTGACAGTGTGTCTGTCTCTTTTTCCAGCTTCTTGGTATGGTGTACATGGAACCCCATACCAAGCACCTGCAGTAAATGCCTTCCTGGATCTTAAACCCTGCTGTTCTGTGGTGGGTTTTCTCAGGGTATCTCTGTACAGCCTGCACCTGGGGTCTTATTTGGTGCAGAAGACCTCAGACCAGCCTTTTCTACACACTGTTAGGACTTCTCAATATCAGCCACTCCTTCAGTTTGCTGGTGGTGCATGCTATGTAAGGACTTCTTTTTCTATGGTGGGTCCTCCTCATCATTATTGGGTTGCCTGAATGTTCACTTGGCAGTTCATTGCTGGGAGAAATCCCATATGTATTAATGGTTTGCAATTCAATTCGGCCAATTGATACCTTTGTGATTGACCTCACTGTTTGGGGGTACGTGTGTGGTTTGAGGGTGATTTTCTTACATACCCTTCACGGCTTCCTTCTGCTTGTAGAATCCTGAGGTGCAGTATGTTGAACTGTTCCGATCATTTGCTAAGTTGTAGTGTGATGTTGCTGTTGTATATACTGGTGAGGTTGACTGACGATGACATCTCATTCAGTCTTGGCATACAGATATCCTCAATGTGGAGGATACTTGCTCCAATTTGGAACAGCTATTAGTGGTCCCTAGCAGAGAGCAGAGTTGTCTTTGTATTGGCCTCAAAAACTGTCTTCCACAGAACCACTGTGTTTTTAATGAATTGGCTCCTCTTGTGTTCCTTATAATTCCCATCTGGGCTAGCGGTGTGTGCAGCCAGGAGCCTGCTGATTTTGGCTACTATGATGTCTGACGGTAGCTCCCATGTTGCACAGAGACAGATGATTGACATGTATGTGGATGGAATTTCCCTGTCCTTGGCATCCTCAAAATTGTATGGCCTTGGATTAAACACCCTGAGTATGTCCCACATTTTAGCAGTTGGTTCATTTGTGCTGCTGGGCCTTTATAGAGTGTGGTTAATTTCTTCAGCCTGTAGATGCGTATCATATCAGGGTCTGGTACTGTCCAACTCTTTATACTTGAGACTTTGTTTTGGATGTCTGCCATTGTGATGGCGACCGTTTTTTGTAGTGGGAGATTGCTGTGGTCAAATCCACTGGGCATGGAGCACTGGTGTTATGCGGTGCCTCTTTTTCCCATATGCTTTCCAAATATTTCTCAGTCTCAGCTTGGGGCAGGTAAATTATCATCTTAATGTCCTGCATTTTACATTTGATGTTAAGGAAAACAAGACCCTGAAACACAACACATTTTAAGCAAGGCTGGTTGGTCGCCTTTTCCAAAAATTCCTGCAAAGGTAAGCATGCTAAATCTAGCAAGTTATGAGCTAATGGTGTGTGTTATTGCCTCCTGCAAACTAAAAACTCCTTAAAGAACCAATGCGTGATGTGTAGCCAAAATTCAATTCACAGTCCACACTCCAATCAAAATTGGGGCAGTGGAGTTACCGAAGTGAGTTGGTCGATCAGTGCATAAGAATTAGAAAACACTCAGCCCCTCCTCTGGCCTCAATTCAACGCCCAATTTACTGCGAATCAAAACCCCAAATCCGAGATTCAAAATACAGAATCCGTGACCAATTCAAAATCCCAACCCGAGAGTGCAATCCTCTTTTTGTTACACTTTTCTGTTCTCAACATCATTTCCAAAATCATCTCTATTCCCAAACCTAGTTCACACTCTTGACCTCTTCAGTTTGTGAGCTGCTCTCCTCCACGTGGAACAGCTGAGCGATGGATGCGTAGAGGCTAACTGACACCTTGACGGCATCTTCACAACCAGCCGAATCAACGGGTGTTTTACAAAACCACGTCACTTCAGGCATTCTTCAACCAGGATTAAGAAAATAACAACCCAATATTTCCAGCTTTAGTTCACTTTCACCACGAAAGAGAAACCTGCCTGAATTATTTAGATTCATTTCAGAAACTTTGGAAGACAAGAATTAAGTTATTTTCTTTTTAGCTACTTGGTGTTGGAATTGTGTTTAAGTAAGTTTATGTAAGTTTAAAGCGGAGCTTTTTCCTCTTCATTTGGTATGCTGCTTGTGTTTATTGTATCGTACTTTGGATGGTTAATAAGGACTAGAAAGATTCCTCAAGTCATCTGTCCTTGGCGCTGGGGTGCTCGTGAGGAAGATGTTGCATAATTATGGCTGTAAATCACCATTTTTATAAAATCATGTATTGTTTCATAGGCAAATGTGCCATTTGATGGGGAGGGTGGACATTTTTGCAGGTAGCAGCCATGTTTGGGGCTGACACCTTGAAGATCTGATGGAGGGATGTCCCCTGTTCCTTTTGACTGGTTGCTTGTTTTAAATGGAAGTAGTGCTGTTCCCTGGAGGGTGTGGGCTCTCCGCTCTTGCTTCCCCCTGCTATACAGTGCGCCTGTGCTTTCTCTCAGGGAATGCCACTGGAATGAGGTAAGTCTTTGTACTGTCCAGCACCTTTCAGCTACACTCACATGCACACAAAAAGTCACGTGGTGTCGCTGTGAACATTTTCCATCTCGTCAGAGGAGATTACAAGAGACAAGTCCAGCCTTGGACATTTAATCTTTTATTTCTTTAGCATTCAATCTGTGTTTTTTTTAGCAGTTTTTTTAATGCCTTGAATATGTTTTTTAACATTCCTTGACACTACTGTATGTCATTGAGCGAGAGTTATAAAAACTTGTGCAGAAAAGCTCAGAAATACTTTACTGTATATGTGTAGTTTCTGAGCGTATACTTCTTTTCAGCCCTGCTGTAAACCCACAAAAGAGCCTTTGAGTTGAGAAACTAAAGAAAGCCATACATTTTCACATTTGTATGAACCTGCATTCAAAACCTACTTCTATGGTTGGATGCCTGCATATTGGTGGATCACGTGTAAGTTGGCGGCGAGAGTGACATCAAAGCAAGGATCACATACAGATCAAAAGGCAAAATAGAAAGAGAGAGGGCCGTAGAGATTTACAACCATTCTGTACAGTGAAAGTAATTGGCTAACCTTTTGTGTATCCCGTCGCAGGCCCTCAGCCCCCAGGAGCAGAGTTTTCCATGGACGCTGCTGTGAACAGAAACAATGAAGTCACAGCTCTCAAAAAAGGCCACACAAAAAAAAGACATCAGTTTCACAACTACTTACAGTATATATATATATATATATATATATATATATATATATATATATATATATATATATATGCTTGTTCTTTCATGAAGACTCATTCAGTATATATATATATATATATATATATATATATATATATATATATATATATATATATATATATATATATATATATATATATATATATATATATATATATATATATATAAATATATATATATATATATATATATATATCATACCCCACACCCTTCAAACATGCCAGAAATTCATCATGTTCTGTCACAAGAAGGAGTTGGTTTGGTTCTCAGCAAACGAGCGGACGAATGAAAACGGACCAACGGACATAGAGAAATAGTTTGATATAATATTTTAAAGGAAGTGGGCAAATTCCTTGAATTAAAACTCACTTTAGCTGTTTTGTGAGTACTTCACTTTCAATCTCTATGCACCTTTGAGCTCCAGTCCTCCCTTTCACTTCGCTCACCACTACTTCAGCCAACTCTCAACAGGTTCAGCAGACCTGAAAGAAGTCTTTCATGAAGACTCATTCAGTTGGCATCCAGAACTACGCCACAGAAACCCTTGGATGTGTGAAGACCCAACAGGCTCTGTTCTTCTCTGCAGCCGCTATGAGCCAAAAAGTCAGGTTAACAACTAAGAGCATGATATTCTGGAGAGAACAATGATGCTTGATAAGCTTTAGAGACATGAAGATGGAACATGGAGGGCACATATTTTACATCAGTTCTCCTGTATATTCAACAATATTGAACCCTGTAAAAGTGTATGTATGAACCAATCCAGGGTGTACTTAGCTGGGACAAGCTCTAAAAACAGTCTGAATCACTACTCTACGAGCCTGAAGAGCCATCTCAATGATTTTCTTTATTTAATTGTTTATACACCACCTCCACGGGTTAACGTAGTCTTCAGGTATGAGGCCTCTCAGGGTCTTTTATTTTGAAAATTCGCCAGATTCTCCATGGCAGTCCTGTGTCTGACTTCCTGCCAGCCCGACCTGATGTGTTTAAATTGCTGCTGCTTACTCAAGTGGACCTGAGACAGATGCTTGTTCTGGGATGCTTCTCCAACTGCTCCACAGCACGTCTGACTGGACCACACGTGGGTGTCCTCTGGTGGGACTCACAGTGGCTGCCCTTTGATGGGGGTTCCAGGCCCTTTGGTCAAGAAAACACATCCAGTGGCTGTGGAGGTGTAGGGATGCTGCTAAATGTTGTCGGTTTTGCAGTAAAACATTGTTGATCCAAGGTATAAAACCAACTTGGCATCCGTGTAGGTTGTTCTGAATTGCGGCTCTTGGATGCTCCTGTATGAGTCGTCACATAAAGCCCGCCCCCACCTGGTTGCAGTTGGTTCATTACGTTCTGTACCAGTGGAAATGGCTGCGAATGGGAGGCACTCCAGACCAAAGACTGTATAAAACAATTGGTTTCTTAATACCCGCTCTGAAGCCTGTTTTTCTTCGTACAGGGTGCAGTGATGTTACTTTCAAAGCCGATGGAAATATGCCCACAGTATGTCACTCAGTTCCTTCAGCTGAACCCCGCTGGAATATCTGCGGAAGGTGCCATCAGACGTTTCCAGCAGGATGTACCGTTTAACACGTTGACTCGCCAGCGAAACCAAAGATAACCATCGCTTTTAGCCAACGCTGGTTAATAATACAAACAGGTGGTTGCTTCACTAGCCATTGGCCGTGCTGACTATCAATCATATTAGAAATAAAAGTAATGCTTTGCATAAACTTTGCAGGCGTGGTACAAAAACATTCACCTTTGACAAGTCTCCAGGAATTCAACCAATGAAATACCACAACTATGCTTATGGTCAGGAAGAACCTCTCCTCCTGATGTAATTACAGGCTTCTGGAGTTACTTTGAATTCAAGTACTCTGGAGGTATCAGAGATGAAAATTAGATGGCAGAAAACCCGGAGAGCGAGTGTTTCAAGGTTGCTGTGTCAGTTAGTTTGTGGCAGTTAGGAGCCCGGAGGTTCCTAGCCCAGATGGGAAGTAATTATTGTTCTGATTATTTGATACCACATTTTTGATTGCACTTCGGTGGTTATTTTCCTGTATCAGAATACAGTGATCAGGACACGTATTCCCAATAACTTATGTTGTCTTCGCTCATGTCTCCTGCACATAACACACCAACTGGTTAATATGGTCCAGTGTGCCTTGTCCAGGTCCTCGTGCAGCATTCATGATGAAGTTCAGGAGAATGTGGAAGACCTAAATCATGAGTTTGTTTGTCAAACACTGTTTGAATCCGAAGTGACCCTTGCAGCAACATCAATAATAACATTAAAGACATGAAACAGTGCGCATTAGATTAAAACAGAAAGAATGAGGACAGGACACAGTACGGATGCTGATATCAAGCCTCCAAAATAGAAAATTCAGTATTTTTAGCTGTCATTAAAAAAAAAGAAAAGGTCCTCATTGTTCAAAAAAAAGGAAAAAATAAACAGTTTTTAAAGCCTTTGTGGAGCTTGTCATCTCTTTTATACAGCAGCGGAGGTGTGTTAGCTTTGCTGGTCTGGCGTTGTTTAGTGGAGGTCGGTGGCAGCTCTCTTTCACCGGGGGCTCCAGTGACCTGAGTAGCAAGGCAGCTTGGAACATGTTTTGCTTTGTTTCTGCACATCACCCACTTCTTTATTGGTAAGTCCTGAAGTCTGGCTGCTGTGCTGATAAGGAATGAGGAGGACTCGGAGTGAGTGGGGGGGCAGCACTGGGGGGCTCCGACAGGGAGTCAGGACTGTAAGCCAGATGGATACACTCGGGTGGATAGCATGTCTTTACAGCTACTGACGGACTGCCTAACTGGCGCCCCTGCAGACTGGCATGGTGCCCAGCATTTGTCCACTGGGCTGAGTGGTGGTGTATGTTGGACAACTACTGAGAGAGGAAGTCAGAATTACCCGACGGACTGACAGACAGGCCACGGTTACATGATGTTTTTTAGTACTGAATTAATTATTCCGAATTAAATAATTCAGAGTTAAACTATTTTCCTTCGAGTTTACTGGTGCAGCGCAGAAAGACCACAATTAATTTAAAGAGGAATGATCGTGGAATTATTCTATTCGGATTTAAAATCAGAATAAACCAGCCACTTACTTCGGAATTAAGTTTAATTCGGAATGTCCATTTTCATTCGGAATTAGGTGTTTACATGGTAATTTTTACTCATTTTAAATCAGATTTAATTTTAATTCAGAATTAAAGAGGAATTAAACTTCCCATGTACAGTAAACGCACTGACAGACAGAAAGAGGCAAAGACGGGCAGAGGATGAGAACTACACTCTGAAAAACTGTCTGGGATGTAACGGAGGCGCTCACGTCAACCCAGCTCACAGCAGATAAAGAGGATGCTTCTTCTGAGGAGGCCGTCACTGTTGTACTGGACCTATACAAGACTTTGGAAGTCCTTTGTTGGGCCACAGTCTTACGTGAAGTATGTGACTATGTGATAATATGAACAGTAGAGGCCTTAAGCGAACTTTAAGGCCTTAAGGGCTTGTTCTGAGACCAGATTCCTCACAGCTGACCGCATGTTTGGAACAAAGGAAACCCCTCATGGACTCAAAGCTAAACCACGCTTTGCATATGTGGCCCTTCAGCGATAAGGAACAGCGCTCTAATTGGACATGGACCCCAAACTGCAGGAAGACTTCCTGGGCTCTTCTCTTCTCTTCTCTTCTCTTCTCTTCTCTTCTCTTCTCTTCTCTTCTCTTCTCTTCTCTTCTCTTCTCTTCTCTTCTCTTCTCTTCTCTTCTCTTCCCTCCAGGATCGTTGACTGAAGGAGCGTCCGTTTTGCAGCGCTGCAGCGAGTAACCCACGAGGTTCCGAGCCCCAGAAAGCAAAACCAGGGACCCCGAATGCCTCGACGTGAACGCCTTTGGACCGACCTGGAGCTGAAGGAGGCCCAGCTGCTGTGCCCATGCTGCAGAATCCTCATCCACAAGGAACAGGAGTGAGAGAGAGAGCCGCTCCTTATCAGGACGCCCTGCTGAGCGTAACTACCCTTTGTTTCATCAAGGAACACTGACCGGCCGGATCAAACCACTTTTTCTTCACTTTTACGTTGTGAGTTGGATCGCTGATCCCGTCACACCCACACACACCTATACTGACACACTCACACACCTGCACTGACACCCACAGACACGCGGATGATTGGAAGTTTTGCGTTTATGTTAGTTAGTTGTTTTTGTGTAGTTTAGCCATCAGAATTTAGCCAAAGTGTGGTCTTACCATCTTCCTGACACTTTTTTTTTTTTTTTTACACTTATTTGTCACAACTGCTGGTGGCAATGGCCTGTGCTCGGACTCTCCTTCCTTCACTCTTATTTAGTAAAATAATTTACCTTGAGACTGATTTTTGCTGTCTAGTTATCATTTTCCTGATTACATCAGGTGGTGCCCCGTCTTCAACGGTGAAATCCTCCTCTCTGAATCAAAGTGCACCAAAAACCGGGGCTGGCACATCGCTTACGGAAAGTCTTGATAATCTGATGCCATGATGTCAGCTTTGACTGAGAAGTGTCGGACGCACCCTCTGCCATGCATTGCCACAGCGCTGCCGTGAGAATCCGCGTAACAGTTCTTTTAGTTATCACCATTATCCCCTCCTCCGTCATCATCATTTTCAGGCCGCCCCCGATCCCCACCACAACAGCTCCAACACCAGCTCTCAACACGGGTGGAGGTCCACACCCCCACACAGGCACACGCCCACCAACGGGAGGCGTGGAGACCTGGGGCCTCATGTACAAAGAGTGCGGGACACAAAAAACGTGCGTATGCAACTTTCTACGATCACAGTTGGATGTTCAAAAAGTGACTTGTACGTGAAAAATTATGGTGTTTCACGCACACATCCAGTCTGGCATACGCACATTTCTGAGGTTTTGTCCCTTGGCGACACTCACTAGCGATGCAGTGAAGTGTAAAATATGAGGAAACGTAACATCAACAATAGGTTGAAGGTGTGAAGGACACGACCTTCCCCACATTACCAGATAAGTTACACAAAAGTGGAACTGCAACAATCTCACAATCAACCACATGAACTTATAAAGGTAGGAGCACCACGATGGAACCTGATGTCGTGTTTCCTTCCACTAGTTCTTTCTGACTTCTAATCTGAATGTCCCAGTCTTTGTCCCGGTCTTTTTCCCGGTCTTTATCCCGGCCTTGTCCTGCCCCTGGTTCTACCCAGGGTTCTCCGTGTTTGTCTTTCTGTTTATTTGTGGATTTCTGCCCAGGTTTGACTTTTTGTTCATTAAAGGACTTTCTATCTTTTTATCTTAAACAACTTGTGTAGATGTACTGTGTTTAATTGAAGTTTGACATTTAAATAACTGCGCTCCCTTACACTGTTTACTCTTCAAAGCTACAGCTATTCCTTGCAAATGAAAATCTAAATTTGGTTTTCCACGTCATCTAAAAGTATTTCATGTTGTTAACAATCCTCATTCACAGGCACATTATGAATTTAAATGTAATATAATTCATTCATGCCGTCTGGCTGTGTTACCGGGCCGGTTCCAGTTGTCCTGCTCCAGCCTGAAACCACAAGCACGTCGAGCTCACTGTGAAGCCAAACTTTTATTTTCATTTGTTTTGGAAACGCATGTGGAATACTGGAAGATTTTTTTTGAATGCTCCGCCGCACTGTTTGCAGAGATTGAGTCAGGGGAAGTTGGTTTTGGGTTTCTTTCAGCAACAATTACACCCTACAACGGTGAGGAAGCAGCTTTATCCTCATCATGCCTTAAATATGTCCTGCACCGTAAGCAGATGGGAACGAGCACATGCCGTAGGGCGGTACGGAGTCGTCCAGAGACCTGCTTAGATAGTTATTTCTATCACCCCTTAACCAAAGCACCGGAAGCCCCAAGGAGTGCCAGAGATGAAGAGTGGACATTAGAGTCCATGTCCATCCATTTCTTCTCATCGTGGGTACTCATGCACGGACTTCAAACCTTCAAACGGTCAACCCAGGTCCTGTTTAGGGACAAGGAGCTCCAAAGTAATGAACGGAACCCTGAGAAAGGACTTAAACGACGAGTCCAGAGATCTGGCCATGCATAATGTTGAAGTACAATTTCGAGAAAAAAATTGAAATGTTGAGAAAAAATGCTTTAGTGTTGAATACTTGAATTATGTTAGGTTGGTAACAACAAGGTTCAGAATACAACAATTGGCTTTACGTTATTGATTTGAAACACATATTACACATATGCAGTTGCATAACTTTAGAAACGTACCCTTAAACTTACACTCCAAGGATGTAAGTTAGTTAGTTTGTTAGTTATGTTCGCTGTGGCAGAGCAGCGAACGTTTTCTCGACATTTCGACTTTTTTCTCAAAGTGCACAATAAAAAAAAATCTTCCCCTCTCAAATATTTTTTCTCCTGCATGGCCCTAATACTCTTCTGTAGTATAGAGATTTATGTTACGACTAAGTAATCCTTTTGTTGGTGGGCTGTACCTTAAGTCAACTCCCAGCAGAAGGCATGGACAGAAACGTGTGAAACATCTGGGATGCAGAGCTGCTCCTCCGCAGCGTCTCCAGGATCACACCATCCGTCACTAAACTCTGCAGGCAGTCCTAGTTAAAGTAGTTAAATGCTCCACCATGTCAGCACCTAATGACCCCGTTCATTAAAACATTAGTGACGCATGCTAGAGGGGGAGGGGACAAAACGTGCCTTTGTGGCGGCTTGTGACCCGCGGAAATGGGTTTTAGTTACTGTACTAAGAAATGTGCCATAATGAGGGTGTGGAGGTTAGAATCCCAGGGAGGTTATTCTGGGGTGTCGTCTGTCTAAACCAGCAGGACAGACTGCTGTTTTAAACATGCCAGGCTTTGTTTGGATGAACAGACATTTCTGCTGAAGTAGATTATTGAATAACAGTTAAAGCCTTGAAATTAACTTCTGCTATATGACTGGTTCAACATAATTTCAGTGGACTGGTCAAGAATTTAACAGATACGAGTACTAACCATCATGTTGGAAGTTTGCTTACTTTTCTAGTAATCCAGGAGCAGTCGGCGCTCGTACGGAGAAATGTAATGAAGTACAGCCAGATTCGAGCTGGAGGTTGTTTGGAGTCGGGACCTTTGATTCCCACATTTTAAGAAAAACATCATAAAGACTGTAAAAAAAAAAAAAAAAACACAACCTCTCAGTAGCCTGAACCAGAAGGCAGAAACTCTCAGTAGATGTTTCCTTCAGCAGGAACCATCTATTAATGGTCCTCTGACATCATCAGTATATTAAGCCTGTTTAAAGGAATTCTGGTCCATTGGTAAACAGAGGAGGTCATGGACGTTTACATGCATCAATAACCCTTTTAAAACCCGAATATTGGCAATAACCCGAATTTGCATGGCCATGTAAACACCAATAACCCCTTTGAATAACCTGAATTTGCTCATATTCTGGTTTTTAAAAACCCGAATATGAGCCCTGGGTTACTCCTTTTAAAACCTGAATATTGGGTCATGTAAACACCAAACGGAATATCCCCATCAAACAGAACATGAATCTGTTTTCTGCACATGCTCTGTTCACAAGGAATCCTGGTCTTTAGAGTCCAGGAAGTTCTTATAAACACGGAGAAACCCAGACCAGGAGGAGACTAATCACTTCATAAATGTAATGAAGGATATGAACATTTCTGCATTTGTAGACGGTAGAAAGTACCGGGATAGAAGATTTACAAGAAGGTGAGAGAAAAGTTGCTGAAGCAGCATTAGTTGTGAATTTGGATACAGGAAGAAGAAGCGGAAATGACGGGAATTGTGTCATGATGTTCTCCGTGCGTCGCTGGTTTGATCCAGATATCCTGAATGATTAATTACCATGTAAACGGAATATTCCCAATGTTTCAGTAACCGGAATATTAGCAATAACCTGAATTTTGACTGCATGTAAACGTGGGTCTGAGGAGGTTCTGCTGGTTTCCTCCAAACATGGTTCTGGACAGGTTAGTCTCACGTGTCCAGAGGACGTGGTTCCAGAGGTCTGTTGGTTGGTTCAGATGCAGGTTTGTGGACCTCAGTCCTGCTTCCTGGCTGTAGTTAGACAGAAGAAGCTTTCTATTGGAAACTCTTCCAGACCACCCGTCCTGGTCCGGTCTTCTTCTAGTTGTGGTGTCATGGACGTGAACGTCAACATGATCAGTGAGGTCTGGAGACTCGGAAATGGAGTCCATGGTTCTTATTTTTAACAGCTTGTGCTTTTTATTATTAGGGCCCGAGCACTTACAGTGCGAAGGCCCTATTGTATCTGTGGGAATTTTTTTTCTTTCTTTCTTCTGACGAAAGGAGGGCCTTTTTGCCCCCATAAACGTGCACCAAAAGTCACCAAATGTTGCACCAAGCCAGGCCTGGCAAAAAATTAGATATTTCATGGTTTGTATTAATGGGCGTGGCCTAATGGCTCAACAGCGCCCCCTAGAAAACTTTGTGCCTCAAGCCCCACAATACGGTTTGACGTACATGCACGAAAATCGCTACACACCTGTATCATGTCGCAACTTAAAGAAAAGTCTCTTGGGGCCATGGCCGAAACCGAACAGGAAGTCGGCCATTTTGAATTAATCGTGTAATTTTGGCGAAACTTATGCCATTTCTTCGGCAGTTAATGCGACCCGAACCGTAACGTGCACCCAGGTGTGTTATACATCAAAATGTGCGTCTCCATCCTGCGACGACGGGCATTACTTTTCTCAGTCAAAAGCGTTACCCTGGCGACGCGAGACGCCAAAAAGCGAGCCCCCCCTTCATCTGATTGGTCGATATGTGATAGTTCCTACTTTCTGCCATAACTTCTGAATGGTTTGATATAGAGAGTCGTGGGTGGTTTCATCCGCTAAATGTCCAGGCCTGAAGAATCTACATCAAGTCATACAAGCTTCCACTGCAGCCTGAACGTGCACAGGGGTTGTCCCGTTCATTGCTGCTTGCAGCTTTAATTTTACTTCTTTTCTTATCATCTTATTCATAATTTTATTCAATCTTATTTGTCATTTACTGTCTAATTATGTCTTGCCGCTTTTAATGTCAATGTAAAGCACTTTGAATTACCTTGTGTTGAATTGTGCTGTATAAATAAACTTCCCTTGCCTTGCCTTGCCTTTGTTTCCTGTCCCTCTGATCTGCAGATGATCTGGTCGTGGGGTAAATGTGTTGGGACTTCCACTCCTGACGAGGCTGACAACTGACTTTTGTGTTTTCCACTCGTCAATAATCTTTCTGACTGTCTAAAGCTGATCTTGTCATTTTTGTTCATCTGAATGTGTTTGAACTAAGATCAGATTCATTTAATTGACCTTTTTACACAATGGAAATCTTTTTTGTAGATGACTCTAATTCATGTTAAATCAGAAGATACTTTTCTCACAATTTTGAGTTAAAAGAAAAATGTCTCAATATATCATCCCACAATGAAAAAGGATGAAAATATGGGTTGTAGAAATGTGTCAAAACTGCTAAAAATCTGAATCTTTCATTTCCTCAGATATTCCCAATCATTTCTTTGACGTCAGAAATTGTTTAGAGGCCACACATTACAAATGCAATTGGTTCTGGCTTTTGAAAGAGAGCTGCTGTAAGATGTTGAAAATGTTATCAGCTGCAAATATAATATGACTGATTCTGTTCAAACCAATACTTGAAATTGTTACTCCGTATTACAATAACAACCAGGAATACAACAGAACTCAGGCAAGGTTGGGAAAATATGAGAAACTGAAATAAAATTACTTATTACTTAGATTAATTATTTTTTATCATCATTTCATTTTTAAATATAACTATATTCTTACATTTTAGGCCTTTTGATTTCCAAAAAGTGTTAGAACTTTTTAATTGTTTTTTTTTTTTTACTATTTTGTAATATTTGTATTAATTAACACAAGATGATGCCGAGCAGTACTCGAGTTGTAAAAAAAAATCAGGGGGGATGGTGGATTTTATCATATGGGGACAGATAATTTGTGCTGATTACCATCCATCCATCCATCCATCCATCCATCCATCCATCCATCCATCCATCCATCCATCCATCCATCCATCCATCCATCCATCCATCCATCCATCGTCCGCCGCTTTATCCGTTCCCGGGTCGCGGGGGCAGCAGCCTCAGCAGGGATGCCCAGACTTCCCTCACCCCAGACACTTCCTCCAGCTCTTCCTCCAGCTCTTCCTCCATCTCTTCCTCCAGCTCTTCCTCCATCTCTTCCTCCATCTCTTCCTCCAGCTCTTCCTCCAGCTCTTCCTCCAGCTCTTCCGAGGGGAGTCCGAGGCGTTCCCAGGCCAGCCGAGAGACATAGTCTCTCCAGCGTGTCCTGGGTCTTCCCCGGGGTCTCCTCCTGGTGGGACATGCCTGGAACACCTCCCTAGGGAGGAGGGACATGCCTGGAACACCTCCCTAGAGAGGAGGGACATGCCTGGAACTCCTCCCTAGGGAGGAGGGACATGCCTGGAACACCTCCCTAGGGAGGAGGGACATGCCTGGAACTCCTCCCTAGGGAGGAGGGACATGCCTGGAACACCTCCCTAGGGAGGAGGGACATGCCTGGAACTCCTCCCTAGGGAGGAGGGACATGCCTGGAACACCTCCCTAGAGAGGAGGGACATGCCTGGAACACCTCCCTAGGGAGGAGGGACATGCCTGGAACACCTCCCTAGGGAGGAGGGACATGCCTGGAACACCTCCCTAGGGAGGAGGGACATGCGTGGAACTCCTCCCTAGGGAGGAGGGACATGCGTGGAACTCCTCCCTAGGGAGGAGGGACATGCCTGGAACACCTCCTTAGAGACTAGGGACATGCCTGGAACACCTCCCTAAGGAGGAGGGACATGCCTGGAACACCTCCCTAGGGAGGAGGGACATGCCTGGAACACCTCCCTAGGGAGGATCGAGGAGGATCCGGTACAGATGCCCAAGCCACCTCAGCTGACTCCTCTCCATGTGAAGGAGCAGCGGCTCGACTCCGAGCTCCTCCTGGGTGACCGAACTCCTCACCCTCTCTCTAAGGGACCGTCCAGCCGCCCTGCGGAGGAAACTCATCTCTAAGGGAGCGTCCAGCCGCCCTGCGGAGGAAACTCATCTCTAAGGGAGCGTCCAGCCACCCTGAAGAGGAAACTCATCTCTAAGGGAGCGTCCAGCCACCCTGCGGAGGAAACTCATCTCTAAGGGAGTGTCCAGCCACCCTGAAGAGGAAACTCATCTCTAAGGGAGCGTCCAGCCACCCTGCGGAGGAAACTCATCTCTAAGGGAGCGTCCAGCCACCCTGCGGAGGAAACTCATCTCAGCCACTTGTATCCGCGATCTTGTCCTTTCGGTCACTACCCAAAGTTCATAACCATAGGTGAGGGTAGGGGCGTAGATTGACCGGTAAATAGAGAGCTTCACCTTTTGACTCAGCTCCTTCTTCACCACGACGGTCCGGTACATCGACCGCATAACTGCGGACGCTGCACCGATCCGTCTGTCAATCTCCCGCTCCATCGTTCCCTCACTCGTGAACAAGACCCCGAGATACTTGAACTCCTCCACCTGAGGCAGGACTTCTCCACCTAATTTGTGCTGGTTACAAATAATATAATATATTACAAATAATAGCACTGACCAAAACACCTGCAGAAATACTGCAGGAATGACATAGCAGCAGTTAAATGCAGCCTTCTGTAAGCTTTAAATATCCACTGGGCTTACATCAAATACATCAAAACAAAAAAAAACACTTTTCTGAACTTATCAATATGACTCTGTCCTTCACAGGATAAGTAACATGGATCACTGCAAAAACACAAAATCTTAACAAGAATATTTTCTAGTTAAAATGTCTCATTTTAGTAAAAAAATCTCATTACACTTAAAACAAGAGTCATCACTGGAAAAAACAACAATTTTCACCTGTTTCAAGTAGATTTTCAAACGAAAATAAGTAGAAAAATCTGCCAGTGGAACAACATTTTTTTTGCTTGTAATAAGAAAATAAATCTTGTCCCACTGGCAGATTTTTCTACTTATTTCAAGTGAAAATTTACTTGAAACAGGTGAAAATTGCCATATAAGTTATTTTTCTGGTGTTATTTTTCTGGTGATGACTCTAAATGTTGAAATAGCAGTAAAACCACATTCATTGATGAAATGACATAAGGGATGGAAAGGAGGGATGGCAGTTTTACAGGGGGGATGATTTGGACCGTTTTTATTTCAGGAGGGATGCCATCCCTCCTCATCCCCCTCAACTCCAGTCCACTCTGCAGGTGGAGCTCACCTGCAGAGCTGCCAGCGCCAGTTGCACGACTGCTGAAAGCACCAGCAGGGAGAAATCAAGTGGTTTTGTATCGTGAAAGAGTCTGGATTAGTAGGAATCAGCGGAGTTTCAAACATTACTGCAAGAAATCTAACATGTGTCAGGGCAGCAGATCAGGGAGGGGCTGAGCAAGAACGGTGATAAAAATGAATAACTTCTCTTGACATGATGTTGCGTATCAGAGCTGTACAAACACTGCTGTACGTCACGTTGTATTTAAAAGTGAGGATGTGTGGTGCGTGTACAGTCGATAGAGCACCGCGTGGGAGATTTAAATGCCTCTTTGTCGCTGCTGTGAGTTTGATTACATTTCAAGCGTGTTCCCGTCCTGTTAAAGCAGCACAGAAAGGTTCTGCACGGAGGAACTGAGAGGCGGCAGATATGCTTGTGCCCGAAACGAGGCACAGTTCTGACAAAAAACCTGCAACCAGCGACTTCTGGTATTTTAAAATTTCTTTACACCGATCATGAAATTGCTACACTGGCTTCCAGTGAGTCACAGGATAGAGTTTAAAATCTTACTGCTGGTCTACAAAGACCTGAATGGTCTTGGACCAAAATACATGCTTGATCTGTTAGTTCCTATGAAGCTCCCAGACCCCTGAGGTTCATCTGGATCTGTTAGTTCCTATGAAGCTCCCAGACCCCTGAGCTTCATCTGGATCTGTTAGTTCCTATGAAGCTCCCAGACCCGTGAGATTCATCTGGATCTGTTAGTTCCTATGAAGCTCCCAGACCCCTGAGGTTCATCTGGATCTGTTAGTTCCTATGAAGCTCCCAGACCCCTGAGGTTCATCTGGATCTGTTAGTTCCTATGAAGCTCCCAGACCCCTGAGGTTCATCTGGATCTGTTAGTTCCTATGAAGCTCCCAGACCCCTGAGGTTCATCTGGATCTGTTAGTTCCTATGAAGCTCCCAGACCCCTGAGGTTCATCTGGATCTGTTAGTTCCTATGAAGCTCGATGAACGGGCCCTCTCGCATGCAATTTTCACCAATAAAAGTCAAGGACTCAAAACTAAGTCCGATGACACCACCCATGACTCTTTATGTCAAACCATTCAAAAGTTATGGCAGCAAAATAGGAACTATCAAATATCGACCAATCAAAAGAAGGGGCAGGGCTTATTTGCACCAATTATGGTCAAGGACTCAAAACCCATTTCCGATGATACCACCCACGAGTCTCTATGTCAAACCATTCAAAAGTTATGGCAGAAAGTAGAAACTATCAAATATCGACCAATCAGATGAAGGGGGGGGGGGGGGGCGCGCCACGGTAACGCTTTTGAAAGAGAAAAGTAATGCGCATCGTCGCAGGATGGAGACGCAGATCTTGATGTATAACGCACCTGGGTGCACGTTACGGTTCGGGCCACATTAACTGCCGAAGGAATGGCATACATTTTGCCAAAATTACACGATTAATTCAAAATGGCCGACCTCCTGTTCGGTTTGGACCATGGCGCCAAGAGACTTTTCTTTAAGTTGCGCCATGATACAGGTATGTACCGATTTTCGTGCATGTACGTCAAACCGTATTGTGGGGCTTGAGGCACAAAGTTTTCTAGGGGGCGCTGTTGAGCCATTAGGCCACGCCCATTAATGCAAACCATGAAATATCAAATTTATCACCAGGTCAACCTGGGACCTGATGATTGGGCCGGAGCTTCGGGAGCTGCGTGCTGGCCTGCGGTCCCCACCCCTGGTCATCCCGTTGCTGCTTCCACCTGCCTGCTGTGCTGTTGCCGTCCCTGACCCACCAGTCTGGCCCTCGGCAGGAGGGTCCCCCCCTACGAGCCTGGTCCTGCTCAAGGTTTCTTCCCTCCTAAAGGGGAGTTTTTCCTTGCCACTGTTTGGCTTAAGGTTTTTCTCCCACTATGGGAGTTTTTACCTGCCATTGTTTATGTAATAACTGCTCTGGGGTCATGTTCTGGGTATGGGTCTCTGGAAAGCGTCTAGAGACAACTCTGTTGTATTAGACGCTATATAAATAAAATTGAATTGAATTGAATTGTGCAAAATTTGGTGACTTTTGGCGAACTATCAAATATGGACCAATCAGATGAAGGGGGGGGGCACGCTTTTTGGCGTCTAGCGTCGCCACGGTAACACTTTTGACTGAGAAAAGTAAAGCGCGTCGTCGCAGGATGGAAACGCACATTTTGATGTATAACACACCTGGGCACACGTTACGGCTCGGGCCGTATTAACTGCCGAAGGAATGGCATAAATTGCGCCAAAATTACGCGAAATTTTCAAAATGGCCGACTTCCTGTTCGGTTTCAACAAGTTGCGACATGATACAGGTGTGTACCGATTTTCGTGGATGTACGTCAAACCGTATTGTGGGGCTTGAGGCGCAAAGTTTTCTAAGGGGGCGCTGTTGAGCCATTAGGCCACGCCCATTAATGCAAACCATGAAATTGCGTGCAAAAAGGGGGGCAAAAAGGCCCTCCTTTCGTCGGAAAAAGAAAAAGGAAAATTCCTACAGATACAATAGGGCCTTCGCACTGTAAGTGCTCGGGCCCTAATAAGTGTGAATGCAGTGAGGTGGCGTCCAGGCCTGCTGGTTCCACTCACATGCATGATGCTGGTGTGCAGGATGATAAAAAAGAGGCTTCAAAAGCACATGACGTCATATTAGCAAGCAGGTAAACAACAAATGCATTCCCCAGGTTTCATGAACATTCCTGCTTCTCGGGTCTGCCGGACAGTCGAGGGGTGGTCTGAGAGATGCTTGAGAGGCCCAGATGGCTGCACTATACAGTGCAGAGACCCATTACCTACCACCCCCAACCCCTCCTCCTAGACCAGATGGAGGCCATTACAGTGGCCTGAAAGACCTGAGAGGGACGGACTGAGAGAGGAAGGTTGAGGAGGTGGCGGTAGGGCTGCTCCGCCGAGCCAAAATCTCTAATTACCACGATTGTTCCTGTCTTTTCAGCAGGCTTTATTCTTGGTTTTCTAACACAAAAAAGCTCCCTCCCAATAAGCGCTGCAAGCCCTCCTGAGAATCCTGATGAGAGACCAGACAGTTTCACACAAGACAGAGAGTGGAAAGGAGGAACGCAGAGAGGAGAAGAAAAAAAAGCACATTAAAGATATGCAAATCCGACTGTCTAGGGTGAGCAGCATTAACCAGCGTTAGCAGGATGGCTGCCTCTATTTTTAGTGTTCGCATCTGTGCGTGTGTGTGCACACACATGTGTGTCACTCCCTCTTTCTGCCGAGATGTGTGATGACTTCCTTAAGCCCGGGCTTTCATGTTCGAGTGAGACAGTCTGGGAGTTGAGATATGTCGGCAGAAATACTCTGCCTAATTGAGACGCTTCACAAATGAAGCTGTCAAGCCGAGCTTCAAACGGAATACGCTGAGCAGTTCTGGGAGAGTTTTCTAGGACGGCGGCACGTCTCCTTCTCCCTGCACAGGTACGGCGGTCAGAACGATTACACGCCGGTTGCAGGACAATCATCAGAGCTGCCAGAGATAATAGCTCAAATAAAGAAAGTCAAAAATAGCTAACACAATCACGTTCTCGTGGAGAGAAAGACGTGAGGACCTGGATTCGTCTTTGATTTGACAGTTGAAGCCGAAGCAGAGGGCGTTGCAATGCAGTGGTGGCTATGAGGGGATATTAAGACTTCCATCACGAGCAAATTCTAGCAATTCGATTCGGACGGAATCTTTTTTTTTCTCTTTTTTTCAGATATTACATTATAAACCCATCCCTCCATACATCCATTATCTATACCCGCTTTATCTTTGCAGGGTCACGGGGGTCTGCTGGAGCCTATCCCAGCTAATTTTCAGGCGAGAGGCAGGGGTTACACCCTGGACAGGTCACCAGTCCATCACAGGACCACATAGATACAAACAACCAGACACTCTCACACCTACGAGCAATTTAGAATAATCAATTATCCTTCTACGCATGTTTTTGGACTGTGGGAGGAAGCCAGAGTAACTGGAGGGAATCCATGCAAGCACGGGGAGAACATGCAAACTCCACACAGAAAGACCCTGCCGGGCCAGGGAGTCGAACCGTGGACCTTCTTGCTGTGAGGCAACGGTGCTAACCACCAAGCCACTTATAAACCCTCAACACATAAGTAATAAGTTGTTCTACTGTTAAACTGGACTAACCACAATGATCTGCTCCCCCACGAAGCGTCTCACCTGGGGGAGGTTCACCCTCTTCCAGCAGGCGGAGCACCCAGGTCCCGCGGTCCAGGGGCCTTCACCTCGGACCATTCTAGGCAAGTAGCCAATTGTGCTGGAAGGCAACCGGGTGACTTTGCAATGGCAGCTCCCAGCAATGCTCTGCTCGTCCTCATTTCAGCTACAGGGTTACAACTCTCCAATAACGACACCAAACCAGAGTTGGGGTGGAATCGTCTCCCACTATCCAGTGCCCTGCAAAAATGTTTGCTCTCAAGCAAAGAGTGAACCTTTGCAAGCCTTTGCAACTTTGCAGGATTCATTTACTTTCATCTTCTGATATTGCACTATTCACCCTTGAAACTCATGCAGGCTGCCACTACTTATATAAAAACTAACTTCAAGTATGTGTGAAGCATCAGTTGTTCGCCAGACTCCCCATCGCTGGGTCCCACCAGGAGCAGAAACCACGGCCCGTCTGGGTTTTGCCCCTCAGGTTCTACTGGGACTTTTTCCAGCCTATTATAAGTCTATTCAAGGTTTTAGAAATCTTGTGAAATTCACATGGTAATCTGTTGACTTTCAGTCAGATTTATGCTACTTCTTATGCTTTCTGCTAGTATCCTTAGGATGAATGTTGCCGGATAATATGTGCTTTTTAGCTTCTCGTCAGGCAGTCTGTGCAACTCAAAATCACACATTTTTCCTGACCTACAAAGGCTCAAAATTGCCTTAAACCGTCACGTTCGGACAGGTTTGATGTTAGTGTTTCCGCAGGTTGGTCGTCCAAGACCAAGCGTGGACGACCCATCTCACGAATCTGTTGCCACATGAGGTCGGCCACAGCTCTGCTTAGATGTGATTCACCTCAACAAGATCGTCCTCCAGTTGTCTCCATCACCGTGGCAACGTGACACTCAGTGGCCGATAGCATCAGAGTGAGCAGGGAGCAGAGGGAGGCGGAGCCCAGAGTGCTCCCTTTGTCAGTTCATGGTGCTAATTTTGACTTCAGAACAATCTAAAGCTAATCGCTGGAATTGTTACATCACCTCACTTTCAAATACTTTATTGGCAATATTCCAGAGGTGTTTTATTTTTATTTTACAGTTTAATAAATATTATTTTTGGGGATCTTAAATCAGTTTTGTGACTGATGACATGGGTAATGCTGACAGTGTAGTGTACTTCCTGTTTCCAGCATGATTCCAGTGGGAACCATCTGAATCTGCACCTGTTGTTGGACTTTGAGCTTCAGCTCGGCAGTTGTTGTGGTTTTTGGTATCGCTTTGACATGAGTCACTCATGATGTTGTGGTTGGGTTTGCTTGTAGTGGATGTTTTTTCTTCACGTGTTCGGGTTAGCCCTTCAGCATCTCCTGAGCTGAGTAGGAAGGATGGAGAATATTTCTGAGTTTGGAAAACACCAACGTTAATTGAGGTGATTCAGAGTTTCCCACAAACTCACGGTGAGTTTAACAGCATTAAAGGCTCATAAAACTATACAGGGAAGATGTGATGTTTCAACAAAGGCCTGAGATGAGTGCATGATTTTAGGCGTAGTTCATAAACGATTGCAAGTTAAATTGTTATCAAAGATAACAATCAGAGATTTATGTATGAAATTCAGCTGTTCCTGGAATGCATGATTTGTGGCAGTAAACAACACGTGATAAACATCTTATCTTTCTGCATGTGGAGCACAGATGAGAGGAATTGTACCAAGCAGCAGACTGTTCTGCAAGTCAAACAGTTTTCAAATATGTTTATCACATAAGGGACATATAAATGTTGACATGATCAGATCCATCTGGCCTCCTGCGACAAACACAACCAAAACATGGAAGTTTGCTCTACCAGTTGTTTTCGGTTTACCTCAACACTTACACACCTGATGCTGTTATTTAGTATTTATTTTCCTTTTCTAATGGGGTTTGAGGAAAATATATTCTGGGATGTTGTATGTGTTAATGGATTCAAGAATGCTTTCAGTAAAAAGTACTTAATTAGAGCTGCCATTTTACCTTCACCCCGCCCCCAGTCGGCACCAGCTCAGTTAGGTGAACAACCCTGACAAAAATACAGCATCTACTATATACGAGTTACAACTGTTTTAAGCAAACTACCTCCATTTTCAAAGGCTCAAAGGTATTTAGACGTGTGTCTGAAAAACCATTAATTGTCCTGGTGCGGTCAAAAACAGTATGGAGTTGATGTCTTTGGCACCTGTTTGACTGGAGCTACTAAAATGAAGTCCATGAAGGGTGGATTTCATCTACCTCTGGTGGCTTGCCACCAGGTGACCTCAGCCCCAGAGATAGGAGAGCCCAACTCCAGATTCGAAGGCTCCTTTCGCTCATAGGAAGGTGTGTTGAGAGGATTAAGGAGGTCTTTGAAGTATTCCCTCCACCGACTCACACAACCCTGGTTGAGGTCAGCATGCACAGTGGTGGTGGTGCACCACTTCCCCCTCCTGAGCCACCAGATGATGGACCAGAATCTCTTTAAAGCCATCAGGAACCTCTCCAAACTCCTCCCATGTCTTGGTTTTTGCCTCATCAATGGCCAAAGTTGCATTCCCCTCAGCCTGCTGGTACCTATCCGCTACCTATGGAGGATTTCTTCTTCAGCTTGACGGCATCCCTAAACATTGTTGTCCACCAGCATATTCAGGCATTACCATCACGACAGGCTGCGACCAACTTACAGCCACAGCTCTGGTCAGCTGCCTCGACAATGGAAGTGTCAAACATGGTCCGCTCAGACTCAATGTCCCTCGCCTCCCTCGCAATATGATTGAAGCTCTGCCTGAGATGGTAGTTGAAGCCCTGTCTGACAGGAGACTCCGCCAGATGATCCCAGCAGACCCTCACAATACGTTTGGGCCTACCAGGTCTGACTGACCCCCCCCACCATGGGAGCCCACTCACCACCAGGTGGTGATCAGGTGACAGCTCCACTCCTCTCTTCACCCGAGCGTCCACGATGTGTGGCCGTAAGATGACACAACTACGAAGTCAATCATCGATCTGCGACCAAGGGTGTCCTGGTGCCGAGTGCATATGTGGACACTCTTATACTTGAACTCGGTGTTTGACAATTACTACAATTGATGAGCACAAAGGTCCAATACCAAAACACAACTCGGGTTCAGTTCAGGTGGCCGTTCTTTCCAGTCATGCCGTTCCAGGTCTCACTGTCATCGCACACATGAGCATTGAAGTCCCCCATCAGAACAAGGGAGTCCCCAGCAGCTGCGCTCTCCAGCACCCCACCCAAGGACATCAAGAAAGGTGGGTATTCTGAGCTGCTCTTGGGGGCATAAGCAAAAACAACAGTCCGGACCCATTACCCCACCCAAAGGTGAAGGGAGGCTACCCTCTCGTTCACTGGTGCAAACCCCAACCCTCCTTCCCGACCAGAGAGGTGCAGAAGCTGGCTAGAGCCAGCTTCTGCATTTCGCCCGGGTCACTACCCAGCTCACACTGCACCTGGTGCAAACTTGTGCATTTTTACATGGATAAATCATTTGTTGCTGTCCTTGTCTTTTGTTTTTCATTTGAGCACAAATTATTATTATGGAGGGCTGACAGAAGAATTCAGTTAAATTCTGACATTTACAGCAAGATACTCTGCCCACACACAGACAAATGCTGCAAAACTGTTGGGACAGAGCTCCAAAATTGGTTACTTTTCTTAAAATAACTCAACTAATTAGTTATTTCCATATTTCATTGAAACCTCTTATAAAATATTCACTTTGATCACATTTTGTTCGTATTATTTCAAATCCACTAGGTATAAAAGCAAAATCACTATCCCAAAACCTCTGGAGCTACTGGTATAATATCACAGTTATAGTAAGTAAATGGTGTAATTTTTTAGATGAACGTAAGCATATGTTTTGGTGTATTTAGATCTCTGACATATCAGGTATCTTTGTAAACTAAAGGACTATTCCTCTGCATTTCATTCAGAATGTTTCGTAGTCATCTGATTATTGTGGCTTATGTTTTGTGTGCGTACTCGTTTCCATGGGAAAGGAGGTGGAGAGAGAGTGGACAATGACCCATAGAGCCATTTGAAGTTCATGTCCTTCGGATAACTGCAGTTTGTTTTTCTTTACGATTGTTTTTTTTATAAATAAAGAAGATATGCTAATGGTTTGTTAAGAACTGCATTGAATGAAAGAGAACTTTAGTTTTATGCTTTGAAAAAAAGTGGAATATGAAGGTCCGTCCAGATTGCCCATATTGCTGTGAACAACCTCATACCACTAGCCCTCCACCACCATGCTTGGCAGTGGGCAGTGGTGGACAGTAACGGAGTAAATTTACTTGAGTACTGTACTTAAGTACATATCCAGAGGATTTGTACTTTACTTGAGTATTAGATTTCTTTGGTACTTATTACTCTTACTTGAATACATTTCCAAGACAAATATTTTTACTTTTACTTGAGTAAATTTCTATGAAGGCTGAAAAGTACTCGTTACTTTCAAGTCTGCTCTTTTTTTTTCTTCCCTAAAATCTTATTGGACACAAGCTGTTTTTGTCAAAGGAGGAGACCTATCATAGTGCACGCTCTCAGACAGACATTGGGAGACAGACAAGACAGACAGGGGGAGACAGTTTGTTATGCTCTATATTGCTATATTGTACTGGTACATGTACTTCCTGTAAAGTTAAGTGACTTCAACATTGAGTTATTGAAAGCAGAGATGTAGTTTTTTGTAAAGCAGTGGTCTTTGAGGGGGATCCAGACTTAGTTGGATGGTGCAGGTTCATTTGGTTTCAGTTCATGATTGTTAATAAACTCTGCATCATCTGCTGTCCTCTTATGATCCCATTCATTTGATTTGTTTTTGGTGTTTCTGCAGGTTTTATATAACATTGTGGTTCTAAAAGCAGCACATCAGTGCAGCTGGTTTCAAAGAGTTAATTCTCAGAAACAAGAGTTAAAAGATCCTTAAATTAATTTAGAAAAAATATAGTAATTTACTGATGTGGAAAATAAGAAATTTACTCTTACTCTTACTTTTACTTAAAGTAAATTTAAAAGCATTTACTTTAGGATACTTAAGTACCCTTTAAAAGCAAGTACTTTTCTACTCTTACCCGAGTAATATTTTGACTGAGCTACTTTTACTTGTAACGGAGTAAATTTTGAGCAGTAGTATTTGTACTCTTACTCAAGTACTGGGGTCGAGTACTCTGTCCACCTCTGGCAGTGGGTATGTCTGTTTCATTTTCTCCAAACATGGTGCTGGACATCTCTGCTTTGGGGGCAGCATGGTGACTTGGTGTTTAGCACTTTTGCCTTGCAGCTAGAAGGTCCCTGGTTGGAACCTCAGCTCAGTCCTCTACTTGCCCAGGTTTTCATGGGGTCCTCTGCTTTTCCTTTAAGCTATCCAATAAGATGTACAGTATGTTAGGCTTTTTGATTATTCTAAATTGACCACAAAAGTGATTACAAGAGAGATTGTGGTTATATGTGTGGCCCTGTGATGGACTGGTGACCGGTCCAGGGTGTATCCTTGGCTTTTGTTGTGATACACTCCATGACAGGGAGAAGCAGAATTAATTCATGGATGGATGGTCTTCTAAGTCCATTACATACATATTTCATACATATTTCCCTTTTGGCATTGGGTTAACAGCAGACTGCATCAGAAGAACTGGACAAAACATCCATGATGCCACCCATAGGTTTTCTAAAGCGTGTTTGAAGCCTCATTTCTTTCTTATACTAAACCTCTTATACTCATTTCTGATGTTGCCACCGAAACAAAATCTGAAACACTCCAAAGTCCAAAAATCAGATGAACCTTAATGTTCCAGACCAGCTAAGTCAACTAGTTAATTGCTTTTTGCAGATGGTGTGGTTCTTTTGGCTTCATCAAACCATGACCTGCAACCCTCACCGGAGACAATACAGCCAAATTGTGAAGGAAGACTCCAGCTGGAAAAGGGTCAGGTGCTTTCTTTGGGTTGAGGATTTGAATTGATTCGATTCGATTCGATTCGATTCGATTCAATTCAATTCAATTCAATTCAAAAATACTTCATTAACTTTTTTTAAATAAGATCCTGAAACGGGGAGGGGGTTCAAGTACCTTGGGGTTAGTTAACAAGTGAGGGAAGAATGCAGCAGGAGATTGACTGATTGGTGCAGTGTCCACCATGATGGAGACTCTGCACCGGTTCGCATCAAGAAAGAGCTGAGCTGAAAGAACAAGATTTTGGATTCAAACGGTGCAAATGAGTTTCTTCTGCAGCGACTCCATTAGAGACAGGGTGAGAGCCTCAGTCATCCAGGTCAGAGTAGAGCTGCTGCTCCTCCACATCTGGAGGGACCAGATGAGGTGGCTCAGGCATCTGGTTAGGATGCTTCCTGGACGCCTCCCTTGTGATGTTTTCCAAGCTCGTCCCACTGGTAGGAGACCTTGGGGAAAGACCTAGGACACACTGGAGGGACTATGTTTCTTGGCAGATGAGCCGGATGAAGTGGCCATGGAGAGGGAACTCGGGGCTTCCCTGCGTAGGCTACAGCCCCGTTGACCGACCTCAGATAAGCGGTAAAAAGATGGATTGATGGATTGATGGATTGATGGATGGATTGACGATGGATGGTGGAAGTACCAAAAGGTCTTCTTTATGAAGGTTTACACATGCTTCATAAATGGTTCTTGAGCAGCAGCACCCAGCTGCAACTTACCGTCTTAAATCCTGTGAAAGTAGTAAGGTGCTATGTAGTATTTCACACAAAATGTTTATTCTTTATCTTTATTGCTTAATTTGTATTAAATATATATTGTCATGGCATAAAAAAAGTTATATAGTTTTTCATCCTATGTTGTTATTGGCTCATACTATGACCAACTATGGTCCAAGTATTTTTATTATGTTTTAATGCAGATTAAAGGAGGAGGAGCTAATATTTGTATATGACTATAGGCATTTATTTTTCCTGCAAAATTTAATACGGTTTCATTGCACATTAGAATTATATTTGTTTTAGTTGTGCCCTGTTAAAACACAGTACTGCAATGCAGTGTGGTGCAGTGATACCAAGGACACTCTTTTGCCTGGTTGCTGATGGCGGCACGCTGAGCTCAGGACTACCGCAGCACAGATGAATGGCTGCACTGAAAGTGGAGCACGAAAACAATATGAAAGTTTCTGCTGTGAAAGTTTCATCATCAACTCTCATATGTGGCTGTTTGTCAGTGCGGTCTTTGTTTGGACAAGAATAGCCGAGTCCTGAGAACAGCAGGCTGCTGAGGGCCGCCGCGGAGACCGACACTGATGCTACGGGAAGCATATGGTGGCGGGAACTGGATACAACACAAACAAACACAGGACACAGCTGATGGGATTACACCGGCTGCATACTCAGGACTTGCTGTTTTACAGTTTTCAGCTCCAGCTGATCAATATTTGATCAATATTAATGAAGAGGTAATGAAGAGGTAACGGACAGGCTGGCTGATGACACTCACAGCTCTTACTAATACTTTATTTCAGCTATGTGTCCTCTACATCAGTACGCGTGATTCCCAGAACTTTCTTAGTTCAACCTGCCATGTTTTAACTTGGGTGTACATTTCCAGAAACTTTCCTTTATTATGAGAAGTTAAGCTGGGCAATTCTGGAAATATGCCATTTTTGAAACCTTCCATGGGAATTCACATAAATGAACAGGAATTCATTTTCAAATTGTGTTAATTTATTACACACACACATAAATATAAGCGTGTGATTAGTCATGAGCAGACATGTATACAAACTCACAGAGATTTTAAGAAGTGACGCAACTCCGGAGCTAGTTCTATGACATGAAAGCGATGTTTTGTATTTGCGTGTTGACTTCTAACTACACTCTCTAGGTAATTTGTCTGTTTCAGGAGTGAATGGTGGCCGTGCCTGCTCAAACACCGTCGCCCCCCCAGCAGGCATCTGCAGGCTGTTGAATAAGGATCGGCACTGGAAAGCAACTTTCCAGTCTGCTGTAAACATAACCTATAGAGGCATTGACGTCACTTCCCCACTGGACCACACCACTTTACTCGCACTGTGGCAAAAACAGCTGCAACTAGTGGAGAAGACGGGATAACAGCCGATTATCGGCTTAAATTGAAGGCAGTTGGACTTGACAGTGACCCGTACAGTTACCTGAAGAACCAGTGGTCCGTGGACATTAATATTTGGCCACGAATCAAGTTTTCTGATATTCATACAACCTGATCTAACAAAAATCCGTGAAATGCCCACGACCTCTCACCACTATTTTCCGTGGCACCAACACGGAAATGGTATAATTCCGTGTGAGCACCACGGATATTGTACCTATGCGAAGTCAATGGGATCCTTTGTCGTGATATATACACGGATTATTACATTGTTATTATGTATATATTATTCTTATAGTGGCTAAGTTATGAGTTTTTTGACGCGCACGTTACTGTTTGTTACTGTCAGTTTGTAAAAGCATGTTTTTAACGCTGTTTTAACAGTGTTTTAATGGTGTTTTGATGATTTTTAACAGTATTTTGACGGCAAGTCTTTAACTGTGTTTTCTAGTATTTAATTTAAATTCGAGTATTTAACTTTGTTGTTTGCTGTCGCCATGACGACGGAGGTGGCGTAAGTGATGTGAAATTATTATTTTTAGCGAAAACCACAAGCATTTCCTACTTCTAACCAATCATACTGTAAGTGGTACTGTAAGTGATTAACCTAACCAGACCTTAACCGGAGCGTCATCCAGCCACAAAATATCATTTTTAATTGCTTTCGAACCAGGAAGTGGAGACAGGCGATATTTAAATTCATTGTTTTAACCATTCTCCCATTTCGTCACCACGGGGAATTCCCTGGGTGTCCCCTCTACGTCATAGAGTGATGAGCGGAGATCCTGATCACGTGACGAGTGCCCCGATCGCGGATGTGTGGTCATTGATTACTGTTCCTATGGACGTGGATGTAAACCGTTAAATATATTGTGCTTTTGAACGGTAAATATTAAAATAAACCGTACACAGGTACATTTACAACTTATATTGAATCCCTGTGAATACATCAGTCAGTTACATGACGTTAAATAAACAATCCTAAATAAATAAACAAATTTACAATTCCTTAACATACATCATCTCTATAAAATGTAGTTACTATTTCAGATGCACTACATAATAGATATATTCAATTGATATATATTTTTTAAAACGTTTTTATACGTTAGGGTTAACCAAACCAATGTGACTACAAATATGGCACTGATTAGCATAAAGCTGTATAGCATGACTCTAGGGAAATGTAGTTCTTAGCTAATATTGTTTTTTTTCACCGAAATGGAGCTTGTTAATACTAAAATAAGAGTGCACATAGTAGTTTAAGGGCATGATACACGCATTTGTGTAAATATATTTTAAATATATAATTGTTAAATGTGTTAAAATTAATTTTAACCATTTTGGTTACCATGTTTAACCCCTCAGATAAGGGATTAGTGTCCATACTGGTTCTACTGGACCTCAGTGCTGCTTTTGACACTATAGATCATGGCATTTTACTGCACAGGTTAGAGCATGTTGTTGGGATTAAAGGGACAGCTCTATGTTGGTTTAAATCATATCTATCTGACAGGTTCCAGTTTGTTCATGTACATGAGGTTTCTTCAGAACAGTCAAGGGTCTGTTATGGTGTTCCGCAGGGTTCAGTGCTAGGGCCAATCTTGTTCAGTTTATACATGCAGCCGTTGGGAAGTATAATCCAGAATCACGGCATACACTTTCATTGTTATGCTGATGATACGCAGCTCTATTTGTCTATGAAGCCGGATGAAACAGAACCGTTAGTTAAACTTCAGGCATGTCTTAGGGACATCAAGGACTGGATGTCCAGAAATTTCCTGCTTCTAAATTCAGATAAAACAGAGGTTATCATTCTTGGTCCAGAGCATCTTAGGAAGGGATTAGATGGTGTTGCGATGGCTTCCAGTGCAACTGTGAGAAATCTTGGTGTTATTTTCGATCAGGATTTGTCGTTTAAACCATATGTCAATCAGGTTTGTAAAATAGCCTTTTTCCATCTCCGTAATATTGCAAAGATTAGGAAAATCCTCTCACAGAGTGATGCAGAAAAACTAGTTCATGCGTTTGTATCTTCTAGACTAGATTACTGTAATGTGTTGTTAGCAGGATGTCCAAGTAATTTGCTGAATAGGCTCCAGCTGATCCAAAATGCAGCAGCACGAGTACTGACAGGAATTAGCAGGAGAGACCACGTCTCTCCAGTGTTAGCGTCGCTCCATTGGTTACCCGTAAAATTCAGAATCCAATTTAAAATTGTATTACTTGCGTATAAAGCCCAAAACGGCTTAGCTCCGCATTATTTGCAAGACCTGATAGTGCCTTATGTTCCTGTCAGAGCTCTCCGTTCTCAGAGTGCAGGTTTACTTGTAGTTCCTAGAGTATCTAAATGTAGATTTGGAGGGCGGGCGTTCTGCTATCAGGCGCCACTACTATGGAACCAACTTCCAATCTGGGTTAAGGGGGCTGACACCACCTCCACCTTTAAAACTAAACTTAAAACATTTCTGTTTAGTAAAGCCTATAGTTAGTGTTTAGTAAACCTCTAGCTGGTGTTGGTAAATCTCTAGGTAGTGTAAACTTTAGTGTGTCAGAGTCGCTCCTGTGGTTTCTTGTGCTGGCCCCCCCTTCTCCTCCCTTTTCTCTCTTTTGTCCATGTTGCAGCATCCTTTGCCGGACACCGGAACCTGCAGGTGGTCGTGGGTGGCTTGTAGCTTGCATTACGGAGCACAAGTCTTTCCCCGACCCTGCACCCCAACCTGGGACTTGCTGATTGGGCCGGAGCTTCGGGAGCTGCGTGCTGGCCTGCGGTCCCCACCCCTGGTCATCCCGTTGCTGGCCCCCTCTTCTCCTCCCTTTTCTCTCTTTTGTCCTGCAGGTGGCCGTGGGTGGCTTGTAGCTTGCATTACGGAGCACAAGTCTTTTCCTGACCCTGCACCCCAACCTGGGACTTGCTGGTTGGGCCGGAGCTTCGGGAGCTGTGTGCTGGCCTGCGGTCCCCACCCCCGGTCATCCCGTTGCTGCTTCCACCTGCCTGCTGTGCTGTTGCCGTCCCTGACCCACCAGTCTGGCCCTCGGCAGGAGGGTCCCCCCTGATGAGCCTGGTCCTGCTCAAGGTTTCTTCCCTCCTAAAGGGGAGTTTTTCCTTGCCACTGTTTGGCTTAAGGTTTTTCTCCCACTAGGGGAGTTTTTACCTGCCATTGTTTATGTAATAACTGCTCGGGGGTCATGTTCTGGGTATGGGTCTCTGTAAAGCGTCTAGAGACAACTCTGTTGTATTAGACGCTATATAAATAAAAATTGAAAAAAAAAATTGAAATGTTTGAAGATGGTTTCTTGTTTTATATCGTTTTGTGCTTTGCATCGTTTCTCTATTTGCAGCGCGTTTGATGATGCTGCATTTGTCTTTGTTTTTTGCAGCACGTTTTTTCATTTGCACCACGTTCCTCTTTTTGTACCTCGTTTTGAGTTTGTGAATTTGAATCGTTTCTGTACTTTAAGCCGTTTTCCTTAACTGAGACGCATTAGGTCGTTGCAGTGCGTTTGGCCCTTGTCTGCCACCGTACATAATAGGCCCCCTTTAAGCTTATTTTTCTGCAGTCTGTAAAACGATAACTCAGATTTCTTGCTAAATCTATGAGTACAGTCGATCGCACAACAGCTCTTTCCCATTTTAGATGTTTTTGAGTTGCCCAAACTGAAAGTCTACGCTGCCACTCAGTCTTTCTGACACTCAGTCTTTCTGCCACTCAGTCTTTCTGACACTCAGTCTTTCTGCCACTCAGTCTTTCTGACACATAGGGCCCGATTTACTAAGATCCTAAATAAAGAGTACTAAATTGCGTGTGCACTGAAAAAGTTTGCACGTGCTGTTGTTGTGTGTTTTGCGGGTGATCAACTAATATTGCGTGCGCAATTGATAACAGGTGCAAACTGCGCGTCTTACGGTTTGCGAGCGCAAAATGAAATTTGACGAGTTGGAGTTAGAGATATTAGTGGAAGAGGCAAATTGTTGTGCCGTATTCAGCACCCCTGCCGTGAAAAGCACCCCCTCGTATATTCAATGATAAGTAGACCAAAAAAAAACAACACACTGACACTTCAATATATTTATATATACACACTCACACAAACACATACTTTATATGTGGAGGAGTTTATATTATATATATTTACAAATATTATGGAAGACAACACAGTAAGCAGGCTATTAATTAATGGCATCAATAACCATTTACCCGATTTTTGTTATCTGTGACTGTGATTGTGGGAAAGTATGACTATTGTGGAATCCATGAGCGCATTTAAACATGAATCATTAACACAAAACTGGACGCTAAACAGAACATGGACAACAGAACATGAACAGAACACGGAATGAGAATATCATTTTTGTCAGACGAGGGGGTGCTTTTCACGGCAGGGGTGCTGAATACTGTACGACACCGGGGTATGACAACTGCAGAACAAGTATAGGTGCACAATAAGAAACACTTTTTTCTCCATGAAAACACGTGATTTATTTCTTATCACAAATAAAAAAGATGAATGTGCCTCCTGTGGCAACCTTTTGCTGAATAATACTTGATTTAACATTCAAATAAAATATTTCTCCTTTTGCATGTGGAGAATCCTCACCACAAGTTGAGCCATCCCCACCACAGTCCTCAAATCAGGCACCAACAAGCATCCCTGCGTAATGCTGGGCAGATTAGCACCTTCCTTTCGAACGTATTAAATACAGACGCAATCACAATCCCCGCAAAAACTTTCAGGCTTGGTAAATCTCATTGCGCGTGGTAAATGGACATATTTGCATTTTCCCCTCCCAGTATTTAGGGATTTCTGGCGGGTACGCCCCATATTAATTATTCATCAGGGCAAAAGTACTAAATGAATAGTGTGTGCTATTTTGCTCATTTGAGAGGCGCAGTCCTCTTTGCACGCTGTTAGTAGATCAGCTGGCACTTTGGTTTGCGGGTGATGTCAAGTTTGCACGTTTTTACGCACGCAAACCTTTAGTAAATCAGGCCCTTAGGGCCAAATCCACAAAAGGATTGCGCGGCTTTTGCGGCCGCTAAACCGGTGCAAATGAGACAAAAAGAGAGCGTCTAATTCACAAAGCACCCGCAAAGGGGGAATTGCTCCACAGACTGCGCTGCCAAGCAAATAGTGTCATGGTGCGCCTGTGCCATTTGCATGCATGTAAATTAGGTAATTCGGCGCAAAATTGCCCCCTTTCTATGCAAATAAGCCTCATTGCAAAAAGCGCCTAATTCACAAAGGCCAGGGCTATTTGCCACACGCAAAAATAGTGGAGCAAATACCGTCTTTCAGAAGCGCGTATTGAACTGCGCGCAAACTCCTCACTCCCCGTCTCTCTGTTTCTCTCTCTCAATGTCATTCAAGCCTGTGTGATACTGAATGATATTAAAGGTGAAATCTACAGTCAGACATGACTGTAGACAGTCAGATCAAGTGGGGTTGTGGACTTATCTCGGATTTAAAAATAAAAATAACAGGACGGAGTTCAGGATTCATCCATACATAAGGGGCTGCTTTATTACAAACAATTCCACCATATAAACATATAAATCTAGAATGTGTGTGTTTAACAGCTTAATAATGTCATCACATATCACAACATATATCAGACTTAAAATAATAAAATAATAAAATAAAATAGCGCTGATCGTGTCCCTCTGTGTGAAGCTCAGTCAGTCAGGACTCTGGTGCTGCTGCTGCTGCTGCAGCCGTGGTGATATGCGGGGAACCTCCTCACACTTTAGGACAGAACAAACGAGGGGCTGCGTTTAGGGAGCCCCACGGAGCCCCTAAAGGGACTCAGATTTTTTTTCATATATATGAGTTTTACTCGCGCGTGAAACCTTTACGTGCAGGTGTATGGTGCCTAAATTAGGGTCCCGCGTTAAAACGACGCAGAGCCTACGGCGCAGGGTACGCGGCGACGCGCACCTACGCCGTAGGTTAAAGGAACGCAGAACCATAAACCCGCCCTGAGCAGCTCTGAGGGGAGACGGGAGAGGAGGAGAGGGAGTGGGGGGTGAAGCGGGGCTGCGGGGCCGTTTTCGTATCGCTTTCATACAGTGTACACATACAGCTTTCATACGTGTAGCAAAACAAAGAACATGAATTACCATTAGATCCTGATCTGATCCCGATCCAGTGTTAATGAAGTTACTGGTGCTGTGCCTTGTGCGTAAATGCGCACAGCCTCTTAACATTTGACATTTCATTAGCTTATGTCATACAGACACTGAGGTCTTTTCTATCTATCTATCTATCTATCTATCTATCTATCTATCTATCTATCTATCTATCTATCTATCTATCTATCTATCTATCTATCTATCTATCTATCTATCTATCTATCTATCTATCTATCTATCTATCTATCTATCTATCTATCTATCTATCTATCTATCTATCTACCTACATGCGAAATACTAGAAGTACAAATACGTGAAAGTTGAGGCTATTGTTCTCTCTGCAGTTTTCATTATGGACCAATCTGTGTGCTGAAATATGGAGAACACTGGAAACAGCTCCGCTCACTCAGACAAGTGCAAATTGCACTCAGCTGCAAAACTTTATGGGCGTGTTTGCGCCGGTATATCATTAGAGCAAAATCTTTTGTGAATAGGACCTTAAGGCGGGGCAAATTGCGGGCGCAGATGCAGCGCCATTCACAGCGCTATTTGCGGGCGCAATTTGTTCTTTGTGGATTTACCCCTTAGTCTTTCTACCACTCAGTCTTTCTGACACTCAATCTTTCTGACACTCAGTGGGCGTAACCCGCTGTGGAGTCACATCTGTGACGTCATGCACATTCCCTCTATACTCACCTTTGCACGGGACCATACCCAGCAGGCACGGGTGTGTAGTTGTTCCTGTTCTGGTTTGTTTGTGGGTTCTACGGTCCACTTGAACGTTGGTCGGCACGATCGCAAATTGTGTCTGAGCACACCTCCCTGTCTGCGCTGTTAGAAAACCCTGGAGGGAACACGGGCGGTATGAGGGAGGACTCTTGGGCTTTTCCAGACAAACAAAGCATAATTACTGCTCCAGAGATATATCTCAAATTGATTTTTGGCACTTGGCTTAGCCAACATGGCTTAACTATCTCACTTCAGCTCACATCTAGCTCGCAGGAAGAGAATTAAAAAAGAAAAAAAGTATATAAGTGAGCTCAGACTCGTACATCAACATTACGTTAAGTATTAAAACTGTGGGTAAGGTGGTAGCCTCAAGAAAGTGGTATCAAAAATATATGCCTGTATACAATCTCACAGGAATCACTCCACATTATACATAAAAGCTAGATGGGAAAAGGAAACAAACATCATGATAACAGAGGAAGAGTTGCTGAATATATGTAAGATACAAGAGGATTTGCATGGAAGAGTATGATCAGGTTCTTCATCACCCCAAGAATAAAATGTTTACAGAATGGCAGACCAGAATCAGGGCGATATTGGAGACTTTGCAACAACTCTATGGTTGACCATTTTCACATATTTTGGAATTGCCTGGCAATCCAATCTTATTGGCGAGAAATAACATCATAAATAAATTCCATAACTGGCTCTAAGATTGAACATAATTTCTGTACAATATATCTGGGAAATATACCAACTAAACTAAATACCTCAGAGAAATACCTCCTTAAAATATTACTAGTAGCTTCCAAGAAAACAATAGCGAGGAAATGGCTAAACAAAGAACCCCCAACAAAAAGAGAGTGAGTAACAGTTGTAAAGGAGATGTTTGTCGTGGAAAGGCTGACATTTTCTCTCAGACTCTGCGCAGATAAATTTGACAAGTATTGGTACAAATGGGTGATGTACATGAATGTTGTAAAAGAAGACCTTTTATGTTAACATATTATGGACATTTTCTTTCTTTCCTTTAACAATTACTACAACATGCACCTCATTTTTATTATTTCTTTGTCACCTATTTATCAGATATTAAGGTAAATTCTCTATGTGCTCAAGAGTAATATGGACTAAGGATGATATGGACTGAATTCAAATCACACTCGGGACCCTAGTGAAGCTCCTGTCACATTTACTCTCGGTGGAAATGTTGGAAAAGTAACCCAGAAAACAAAGAAAAGACAAACTGTATTACCCCTGGTATCCTGTCTGTTCATCAGCATGTACATTTGTGTTATATTTGTGTTACTATAAAAACTAAAATACAAAAATAAAGTTTAAAAAGAGATTGTAGAAGAGATTTGAACGATGAGATGAACTAGGTAATAGGAGATGAACTACGTACTAAAAGATGAACCAATTAAGAGGAGATGAACCAGGTTGGATGAAAGGATGTGGGTTTGAGGAGATAAGCCCCGTATAAGGACATCTCCAGTTTAGAAGCTTGTTTCATGTGTATGGTGACATACACCCGTCTCATGTGGCCTGTCCAGTACTCGAGTTGTAAAAAAAAATCAGGGGGGATGGGGGATTTTATCATATGGGGACAGATAATTTGTGCTGATTACAAATAATATAATATATTACAAATAATAGCAGTGACCAAAACAGCTGCAGAAATACTGCAGGAATGACATAGCAGCAGTTAAATGCAGCCTTCTGTAATCTTTAAATATCCACTGGGCTTACATCAAATACATCAAAACACAACAATAAAAAACACTTTTCTGAACTTATCAATATGACTCTGTCCTTCACAGGATAAGTAACATGGATCACTGTAAAAACTCACAATCTTAACAAGAATATTTGTCTTATTTCTAGTTAAAATGTCTCATTTTAGTAAAAAAAATCTCATTACACTTAAAACAAGACTCATTACTCATTTTTTTTTTGCTTGTAAGAAAAAGATAAATCTTGTCCCACTGGCAGTTTTTCCTACTTATTTCAAGTGAAAATTTACCTGAAAAAGGTGAAAATTGTCACATTTTTCTGGTGTTATTTTTCTGGTGATGACTCTAAATGTTGAAATAGCAGTAAAACCACATTCATTGATGAAATGACATAAGGGATGGAAAGGAGGGATGGCAGTTTTACAGGGGGGATGATTTTGACCGTTTTTATTTCAGGGGGGATGCCATCCCCCCTCATCCCCCCTCATCCCCCCTCAACTCCAGTACTGGGCGTGTCTCATGGTCTTGAAATCTTCTTTTAAATCTCTCATATCCAGCAAAGCAGTTGGTGCTGTGACCTTCTGAGGATGAGGACAGAGTAAAACCCTTGCAAAACCAATTAAAAGTATGAAAGGCATTTTGTTTATGCGCAATGAAAAGTACATTTAACATTTGTAAGAGAACTTTAAAGTGTTTGAACAAGGTGTGACTGGTGAAATGTTATCCTTTCATAAAAAGAATTGTACGGAGATCTGTTGCACTAAAAAGCATGGCCTCTTGAATGCCCCTTACCTGCAGAAATCTTATATCCAAACCTAGATAGACTGGTTGAGCACCACAGTGAGAATCTGCTGGCTCTGAACTGAGGGTGGTGTGTTCAGCGCTGGTGCTTTTCAAAGCTTTCAGCAGTCACAGCTTCTCAGTTACGAACATGATCACACTCTGCTCAGTCTTTTTTCCAGTGTTGGAAATGAATTTAGTGGTCTTTTAAACTTGTACGCTTGAATGATGCTGTTTTTTAGGTTTGGCTGTTTAGTGATTGTGGTTGGCAAATCTTAGTGTTAACGTTGACACTTCTCATTTTTGCCACTCCGCCTACTTAGAGCCACCTTTTTCAAAACTTCACCATCTTGCTTTTATCTCTAAACGCCCCTCTGGAACTCTCCTCATGTTTTCTTAAACACTCGTTGTTTTGGCACGTCCAGGTTCCTGGCACTGATCCACTTGTAGAGTCTATGGACGTTCAGTCGTCCTAATAGGTGTATTTTGGCCCTTCACCATTCAGGGATATCAGGATTTCAACATCTATTCTGAGACAAACAGGAAGCCAGTGCAAAGATCTAAGAACTGGAGTCTGGATCGGTGTATGATCGGTATATCACAGTGTCCTCTGCATATGTATAAAATCATTCATGGACTTGCTCCTCCTGTACTGAACCAGTTTCTAAAGGAGCAGCTAGAGGAGATTGTGTGGTCCAGTTTAGGAAAAGTGCTTTTAGCCAGTCTGCATTTTCAATCAGGGCTGCTCGTGAGTGGAACTTCATACCAACTGAGATTAGAAACCAATCCAATTATTCTTCTTTTAAATTTTATCTAAAAAAGTGGTTAATTAGTGGCCAAGCCTGTCAACATTAAATTCTAGTGCTTAATTTTCCTGGCTTGTTGCCCTGCCTGTCATGTTGCCTATTAGTTTGTCTATTTACAATGTTGCTTTTTGTGCATGGCTTTTTATTCTGTGTTTAGTGCTTTTGTCTGGTTTGTTTTTAGCCTGTTATTGTGTTACTGTGTCTCGTGTTATTAATGTTGATGTTACTGTTGCTGCTTCATGTTGTTTCTGTTTTCGTTTGTAGCAATTGTCTGTTGTTGAGCTTATGTTAACCTGTGTGTGTGTGTATTTTAGCTTAGTCTCTTACCTTTTAATCTTTATTCTGATGTAGCCTTCTTATTTGGAAATGTTGTATTGATTATATCTTAATAACTTTTCTTTTAGGTTGACTATTTTACACCAGTCCAGGAACAGCAGATGCAAAATAGCCTTTTTGGCTAATTCTGGCATATTTTACATTTGTTTAAATGTATTATTAAAGTGCATTGTCCCTGATAACTAAAGCTTTAAATAAATAAAATAAATAAATATAAAACAACATCTGTATTAATGAATTACTAATGAATTGACAGCAGATGATGCTGAGCGGGAACATGAATCAGAGTTCCTCGTACAGAACCTTCTCCAATCCAGACAAGGCTAACATCAGGCTGCTTTTTTCTAAAGTAAATGTTTAACACTTACAGTAAGTTTTGAGTCATTAGTGAATGTATCTCTGCACGGTAGTGTTGACAAAGGTTTCCATGATAACCCTTGTTCGTCTGGTTGTATCAGCTGATGAAGGAGGATTTTTGATGCAGTGTCATCTGAAGGATCATGAAGGATCACATTTCAATGATTATTTTTCAGTTCACTGATTTGACAAACTGGAGATCCTGAGATTCCTTGCTCCTCAGACACTCAGCCCTCATGAGCACAGCTTTTGTTACCAAATCACCTTTACAACTGCTTGTTGAAATAACACCTTCTTTCACCTCCTTAATCGCAGTAAAGTGGATGCTTTTTCACAAATGAAATGCCACTGACACAATATATTGGATTAATACTGTCAGCAAACAAATTATAGTCACTGTGCATAAAAACAACCTATTTTATTTTGCATCGTAGTGTATGTTCCCAACACCAGGGGCAGAGTCGTTTTACACGGATGCAACAGGAGGATTTTGAATGAAAAGAGACTCAGGTGTAACGTCTAAACCAAACATCTAGAAACGGTTGATGTAGGAGAATGAGAGGAAACAGCTCTGATAATTTACATCAATGCCCTTCATTTTGTGTTTGCTTTTAAACAATTCATGATGATGATTATTATTTTAGTGTGTTGTTATTTATTATATTTGACGTCAGAAACCTTTAGCACTCTTCAAATGATAATAGGAAGTATAAAATATATTAAGTGTTGTTGCCGTTCAATTCAGTATAATCTCTTTTTTTTCTTGTGATTTTGTCAGGTTCAAAATTTACATGACTGTCTCCGAAAATTTGAATATTGTGATAAAGTTCTTTATTTTCTGTAATGCAATTAAAAAAACAAAAATGTCATACATTCTGGATTCATTACAAATCAACTGAAATATTGCAAGCCTTTTATTATTTTAATATTGCTGATTATGGCTTACAGTTTAAGATTAAGATTCCCAGAATATTCTAATTTGAGATAGGATATTTGAGTTTTCTTAAGCTGTAAGCCATGATCAGTAATATTAAAATAATAAAAGGCTTGCAATATTTCAGTTGATTTGTAATGAATCCAGAATGTATGACATTTTTGCATTACAGAAAATAAAGAACTTTATCACAATATTCTAATTTTCTGAGAGAGTCCTGTAGGAAGTATAAAATATATTAAGTTTTGTTGCCGTCAAATTCAGTGTAATCTCTTTTTTTTCTTGTGATTTTGTCAGGTTCAACATTAATTTTATGTTCTGTTGTGAATAAAAAACTGTATTCTGTTTTTATTTATATTTCACAAAATGTCCACATTTTTTGGACACTGGATGTGAGACTGAGAGTTAAAGATAAGCAGTTGTAAGGAGATGTGGGTAGGAGGGTTAACATTTCCCAGAGCAGAGCTCCTCTCCATCACAGCCGGAGGAGAGAGAGGCGACTGGGGTCTGACAGGAACCAGGGAGCCCAGAGCCGGGCTCGCCCGGGGCGAGAGCTGCTCTCCGCGGAGCCGGAACCAGACCCAAGCAGAGCTCAAGTCTGTCTTCCACTGCAGTGTGCACGCAAACACACACATGTTAGCAGCACATGTGAAAATCCACAAAAAACACAGTGTGTTTGTGGTGGAGACACTCGCGGCCACAGTTCTGCCGGACAAAAGAGGCCTTTGTTCAATCGCAGCAACACACACAAACATCCAGTACAGACACACACACGGCCAAAAAAAGGAAAGTCTGAGTGCTCCTTGCATACCAGCACGGAAAAGCAGCAGGTTCAAGGCTGCTGGGGACTCTTCAAAGTCTGACAGCTGAATGTGGTGTTGAACCACCCACAGCTCCCACAAAGGTTTCATGTTTTCTAAAATCACCCACTCTCCAGAAAGAAGACATTTGAAGATGCAGATGTTTCCCAATGGTGTATCAAACCTCCAGTAATGGCAATGCGATGTGTAAAGCCTGAATTATGGTTTTGCGTCTGTCACTCCATTTCGCCGCGGTGCAGCACCCCCCATCCATCCATCCATCCATCCATCGTCCGCCGCTTATTCGTTCCCGGGTCGCGGGGGCAGCAGCCTCAGCATAGTCCATAAAAATTATGTACAGGACCGGTGACAAAGGGCAGCCCTGCTGGAGTCCAACATGCACCGGGAACAAGTCTGATCTAGACTTGATCAAGGCCGACCGAAAGTCTTCTTCCATGGCCTCCCCAAACTCCTCCCAGACCTGGGTTTTTGCCTCCAGGACCGCCCGAGCTGCGGCTCGCTTGGCCTGCCGGTACCTATCTACTGCGTCAGGAGTCCCACAGGCCAACATAGCCCGGTAGGACTCCTTCTTCAGTCTGACGGCATCCTGTACTTCTGGTGTCCACCACCGGGTTCTAGGATTGCCGCCACGACAGGCACCGGAGACCCTGCGACCACAACTTCGAGCCGCCGCGTCGACAATGGAGGCAGAGAACATGGTCCACTCGGATTCGATGTCCCCCGCCTCCCCCGGGATCTGAGAGAAGTTCTCTCGGAGGTGAGAGTTGAAGATGTCCCTGACAGAGGGCTCAGCCAGACGTTCCCAACAGACCCTCACAATACGTTTGGGTCTGCCCGGTCTGTCCAGCCTCCTCCCCTGCCAGCGCATCCAACTCACCACCAGGTGGTGATCAGTTGACAGCTCAGCCCCTCTCTTCACCCGAGTGTCCAAGACATGCGGCCGAAGGTCAGATGAAACGACAACAAAGTCGATCATTGACCTCCGGCCTAGGGTGTCCTGGTGCCACGTGCACTGATGGACACCCTTATGCCTGAACATGGTGTTCGTTATGGACAAACTGTGGCTAGCACAGAAGTCCAACAACAAAACGCCGCTTGGGTTCAGATCGGGGAGGCCGTTCCTCCCAATCACGCCTCTCCAGGTATTACTGTCATTGCCCACGTGAGCGTTGAAGTCCCCCAGTAGAACAATGGAGTCCCCCGTTGGAGCACTATCAAGTACCCCTCCCAAGGACTCCAAGAAGGCCGGGTACTCCGCACTGCTGTTCGGCCCGTAGGCACAAACAACAGTGAGAGACCTTTTCCCGACCCAAAGGCGCAGGGAAGCGACCCTCTCGTTCACCGGGGTGAACTCCAACACATGGCGGCTCAGCTGGGGGGCTATAACCAAGCCCACACCAGCCCGCCGCCTCTCACCCTGGGCAACTCCAGAGTAGTGGAGGGTCCAGCCCCTTTCAAGGAGCTAGGTTCCAGAGCCCAAGCTATGTGTGGAGGTGAGCCCGACTATCTCAACCTCACGCACAAGCTCCGGCTCCTTCCCTCCCAGCGAGGTGACATTCCATGTCCCCACTGTGAGGGTTTTTGTCCAGGGATTGGGTCGTCGAGGCCCCCCGTCACGACTGCTACCCAGCCCACATTGCACCAGCCTCTCATGGACCTTCCTGCGGGTGGTGGGCCTACAGGAAGGCGGGCCCACGTCGCTGTTTCGGGCTGAGCCCGGCCCGGACCCACGGGCAAAGACCCGGCCCGGCAGCACCCCCCGTGACCGCTAATTTGCAATCTTTTCCTGAATGGTTTATGGTTTATCCGACTTTTTCCGGTCACAGTGAACCATAAGTCAGCCTTTAGAAGGACCACTGTTGCTACCTGAAACCAGGAATCGCCTTTACGCACGGCGACAGAATGAGGAATTCACACCAGGACGGGGATTGTTGGGCCTTAGAAGGGTTTGTTGGTAGAACAAGGCTCACCGTTTATGACGACAACGGTTTCTCAGGCACATCTTCACAAATACAGTACATACTGTAGCTTGATCAGAGCACGAAGGATGATAAATGAATGGTAGAGGAACACCTTTAAGGGAACGGCTGCTGGCAACGTGCGGGGCAGCCTGAGGGGTTAGCAGACCTGTGCATTCCCGCTCTCACCTGTGCTGTCGTCATAGACGGTAAGCCCTGGTACCTTGTGGGTGGGTGAGTTCAGGAAACGTGAATGCTTCAGCAAAGATGCCGAATCTTGAATCATGTAAAGAAGAATCAGCCAGTCTTGAGGACGTCACTGGAGCTGGAAGCATCTCTGGGTTCACTTACTTCTTCCTCCAGCACTGTGTGTGTTTCTCTCTTATTGCCACTCAGGTAAGGATCAGATCAATGTATCACTTCTCCAGCTTCTCGACTTCTTTTGGCAAGAATGGGTGAAAAGTAAGTGAACCCACAGATCAACGAAAACCTGGGATTGGTACAATAAAACACAGGCTCGCGACACTTAGTGGCTGGGCCGATGGAGTGCGATGTCCTGCCAGGGCTCAGTCCAGCATGCAGCAGGGATCAGCCTGGTTACCTACTGGTTGGAGGATGGCTGACACTCTACCATCATCTACCCATCCTCTAGCTTTGATGCTGCTGTTTGGTTCAGCGCAACAGGAAGGCACCCCGTGGTCAGAGACATTGGTCCTTGTACAGGTGGTCCACGTTCGGGTCCCAGCCCGGGACAATCATTACAGTGAAAAAACAATATAGATGGCATAGGATAAAGATGCTACAGGTATTGGACTGGCTGGCCTGCAGTCCTGAATCAAGGATGTTGGAGAGCTTTCAAACCAAAAGTGCAACAGCAACCTGGATTGTTGCATACTCTCACACTGGGACAAAGTTACACCTGAAACTCTTTGTTACTAATATCCTCAATGACGTTAATCGTTGTGAAGAGAAATGGCAACATTACAAAGTAATCCCGCCTTTACAGATCTCAAGTACTTAAGAGTGGGTTACAGGCTTGAAACTGAAAAACATTTCCTGCATTGTTACGTAAAGTAACGTTGGTAGACTCAGTCTGTCTGCAATGGAACGGAAATCAATCCAAATAGAAGAAACCATGTTGGGTTTTCTGTCTGATTTGTGGTTGTGTTTCCTTGTGATATATAAATATTCAGGTAGAAAATAAAAAGGTATGGGAAATATGAACAAGTATTACGAAAAGGGAAACGGGTCAGATGCCGAGCCACTTCTCAGTTGGACATTAAACCAAAGCATATTAGTGGGATTGACTGCTGGTAGTAACGTTCCTCACAGCAAGAAGCAAATTAACTGCATTTTATTTTCTGGAAATAGAAAATGGTGAGCTTGTACCATTTTCATTCAACTTATGGAATTATTTACTGGATTGGCGCTAGACTTGGGTTGGCCTGGAGGGGTTTGGAGGTGGACCATGGCAGCCTGAAGCAAGTCTTTGCCCGTGTTTGAAGGCTGCTGGCCATGGCTGACCAGAGAACCAGCTGGACTGCTCCTTGCTCACCGGTTTCAACCGGACCTCGTGGTCTGGCCTTAGGAGTCCCAGTGGAGCTCCCATTTCAGCTCTGACAGCACTCACTCTGGAAGCTGCTTCTGCATCAAAGTTCAAAATCCCAATTGTTTGGTAAGCTATGCCAACTTGGCTAAAATAGATAACTCGTAGTGATTGAATTGAGCTGGGCGTTTTCTAGCCAGCTTCTCACATGGACCGTGTTCCAGGTGAGAACCACTCTCAAGAGAACTTATGGGTAAACTCACAACCAGTACTGGAGTTGAGGGGGATGAGGGGGGATGAGGGAGGATGGCATCCCCCCCTGAAATAAAAACGGTCCAAATCATCCCCCCTGTAAAACTACCATTCCTCCTTTCCATCCCTTATGTCATTTCATCAATGAATGTGGTTTTACTGCTATTTCAACATTTAGAGTCATCACCAGAAAAATAACTTATTTGAAAATGTTCACCTGTTTCAAGTAAATTTTCACTTGAAATAAGTAGAAAAATCTGCCAGTGGGACAAGATTTATCTTCTTATTACAAGCAAAAACATCTTGTTCCACTGGCAGATTTTTCTACTTATTTCAAGTGAAAATCTACTTGAAACAGGTGAAAATTGTTGTTTTTTCCAGTGATTAGTCTTGTTTTAAGTGTAATGAGATTTTTTTACTAAAATGACACATTTTAACTAGAAATAAGACAAATATTCTTGTTAAGATTTAGAGTTTTTGCAGTGATCCATGTTACTTATCCTGTGAAGGACAGAGTCATATTGATAAGTTCAGAAAAGTGTTTTTTATTGTTGTGTTTTGATGTATTTGATGTAAGCCCAGTGGATATTTAAAGCTTACAGAAGGCTGCATTTAACTGCTGCTATGTCATTCCTGCAGTATTTCTGCAGGTGTTTTGGTCACTGCTATTATTTGTAATATATTATATTATTTGTAATCAGCACAAATTATCTGTCCCCATATGATAAAATCCACCACCCCCCCTGATTTTATTTTACAACTCCAGTACTGGTCACAAGGTGTTGTCCGTTCCTTCTGATGCAGTCGTGTCAAGGATTCACCGGAGGAAACAGGAAAACCAAGAAAAGTCCATGTAAACATGAGGAGGGACAAAATATAATAATAATATATAAAAATCATCCTGACAAACCACAAACAAAACCTGAATCCAAACACCAACATGAGCTTCAGGACTGAGGACATGGAGAGATGATTTACTCCAAAACACCACCTTTTCTTTAAAAAAGATGTGGAAAAGTGCTCTATTCCTATATTTGTAATACATTTTATAACTTAACAATACGAAGGAGCGTATGAACGTACACAAATAAGAAGACGTAATTGGTGCAATAATGAAATAATCAATCGCAGGACAAAGAATAAATAACAGAAGAAAACCAAAAGCAGAGCATCAAAACTGAATCCACATGCTGTGAAAGCGAGAAAGGCGTGATGACCGATGCTTCTCTGTATGTGTGATAAAAGATTTTACAGTTTAAATTAAGTAAAGATATGTGTAGTGCGCTGGAAAATTCATCTAACATGGTATTTTACCCCCAATCAGCTGCATTGTAGGGGTCTGCCTGCGATGCAAGGCAGCTGGTAATACTGCACACGTTCCTGGAGATTCTTAGAATCAGCGCTTCGGAAACACAAGTCAAATATTTGGAGCGTTTAGCCCTCGTTGGCATACAGAAAAAAACTGCACAAAATGCCTTTGAGCCATTTCTAAAAATACAGATGGAGTACAGCATCGGGGGATGGAAGTGACTGATAATCAAAGTGAGAAGTTTACAGCAGCGATGCGCTGCCTCCGTCTGTCTGTCTGTCTGAGTCTCTCTGTCTGGGTCTGATAGCTCCGCTGGCCTTTTTTTGGGTCTGCAAACCCCACCTCAATCACACACCATGCTCCCAGACACACAGCATCATTCGTGTTCATTCAGACGTCTGAAGAAACACCTCTTCAAATGGAGACGGAAACAAGCCAGGGAGAACAACAAAGCCAAATCTAGGTATGCTAAAATACTTTGGTTCACCTCACCACCACACTACAGTCTGGTGCAGTGGCGGCTGGTGGTAAAAGATTTTGGGGGGGCGCACTGGCGAGTGGGGATTACAACACAACTATAAATTCTATCTGAACATACATTTTTTTGTTATTTTTTATCACATATCAATAAATATACTACATATACATATACATGTAGCATATTTTACATAAACATTTTACATTTTTCAAGTAATAAAATAACATATTTGAAACATTTTTCAGATTTTTTCAGTTATTATATAGAGATATTGACAGATATTGTCTGAAAAATGGTTCAAATATGTTATTTTGTTATTTGAAAATGTTTTAATTTGTTTTGTTGATGAGAAAATATGTTTCTCTATTTTTCTTATTTTTGTGAGGGGGGATATATATTGTTTTTTGGCACTACCTTGTTCTCTATAGCTGATACAACATGAATTACTCCTATGTGGGATCAATAAAGTTCTTATTTTGGCCATCTCAGAAAATTAAATAAATTATATTTGGTGTCTAACTGTTTCCCAAGTATATTAGTGCGTGTGTGAATGAATAAATGAGACGTAAAATGTACATTTCTTTGTAGAAAAGCGCTTTATGATAATAAGACCATTCACTTGTATTAGTTTACAGCGCAGTCTTGAACATCCAATATGGCGGCGACGTTGACGTATCGCAGCAGCTCCATGGGGCGGATACGGATACATGTCTATGGCTGTGACTCTGTTTGTAGCGAGTGACAGATACAGTCGCGCGTCTACACTGTCAGGGCTGTGACTTTGATTGACAGCTCATGAATCAATCATATTGGATGAAGAATGACAGAAAACACGCTGATTGGCCACAGGGGCAGAGAGCTGTGCCCGGAGGAGAGTCTTTGAGTAACCAATTAGAGACCAGCATGAAGTCACATGGAAGAAAAGTTTAAGAACATACAATACACACTCATTTGGCCGGCGCCCCTCTGTCAGGGCTGGTGTGGTGAGGACCCAGATGCAGGAGAGCGAGAGGCAGGAGTTCAACAAAAAAGGGTTTATTCCACAAAAAAAGGCAAGGACCAAAAACCAAAGCGCTGCTTAGCAGGATCAAAAACACAAAACAGGGATTCAAAAAACTGGAGCAAAAACTTGGCAGGACACATGGAGGTAGAAACAGTACGGAACCACAAGGAGCAAGGGAATGACAAGACCAGATATACACAGGGGATAACGAGACACAGGTGCAGAAAATCAGGGCAGATGGGACACAGGCGGGGCAAAACAGAAACAAACTGGGGGAAATGTCAACCACTGACACCCTCGCCACCGTATTTCGGTCTGCACAAAAAACAACTCTGAATAAACCCAGTATGGGATGGGAAGGCTTGAAAAATTAAGACAGAGACATTTTATGAGTGCACAGATGTGATAATTACTTTTTATTACGTAATTTATGTGTACTGTGTCTATATATATATTTTTTCCCTGTAATTTTAATGGGGGCGGCGCCATAGCGCCCCCTATTGACAAGCCACTGGTCTGGTGTCTGTGGAACGGGACACATGCCGGCTACAGAGCTCCAGAGATTCCTGAAGCTGCTGCCTGCATCCCCTCTTACACCGACCTCATGTTAGACCAGCAGAATGGCGGGAATTCGCTCAGCGCCCTAACAACGGCTGAAAAGGCAACCTTCTTTTGTCCCTCCCATGTCATGAGTTGCTGCTCCAGTTTGGATGATTACGTAGATGGGATGGGGATGCTAAAAGAGGGCGATGTTTCCTGTTCATGTTCTCAACATGACATCACCAACACGAATGCCTACTAGGGGCCAATTTACCGTGGATAAGGCTCATTCCTGACCTTAGCCAGTTAATCTTTTTCTGTAGTAAGTACTGCTTCCTGGCCTGGCGGAGCATCATTTTCCTTTCCAACACCAAGAATTAGTTTGGTTTCAAATTTGATTTCCACAGGGGAATACCAAGGAATGCTGAAGAAATGTGACTGGAGATGTATACAACCAGTCGGAGGAGTGAAACGTGATGCAGACAGAGACCACGGTCAACAAAACACTGACTGTCCTTCGGTTTGCAGTACAAACTTGTTGGTCCGGTTATTAATTCTGCAGGCATCTTGGCCCCTGCCTCATTAGACATATATACATAGGCCGCAGTTACATGATGTTTTTTAATTCGGAATGAATTATTCCAAATTAAATAATTCAGAATTAAACTATTTTCCTTCGAGTTTACATGGAAATAGTAATTCCGAATTAAAGGAGCATGAGGCTCCTTTTAAGAAATGAGACTCTCTAGCGCCACCCTTCACCACGACGGCCGTCGGGGGTACTGCAGCCAACAGTGAAGCCGGCACGGGAGAACGGGGAGAACGCACATGCAGCGTCATGTGACGTCACATCCGCAGGACAGCGCGGGAAATTCGGGGCCGAATTGCAGCACATTTTGCAGCACACAGCCTGTTCAAGGCAACGGAGAGATACACTAGAGGGCTCATTCTTTTTGGTTTGAAACGCTTCATCTGACATTATTACTAGAAAAATTCAAACGTATACAATTTTTTTTCATAAATCCAGCCTCAAGCTCCTTTAAGGTTTACATGGAAAACATGTTTGATCGGCTTTCTCCAATTCCTCTTCAGGTCTGGGGGTTGGGAAGGTTCTGATTGGATAGGGGGGGGGACCGGAAGTTACGTCTACCGGAAGAAAAACAAACTTAGCCGCTACAACGTTGAAAAGCTCACAATTTTTATGTTTCCTGTTTCCATCTGTTCTTTTAATTATTTCCAGGTCCTCCAAGCTATTTATTAAATAAATGGTATCTGCTCTTGACCAGCGTTTACTGCTGCTGCATCTTGAAACTTTGTTTGGAAAACCAGCCCAGCGTGGAATATAAGAGTCATGGAGACAGACGGGCGAGGGAACGAGCAGAAAGAAAGACCGGAATTAATTTAAAGAGGAATGAGTGGATACATGATCGCGGAATTATTCTTTAATAAGATTTAAAATCGGAATAACCCGGCCACTTACCTCGGAATTAAGTCTAATCGGAATGGCCATTTTCATTCGGAATTAGGTGTTTACATGGTCATTTTTACTAATTTTAAATCGGATTTAATTTTAATTCTGAATTAAAGAGGAATTAAACTTCCCATGTAAACGCACTGATAGTGATTGGTTTGGAAAACAAGCATGGAACCAAGGACTGAGGAGTCTCACATTCCCATCCACAAACACAATGCAGAATCCTCGCTGTGGTGAAGAAAAACCCACGAGGAACAGCTACAGGCGTAAAGACACCACTGGACCTGGAGACGTCTGTTCAGGAGTCCACCGTACAGAGGGCATTAGGACTACCAGGCCCACTTTGAATGTATTTCATTTGTTTTAGCATGTTTAGCATTGTTTTTAGCATGTCTAACACTTTGTTCAGCTGAGAGTGTTTTAAATGTGCTATAGAAATACTTTGACCACCTGACCACCTCAAAAACTCCAACAGATTTAATTTCAGAATACAAATGTTTTAATGGAGACAGTTGCTGCACTTCTTCCCTCCTAAAGGGGAGTTTTTCTTGCCAGTGTTTGGCTTAAGGTTTTTCTCCCACTAGGGGAGTTTTTACCTGCTTTGTTTATGTTATAATTTCTTGGTGTCTGGAAAGATCCTAGAGACAACTTCTGTTGTAGTTGACGCTATATAAATAAAATAAAATTGAATTGAATTGAACTTTAACAGGCATTGAAATCAAAATGAGCTCATGACAAATGTAAGTTTTTTACATTAAGAAATTACGTAGTGAAGACATACCATTCTCATTACATCCAATGCTATTTGGCTTCAGACCTAAACATTCTCCCGACACAGATAACTGCGACTTCACTGAAACATTTTAAGCACTTTTAAACAAAGATAGTGTTGTCGGAGCTGCGCTTTTAGACACACGAAGCCCATAACTCTGTATCGCCCAAGCCTACTTTTCACAGACTGCTGTTAAGTGGATTAACTCCGATCTGACAACCTGAACGCAATATCTCAAAGTAAATAACCAACTCTGTACGGCCTGGCTGTCATGAGTGTACCCCCGGCTCCAGTAATTAGGTATTATACCACCACACTCTGCCTGCTGCCACTCCCCCCTCACAATCACTGCCACTTGCCGCTTGTTACCAGCTGCTCTGTGTGGGTATTTAAGGCACAGGTCTCCAGACATTCAGTGTCAGTTTGTCTACGATTCAGCATGTTCCTGTTCGTTGGCTTCCCTCAACTGATCCCAGTGCTTGATCCAGTCTGTTTGCTCTCCCCATCACCTTTCCCCTTAATCAATAAAGAACCTTCTGGATTTGGTGTACGCATCTGGGTCTCCTGTCTCATATTTGACACTCTCTCCCACTTACTGGGGTCCCACAAGGTTTCATACTTGGACCTCTGTTATTAGGGCCCGAGTACTTACAGTGCGAAGGCCCTATTGTATCTGTAGGAATTTTTCTTGTTTTTCTTCTCTCGAAAGGAGGGCCTTTTTTCCCCCTAAACGTGCCCCAAAATTTTGTCACCAAATTTTGAATGCAAGCCAGGCCTGGTGAAAAATGTGATATTTGATGGTTTGCATGAATGGGCGTGGCCTAATGGCTCAACAGTGCCCCCTTGAAAACTTGCCTCAAGCCCCACAATGCGGTTTGACATACATGCACATGCAGTTTCTTGGCGCCATGGCCGAAACCCAACAGGAAATACAGGAAATACGGCCCGAACAGTAACGTGCACCCAGGTGTGTTATACATCAATATGTGCGTCTCCATCTTGCGACGACGTGCATTACTTTTCTCAGTCAAAAGCGTTACCGTGGCGATGCTAGACGCCAAAAAGCGCGCCCCCCTTCATCTGATTGGTCCATATTTCCCTGCCATAACTTTTGAACGGGTTGTGATAAAGACATGTGGGTGGTGTCATCGGTCTCGGTTTTGACTGCTTGACCTTCATTGGCATGAATTAGCCCCGCCCCTTTCTTCTGATTGGTCGATATGTGATAGTTCCTATTTTCTGCAATAACTTTTGAATGGTTTGATATAGAGAGTCGTGGGTGGTGTCATCCGCTAAATGTCCAGGCCTGAAGAATCTGCATGCAAGTCATACAAGCTTCCACTGCAGCCTGAACATGCACAAGGGTGCGAGGGCCGGTTCATCGCTGCTTGCAGCTTTAATTCAGCTCATATTTATGATCTCCCGTCAGTCTGTGACAGCGTAGGCATTCAGATGTATGCAGATGATGCTGTCATCTATGTTACATGGTAAGAATAAAAATCAAATGGGATCTGCCACTTTTAGATCTTTCTGCAATAAATTAAAATCATGGAAATAATCTAAAACCAGAGCTTCTTGTATTTTATTGTCTTTAGTTCTACTATCTGATGTGGTTCTGTTTCACATATTTATACTAAAATCTTTATCATTCAATCATGATGTTCACTGCCCCTTTCAAATAAATAAATAAACAAATAAAACAAGCATAGAGGGGAAAATGAATACCCCAGTTTGATCTCCAGCTACATCTGTCTCAACCATCCTTATGTGGAACCCCAGATTGCCCCACTGCCTCAGCCACTCGTGGTAGATGTCACAAGCTTGAATGAATAGGGAGGGTTTTGTCAGGAAGGAAATCTGGTGGAATTAACCTCTGATCAATATATGGAACATGATGCTCTGCTGTGGCAACTCATGCAAATAGAAAAGTCCCCAAAATGTCCTCCAGGTTGATGTCAGGGTTTCTGTCCACCAGCTGAAGCACAGCAGAAGTCAATTGATGCAGCAGGACAATGACCCCAAACATGGAAGTAAATCCACTACAGAATGGCTCCAGAAAAACAGAATCCACCTTGTGGACTCCAGACCTGAACCCCACAGAGATGCTGCACTGATACAAATATTGTGCTTGATCTACTTAAACAAAATAAGTCAAATTTTTGCATGAGATTGTTATGTACTGTAGATCAAGAAAGAATAGTCTTTGTATAAACTACAATTTGCAAGTACAGTCAACTTAATTTAACTTTATTTATCAAAATTAGTTGACTTTACTTGCAAAATTAAGTTGACTTTACTTGCAAAATTAAGTTGCAAATGAACTTTGTACATACTAAAAATTAAGTAGTTTATACAAAGACTAGTCTTTCTTGATCTACATAAAAATCTCATGCGAAAAAGTCGCATTAATTTTTTTAAAGTAGATCAAGCAAGATATGTTTTACTGTTGTGTACTTAAACAAATAAAGCATGTTTCATCTAAACGTTGGTCAATCTGCCCAATAGATTAAAATTGTTAAAGGAAAAGTAAATACAACAAGATCATTGCTTGTTGTTTGTGTGTAAATGAAAAGATTGCCTGGGATTACATAAATACTGCATGTTCAGGAAAAAATGCACAATGTCTTGTTTTTTGAACAAATGCAGATTAAGTTCAAAACTAGATGTATTCATGTAAAGCAACAAACTTCATTTTTAATTGTTAATATCACAGATTTAAATATGTTATATTTACATGCGCTTAGATTGATTTCTTTCAGTGTGTGGAGTGATCTCCAGAGAGATATTCCCACCAGACGTCCTACAAATGTGTCTGAGGTGAAGAAGTTGGGTGAATAGGAACGGTCCAGAGCTCCTCCTGAACGTCGGACAGCTCTGATCCGGTTACTGCTGCTGACGGAGCTCCAACCAGCTGGTACCGCCATGGTTCACTTACTTTTTACCTCCAGAACCAGAAAAACGTTAAAGAGTTGGCCGGGTTATCACTTTCAGCATATTGTCGTCATCTGTTATTGTTACTTACACAAAGATCCAAATCATATTTCATGACTATTCTACACAGAAAACCTGTTTGTTCCTGAATCGTTCACATACTTGTGTGGCTCCTGCGTTGGGAAGCTCTGGAGCTGGGCATGACACGGGAATGTTCTGGGAATATCCAATAAAAACTAATTTCGTTGTGTAACGTCTCCGTGTTTAGGGATGTAAATCAGACGTGCTCATGGCGTTTGGATGAACGTGCTGAATACTTGGGTGAATCTTACTTGTAACGTGAGCTGAGAGCCGGTTGCTGTTCTGCAGCAGCAACAACAGCGACTCCGGGCTCAGCAGACGTCCCCTCTCATCAGCACAGAATCCATTTTCCTCCACGGTTCTGCATCACAAGTTTGCTTCTCAACTTCTTGCGTTATTAGATTTAACTGGCTCATTTTTCATGCTGACAGCTTCATTAAAGCACCTTGAAAAGGCCCAAAGTGCGTTTGTGTGTCCTCGTATATGTGTGATTACAAGTGCAAGTCCCCTCAAGTCCATTCAATCCTGATACCCGTTCAAAATGTTCCCTCTTTTTTCCTCTTTTCTTCCCATCTCACTCTAGTTCCAGGTCTCACTCTTTTGCAGCCGGTGTGTCTCTTCTCTCATCCATATCACGTGCTTCATCACCCGACAATCCTATATCGTTTCCACATTTACCAGCCTTTCTCCAACTTCTACTTGCTCGTACTCCTCATCCTCCGTGCTACTTGTGTGTTTTTTTTCTTGCCAAGGGAGGAAAAAACCAGTCTGCTGTCTGGCAGTTTGTCTCTAGCCTCTCCAAACCTCTCCCTGCTTCCCCATTGGCTGGCTGGAGCCTCAGCTGCGTTGCCATTGGCCGGTTCCAGCAGGTGAGGCGAAGCTGTGCCGCTTCATTAATGCCCTGCAGAGGGGGGAGGCATGTGCCAGACACAATGCGGCGACTCCAGCAGCCGTCAGCGTTGGCAGCTATCCACCCAGCTGAGCGTGGGGATGGCGTGACCTTCAGGCGGCCCGGACCAGCACAGCAGTCCGCACAAACACACAACCACACCCATGAAAACTGCACACATTTTCCTTCCTAATCGCATTCTTTCCTAAAATATCTGCAGGCCACGCCCAGCACTCCATCTTCCCTATGCAGATGCTCACAATGGGACTGTGAGAGTGGTGAGAAAGCAAGGAACTACTTTGTGGAGGGGATGGAGATGCTGCACACATCAACACCGTCTGCAGACGGCCAGATGAGAAACCGTTCAGTACAAAACGGCAAGGAAGGACGTCAATGATCCAAATCTTGGACACCATCTCTGTCATTTGGCTCCTGCCTATAACCTGTCAGTCACCCCTCTTCGTGTAATAAATAGTAAAAATGATCTGATTGTAGCGGGAGCAAACAAAGCCCTGTAGGCAACACTAAGTACCACCAGGATGTAAAGCCTTGCAGGTTCACCTGCTTCCTGTACGACTTCATCAGTTTCATACGGTTTTTGGGATCATTTCCTGTCACATGGCCCAGTTTTAGTCAGTCTTCATCCGTCAGACAGGTGTCCTCACATGTGTCTCTAGAAGACTCTGGTCTACAGAGGACTTCCTGTTCCACTCAGGGACTAGCAGGTGTCCAGGTCCAGACCAGCATCCCTCCACCTCCGTGCTTCAGTGGGTCTGAGGTGGTTCTGCTGGTTTCCTCCAAACATGGTCCTGGACATGAAGACCAAACATCTCCACGTTGGTCTCAGGTGTCCAGTGGACATGGGTCCAGAAGTCTGCTGGGTGGTTCAGATGCAGGTTTGTGGACTTCAGTCCTGCTTCCATGTTCTTAGACAGAAGAGGTTTTTTTCTAAAGCTCTTCCAGACTGGTTTGGTCCTCCAGCCTTCAGTGGTTTTCCACTCCCCTCTCTCCTGCTCACTCCATCTGCCAGCCACGCTCACCTCGTCAGTCACTCCTTTCACCTGCTCTCCCAGCTGCAGCTCCTCAGCAATCAGGACAGCATAAAAGATCTTTACTCCTGCACTCTCACTGCCAGATCGTCACTCTGTTTGTAGATGCAAGACCCTCCAGCATTCCCTGTCTTGATTTTCCGTTGCCGATCCTGCCTGTTCCTGGATCCTGCCTTGTCTCCTGCTCTCCGTTGCCTGACCTTGTCTTCCGAACTTGACACTGATTGCTGCCTGATCCTTGTCTTGCATTCCTGCCTGCTCTTCGTCCCGGTTGAGGGTAATAAAGCAAACCAGACAAACTACAACTGTGTGCTCCGTGTGCTGCATTTGGGTCCAAAACCTCACCCCGTAACACAGACCAACTGTCCTGGTCCAGTCTTCTTCTAACTGTGATGTCATGGACTTCAACAGTACATGTTGCCTGAGGCCTGGACACTGAGATGTAGCTCTGGGGATTTTGTTGTGTTTCTCTAAGCGTTGCATGACCTGATCTTGAGATGAATCTGCTAGAGCGCCCAGTCTTGGGAAGACTGAGGCCCCGTTTCCACGTAGCAAAAACGGTGGCGTTTTCATGCGTTTTGGCCGTTCTTTTACACGAAAACGAAGCTCAAAGTCACCAAAAACGATCATTTCTGAAAACTCTGGCCAAAGTGGAGATTTGCAAAAACTCCGTCTCCACGTTTGCTTGTAAACGGAGGGAAACGGACATTTAGGCTTCAGAACGTCACATTATGAGACAGAAACGTCACCACACTGCAAAAGCTCAAAATCTTAACAAGAATATAATTGTCTTATTTCTAGTTAAAATGTTTCATTTTAGTCAAAAGAAATCTCATTACACTTAAAACAAGAGTCATCACTGGAAAAAAGTGAAAATTTACTTGAAAATTGTCAAATAACAAGTTATTTATCTGGTGATTACTCTTGTTTTAAGTGTAATGAGATTTTTTGACTAAAAATTAGACATTTTAACTAGAAATAAGACAAATATTCCTGGTAGGATTTTGAGTTTTTGCAATGCAGCGTCATGAGTGCGACCCGTGTTTAAAATTTGTTTGGCCACCGTTAATGTTTTCTTGTATTTTACCTGTTTTATATTCTAACGTCACACTTAAAAGTAACTTTTTCCAGGATTCTGATTGGCTAGCATGACTTTATCTTCTCGTTACACTGCCCCCTGTAGGTTTGGCTGCTCATAGCACCTTAACAGATATTTATGCAGGTTCCTGTAAATGATGATATTTTTCAAAACGTAGAGGGGGAAATATCCGTTTTTGTAAATGTGTAAACGTGGCCTGAGTGTAGAGCACTTAACATTTTTGAGTAATTCCAGATCAGGATCTGCATTTATGTAGGTCTGAACATCTGCTGATGACCACTTGATGAGCAACTCAGTCCTGTTAAACCAACAGAGGGAGTAAAGGGGGTACTTAGTCTTACCCACATGATCCTTTTTTCTTTAGATCAAAGTTCCCCAACTCCAGTCTGGAAGGGCAGCACCCTGCATGTCTGGGCTGTTTCCCCTGCTCCGGCACAGCGGCTTCAGAGCAGCTGATCATCTTGTCATCATTGCCTGCAGAGGAGCACCAGAACCATGCAGGACAGTGGCCCTCTGGGACCGGAGCTGAGGAGCGCTGGTGTAAAGAAGAAAGTCATGTGGACTTGTGCTTTCACTGAGGAGGGATGAAACCTGTATACGGGTCAATGACGAATAAGGATTTTCAACAGCTCAATTTTAAAATAATAGAAAAAAGAATATCTATTGCAGTAGTTCAAACATTAAGAATGTTGTGTACACATAAATTCATGTAAAACTTTTAAATTAAGTGATTTTTGTCAAGATGAATTGGCACTAGCCTTAAAAAAGGTCATGTGGTGCAACCATGATTCATATTAAAATAAATTAATTTCCTTAACATCTTGACATCTTTTTTTTTACAAGTTTTCAGTATTATACAAAAATGTTTGTTTTAATGGTCGCGTCACATGATATTTCATAAAATGGACATCAGTCAAACTTTGTTTGTATATTATGATGGAAATATAAATATAAATGTGTATAAATCTTACACACTACAAGACATTTTGGAAATCATGCCAGATAGAAGAAGATTGATTTAAAAACATTTAGAGTGATTTCAAAAAAGTTTTCAAAACCAGAGTCCTGGTTGGACGGTGGCACCACATGACATTTAGACGCTTAAAACAACAACAAAATCCCAAATAACTAGTATTTTTTGTAAAATTCAAGTGAGTCCATATGTGGGACAGGTAGTTCATAAATATATATATATATGGTATTTCTTTTATCCATTTAAACCTTTTTTGAATTGAAAGTAAAATCTGTTTTTCGTAAAATATAGGCGTCACGTCATTGACCCTTACATACAGTAAATGTTGGCTGCACCCCCCCCCGCCCGTCCCGTCTGGGCTCTCCTTTCAGCCCTCCCTAACCGATGACCTCCCCGCCCCTACCCCGCCCCTCCCGTGAGCTGTGTGCAGAGCCGGCAGGCCCCCCACGTCGCGGGCCTATTAACGGGCCGTGCTTCACTGTAATGATGCCTCTCCTTATGTCTGTGCAGCTGCTGCAGGGCTGAATAGGGAGGATCAATCTGGGATCCTCCACATCCGCATCATTGTTTCACTGCCACTCTGCTGTCGCGAGAATCAGACCAGACAAGGGGTTTATTCCACCTCTCTTTGTGGCGGAAGATTCAAAGGTTTCCCGCACCAAAGCGTTTCACATTTGATTCCTTTATTGCAACAAACCGTGAAAAAGGAACACTGTTCCCGAGCAGGGGTGAGGAATTCCAGCAGTTTTCAAAGCTGGAAACTTTCCATGGGAATGAGGAATATGTTGGAATTAATGGGAATGAAAAAAATAAAAAGTACATTTTTCCAAATTGCAGGTAAGCCTATAAAAGGAACTGTAAATTCAGCTGGAGAGGAAACATCTTTGAGCTTATTCATTAAAAAGATCCAGAAGGATGCTGGAGAAAAAACTAAACCAAACCACAGGTGATATGACAGAAACGACAGTACTCAGAAAATTCGAATATTGTGATAAAGTTCTTTATTTTCTTTAATGCAATTAAAAAAACAAAAATGTCATACATTCTGGATTCATTACAAATCAACTGAAATATTGCAAGCCTTTTATTATTTTAATATTGCTGATTATGGTTTACAGTTTAAGATTAAGATTCCCAGAATATTATAATTTTTTGAGATAGGATATTTGAGTTTTCTTAAGCTGTAAGCCATGATCAGCAATATTAAAATAATAAAAGGCTTGCAATATTTCAGTTGATTTGTAATCAATCCAGAATGTATGACATTTTTGCATTACAGAAAATAAAGGACTTAATCACAATATTCTAATTTTCTGAGACTGTCCTGTATATGAGACAAATATATTCATATATATTTTCATAGTTTTGAGATTGGATCAGTTCCAGTATTCCCAGCTGAAATCCCCATGGAATGTTCAGGACGGTGATGCACATTCCTGAGAGCACCTCTCTGGAAAAGATGGAAGTCACAACAGGACTACCACATGGGTTAAGTAATGCTCTGGAATAGACTGATCATTCTTCAGAGGGCATAAATATGGAGCATTAGTCCGTAACATGCCTCCACAACAACAAACACGAGCAGTGTTTTGGTTGTTTTTATCCGGGCACGTTTGGTCCACGGTGGGACGACGGACAGCTGCGGGAGCCGTCAGTCATCTGCTGTATTTTTAGGGCAATGACTGTACAACGCGGACAGCTGCAGTCACAGAGAAGCTCCTCGCTTCCACCGGCTTCTAAAACCACGCTACTGCCACTCAGAAGAGTTCACGCTGGTTCACCCAAGCGGCACGGCAGAGGAGGTTGGACAAGCCATCCAACAAAGAGTGCTAGCTGGGATTCTTTCACTGACTATGTTTCTATGCATCAATAACCCTTTTCTAACCGGAATATTGGCAATAACCCGGTTGCGCACGGCCATGTAAACACCAATAACCCCTTTGAATAACCCGAATTTGCTCATATTCCGTTATTTAAAAACCCGAGAATGACCCCTGGGTTCCTCCTTTTCTAACACGTATATTAATTGAAATGAATAAATTGTTATTTATTAATGTGTCATAACCCTGTAAGGTTCCAGCCTATAAGGGCTTACAAGACACAGATACTCTACGCCAGCAAACAAACATCAGCTGCGTACAAACAAAAACACAAACACAAAATGATAAATTCCACTTGTACATTACAGATCAAATTACTGATCCTTTCTCAGTTTCCATATAATTTGTCGTTTCTCTGTTTCCAGGCTCTCTTTATAAAGGTAGCTATAGAGAAAACCTCCTCTCTGAAAAAACATTCCAACTTCATCCTCAGTCCAAAACAGCTCAGGTTTACAATCTTGCATTTTCTGAAATAAAGCTTTCTGGCTTCATCATATAATGGACAATAAAACAAAAAATGAAGTTAATCCTCAACAACATTTAAATTACAAACACGACATAATCTTTCCTCTTCAGGAACAGAGTTATACCTACCTGTACCTGTACGAATATTAGGTCATGTATACGCCTAAGGGAATATCCCCATCAAACGGAACAGGAATTTGTTTTCTGCACATGCTCTGTTCACAAGGAATCCTGGTCTTTTGAGTCCAGGAAGTTCTTATAAACACGGAGAAACAAGACCAGGAGGAGACTAATCACTTCATAAATGTAATGAAGGATATGAACATTTCTGCATTTGTAGACGGTAGAAAGTACCGGGATAGAAGATTTACAAGAAGGTGAGAGAAAAGTTGAAGCAGCATTTGTAGGAACGCCAGACCAGATCAAGCTCAGCTGGAAGACGCTGAAAAAGGTGAACTACAGGGAGAGAAACAAAACCACTTCTACTGAACTGTTCATTATCCACCGTGCTGCTGTTATTGTTGTTGTTTTGAATTTGGATACAAGAAGAAGAAGCAGAAATGAGTGGAATTGCGTCATGACGTTCTCCGTGCGTCGCTGGTTTGATCCAGATATCCTGAATGATTAATCACCATGTAAACAGGGATAACCCTGTTTGCTCACACATGGAAACACATTATTCCCAATGTTTCAGTAACCGGAAAATTGACCTTAACCTGAATTTTGACGTAACGTAGTCACTGAGAACAATAAGAGTCAATGAAAGATGAAGACGTCTCAGCTGAAATGGACACAAGTCCTTGTGTGAAGTTAATCAGACCGTTTCCAACACAGAACACAGAAATCTCCACGGGCTGCGTCTTCACAGCCGTGATGGACACCTCAGTAACCTCTGATACTTCTGGCAGACCACGGCACCTCCAACCTCATGCTTCCTACATCTACGGAGTAACGTGCACAAGTACGTACCCATCACTGCCAGCTGACACCTGTACTCCCACGTCTCGCCAGGGGAACCCACGCTACGAAGCTGAACTCCATCCGATCGTTACCCTGGACAGGCTGGATTTCCCTGCCCAAGCAAAAAAGGAAAAAGATTGTACTGTTATGGCAACTATGGATATCTTGTCCCACAGCATGAACAGATCCTCAGAAGAAAAGCTTTCATGAATCCACTGTCAAAATTAAAAAATGAGCATCAAAACAAATCCAAACTGAAGGGTTTTTGAAAGAAATCTGATGAAGTGAACTAACAGTAACAAGAAAATCGGCTCTTCTTTTAATTTTCTTCATCTAAAATCACAATAATGGACGAACACAACTGGTTTAAGCTGCTAAAACACAAACTGTTATTATGTATTGTCTTCATTTAACAATCACAGTTCTGAAAGTGTTAGGTTCAAACACTTAACATTCGTAACATCACACTTTCTGGAGACAAAAGAGACACGGACACAGTTAAGTATCTTTTTGACTTGCGCAAGGAGAGCAGTCGAGACGTGTAAAATCTCAAACTTACTCTAACTCTAATAGATTGCTTTTGTTATTGTTCGTTAGTAACAAGAAGTTTCCTCTTCTCTGCAGACTTCTGCTTTAATGCTGATAAACAGGAAACTTCTTGTGCAGCACTTTTTAATCACTTAACACAGCATTGTTTTATCAGTGTGTCACAGGCGTAAGCAAATTACCACTCATTCTGTTAATAGTGAGCATGATAACTTACTACTTATTTACAATAATTCCAACAGAAAGACTATGAAAGAGTATGAATGAGTCATTTGGAGCAGTCAGTTGAAGCTCCTTCAACAGCGGAGACCTCAAGAAGATCTCCAACATCTCTACATCTCTACTGTGAGGCGGAGGAGAGAAAAGAGACCTGTAACCGCAATGATGACTTGACATCTGACCAATCAGAGGGCTGCGCCTGCAGACAGGCTCTTACAGAGATTTCAACATGTCGTCCAAAGGACATCACGAATCAGAAATGAGCAAGATGGAAAAAAAGGACAAGAGGAAACTCGTGCTTCACTTGTAGGTGGGTATGTTGTTGAAATAAAACGTAGCACAAAAACCTGAGCTGCCGCTCATTAGATAGAAATCTCTGTGGAGACTTTGATCTACAATTGCGTTTTCCATGAAGATTTATTGAATGCCTTTTAAACGCTCTATGCATTCACCTCTGTTGGAAAAGAGGTAAAATGACCAGTTGGTCTTATATAAGCTATAAACTTCAGCCAGTACATACCATATTGGCTATAGTTTTATATCAATTTATGTTGTTAAGAAATGTTCAACCTCACTGATGACTCATGTTTGGTTCTGATTTTCAGTTTTTTGTGGGGGGTTGAAGTGGTTTCTTTTGATGAGTTTTGATGCCTAATTGTGGTTCGGATTTGTTTATTTATTTCAGTTTTAAGTTTTTTATTTAATTTTTATTCATTATTTCATGTTGATTTTTTTCTTCAATATTTATTTCAAGTTGAAGTTTTTAATTTAATATTTTTTATTTATTTCAGGTTACATTTTTTTATTAATATTTATTTATTTAACTTCTCATTTCAACTAACTAGATCAGTCGTTCCTCATCCGTGACTGTTTCCTACAGCGCTTTCAACCGACTTTCAACACGAGCGACAGGAAGAAAATAGAAGCAGGTTGTCCAACAAATGTTCAGCTCAAAACGCTGCGCTGCGTCGCGCTGCGTCGCGCTGCGTCGCGCTGCGTCGCGCTGCGCCGCGCTGTCGCTGCGGCCAGTTAGGTAGTCCAATAGAAAATAAAGCAATGGAATTGATTTTGTTGCTGACGCTCGCATGACACGGTGTAAAGGCTGATTTATGGTTCCGCGTTACACCAACGCAGAACCATAATTCCGGCTTAACTCCGCCGGCCGGAGCTTCCGCCATTTCTTCGTAGCGGTGTATCGTGACGGCGTCTGTTCGAGCTAGACATGCGAATTGCTCTGTTGTTGGTTGTAAAAACCAACCCAAGCGATGCTTTGTGCCCTCCCCTGCTACGCGTCATTCAGGCAGCCAATCAGCACAGAGCCTCATTATCATAGCCCCGCTCCTCAGAATCCCTCATAGATAATGAGGTTAGAGAATGGGATGATAAAGACATGGCTCAGAGGCTGAATTTCTAATTTATTTAGCAAAAAAAATCTAAAAGCTTGTTTTTAAGACATTCAAGGCCTGTTTAAAATAAGTATGAGATGCCAAAATAGGTCTCCTTTAAAATATGTAAGACGGACATGAAAATCATTATAAATCCACCTCGTAATCATTCCCAGGTGTAAAAAGAGCTGACCAACATTTTCTAACAAAATAAAGACCTTTATCTGGTGGGAAAACAGAAATATGCCAAACTCCATTTGCTGGGTGTCTGTGGACATTCCATCGATTTTCCCCTAAGGATGGCCAAAATAAACTAACCTTCTCTGAAAAATTAAAGAAATGTTTTCCTCTCATTTCAACACATTATAAAGACTGTAATGAACAATAGAGAAGGAAATAAAAGCGGCAGAATCACAGAATATGAATAAAGCGAGATAACGCCCATTCTTGAAGTGTGATGTTGGCGTGAGTTGGACCGTCTTTTCAGATGTGCCAGATTTCCATTGTCATTGTTTTGAAAATGATCCTTGTAGACAAAGTAGCATGCAGAAAGCCGTTGGTAAATAGTCAATAGTCTGCACCTTGAATGAAGGTAAATGATAAAATATTAATTCATTGTAGTATTTCTGAAAATACCTCCATATTAGAACATAAAATCCATGTCTGACACTTGTGTTTTCAGCTGTAATTAATATATCAAGTGATATTCCCAACGTCATGGCAACAGTCAGCTCAGGTTTTAGCAGCCAGGAAGTTCTTGGTTTCTCAATATCTTGCATAAAAATAATATGTTTGTTATGACCCCTGTTGGCTGTTGAGGTTTTTTATAGGCGGAATAATGTTTGGACTAGTATTTATCAAATTGCCTGACTTGAAGACTTAAAGGGGACCTATTATGGCATTTAATGTCTATTTTAAACAAGCTTTTGATTGTTTTTTTCTATATAAATTAGAAATTCAGCCTCTGGGCCATGTCTTTATCTTCCCAGTTTCTAACCTCATTATCTATGCGGGATTCTGAGTGGGCGTGGCTATGATAATGAGGCTCTGTGCTGATTGGCTGCCTGAATGACGCGATACACCGCTACGAAAAAATGGCGGAAGCTCCGGCCGGCGGAGTTAAGCCTGAATTATGGTTCTGCGTTAAATCGACGCAGACCCTACACCGTAGGCTCTGCGTTGGTGTAACGCGGAACTATAAATCAGCCTTTACACCGTGTCAAAACTGCATGCGATGCGAGCGAGCATCAGCGACAAAATCAATTCCATTGCTTTATTTTCGATTGGACTGTCCTAACTGGCCGCAGCGATGCCGCAGCGACGCCGCAGCGACGCCGCAGCGACAGCGCGGGGCAGCGCGACGCAGCGCAGCGTTTTGAGCTGAACATTTGTCGGACGCCCTGCTTCTATTTTCTTCCTCTTCGCTCTCGTTGAAAGCCGGTTGAAAGCGCTGTAGGAAACAGTCACGGATGAGGAACGGTTGATCCAGTTAGTTGAAATGAGAAGTTATCTCTATGATTCCTCCTCATTTCACTACAAAAACCTCAATAAAGTTCAGCTGCTGGAGGGAGATGGACAGAGAGCGTCTGTCACGCAGTGCTACGATAGTCGGACGCTCGCATGCAGTTACACGGTTTTATAGTTGTGGGCGTGGTTTGCATTTTGGTTACATAACGAAAATGCTCAGAATCTTATTGGCTCGTAGATCCACATCACACTGGACGGCTCATCCGGGCGGCTGTACAGACACTGCAGTTGCTTTCCTCCTTCTCTGAGTTGGCAGGCTGAGTGGAGACCACTTTATACATGTTAACGTGTTTTTCATAATAGGTCCCCTTTAAAAGTGGTTGCCTTCTTGAAGTCAAAGACGAAAGGCCCCAAGGGAGCTGGTTCAGGGAGACATCTTTCACCCCTCTGCATGGTTCACTGCTGTAACTTCATATTTTCATAGGTCGATTTAATGAGCAAGATGTTCTCGTCTCTCACATGTCTTCTGATGTCCCTCACATGTCTTCTGATGTCCCTCACATGTCTTCTGATGTCCCTCACATGTCTTCTGATGTCCCTCACGTGTCTTCTGATGTCCCTCACATGTCTTCTGATGTCCCTCACATGTCTTCTGATGTCCCTCACATGTCTTCTGATGTCCCTCATGTGTCTTCTGATGTCCCTCATGTGTCTTCTGATGTCCCTCATGTGTCTTCTGATGTCCCTCACATGTCTTCTGATGTCCCTCATGTGTCTTCTGATGTCCCTCACATGTCTTCTGATGTCCCTCACATGTCTTCTGATGTCCCTCACATGTCTTCTGATGTCCCTCACATGTCCTCTGATGTCCCTCACATGTCTTCTGATGTCCCTCGCCAGCAAGGTTCTTCCCCAGCCTCCTCCTGTCGGCTCCAGTTCAACTGAGGTTAAGTTATGTTCGTCATACATAATATATCTGTGCATGCGTCATAAGTGGGGGCTGATTATATTGATCCTTTGACACCAGAACTGAAGTGTTAAATATGTGAATATTAAAGGTCTTTGGAAAACTGAAGTGAATGCTTCCACATTCAGACCTCTACAGGAGATCCTTCAGACCTCTAAAGGAGATCCTTCAGACCTCTACAGGAGATCCTTCAGACCTACAGGAGATCCTTCAGACCTCTACAGGAGATCCTTCAGACCTCTACAGGAGATCCTTCAGACCTACAGGAGACCCTTCAGACCTCTATAGGAGACCCTTCAGACCTCTACAGGAGATCCTTCAGACCTACAGGAGATCCTTCAGACCTCTACAGGAGATCCTTCAGACCTACAGGAGACTCTTCAGACCTCTACGGGAGATCCTTCAGACCTCTACAGGAGATCCTTCAGACCTGTACAGGAGATCCTTCAGACCTACAGGAGATCCTTCAGACCTCTACAGGAGATCCTTCAGACCTCTACAGGAGATCCTTCAGACCTACAGGAGACTCTTCAGACCTCTACAGGAGATCCTTCAGACCTCTACAGGAGATCCCTCAGACTTTTACAGTAGATCCTTCATGCCGCTACAGGAGATCCTTCAGACTTCTACAGGAGATCCTTCAGACCTCTACAGGAGATCCTTCAGACCTACAGGAGATCCTTCAGACCTCTACAGGAGATCCTTCAGACCTACAGGAGATCCTTCAGACCTCTACAGAAGATCTTTCAGACCTCTACAGGAGATCCTTCAGACCTACAGGAGACTCTTCAGACCTCTACAGGAGATCCTTCAGACCTCTACAGGAGATCCTTCAGACCTTTACATGAGACCCTTCAGACATCTACAGGAGATCTTCAGAGGAACTGCAAGTGTTTGTTTCTGTCCTGGTTCAGATTAGAGTGCTGAATGTAGCTCCTTGGCTCAACACCAGGGGATGTGTTCTGGTTTTCATTTGGACTGACAGAAAGCAAGTGGAAACGAGGTGTAATACACGTCACGGAGACTGAAGTCTGCAGGTGGGAAATGCTCCGACTGTATGCGCTGAGTGTATCCTTCAACGGGGCTTTGAAGACGCAGAGCTGCATGGCTTCATGCCACGGATGTCATTTTGAAAACAGATGACCATTTTCTAATTATGAGAAATGTGTCAGAAACGTTGCCACAATACGAGCGTTCAGAAGGATAGGTATCACTTTTTAGGACAAATGTGCATCACTTTGATAACTCAGCGTGCAGCGGCCATGGCTGCGATGTTAATTGATTTCTCATTACAGATCCGTCCTTTTGTGGAGGACACAGCCTTTCTGATGAGAGTGGTGTTGTTTACAGCATCTGCGAGAGCCTTAATGAAGATGATTACAACCACACTGCTCCCTGCAGCACCCAGGAAGCCAACTTAAAGTGTCAATCTTTCTTTTACATCCTGCCGCATTCCTTCAAAATACGATACATCCCGTCGCACACGTTCGGTCTCCTCTGCTTAATCGCAGAACGGTCAGAAATAGGGTCTGAAGCATTTAGAGGTTGGTGGAGACAAAGAGGAGGATTCGGGGAGGAGGGGGGGGGGGGGGGGGTTCATCCTGAGTTTGAGCTCAGCTGTGATGTAACTATAGACGATGGCGCTGCCGCAGTCAATTTAAGAGGCGATATCCTCAAACGACCTCAGCTCCCATCCCTCCCTTCCCTCTCCTCTCCTCTCCTCTCCTCTCCTCTCCTCATGCTGGTGCCATTTATCTCTACCACACCCAGCTCATAGGATAAAAAAGCCCCAGCTCTCCTCGCCTACCCCCCATGCAGGCTCTAATATGATCTGCACTCTTCGTCTTTTGCCTCTCTGGCTGTCAGCTCGACCATGCATCACTGCCTCTGCATCTTCCCCAGCATCCCTCCTCTGCCACCTCACAACGCCCAGTAAAATCCCCCACCACATTCACTTTAACCACCGCTCAACAAGGCCAACCTTTGAGATTCCTAGTTGAAAATAGCAAACATACATTAAAATCAGTTTATGAAATCTCATATCAAAAGAAAGGCAACACATGGGAAGTCACAGCAGTAGCATAAAATCAACTGTACAGGTCAGGGTAAATCGAGAAGGAACTCATCAGAACCCTGACAAAATCTCCCACTTTTAGTGGTCGTATCTCTCTAGATTCATGTGGTGAAGAAAGAAAACACTCCACAAATCCAGTCTGGAATACCTCATTGTTTATTAGAGCTGGATTTGAGTTCCCTGATGCAGGACATTTTGAACCCTTGTGCTGTCTACGGGTCAAGGAAGGAGGAAGAGAAGAAGGGAGGAAAGAAGGAAGGAAGGAAGAAAGGAAGGGAGAAGGAAGGGAGAAAAGAAGGAAGGGGAGAAGGAAGGAGAGAGCAGGACGAAAGAAGGAAGGAGGGGGGAAAAAGAAGAAAGGGAGGAAAGAAGGAAGGAAGGAAGGATGGAAGGAAGGAAGGAAGGAAGGAAGGAAGGAAGGAAGGAAGGAAGGAAGGAAGGAAGGAAGGAAGGAAGGAAGGAAGGAAGGAAGGAAGGAAGGAAGGAAGGAAGGAAGGAAGGAAGGAAAGAGGAATGAAGGAAAGAGGAAGTGAGAAAAGAGGAAGGGAAGAAGGAAGGAGCGAGCAGGAGGAAAGAAGGAAGGAAGGGGAAAAAGAAGGAAGGAAGGAAGGAAGGAAGGGAGAAAAGAAGGAAAGGAGAAAAGAGGAAGGGAAGAAGGAAGGAGCGAGCAGGAGGAAAGAAGGAAGGAAGGGAAAAAGAAGGAAGGAAGGAAGGAAGGAAGGAAGGGAGAAAAGAAGGAAAGGAGAAAAGAGGAAGGGAAGAAGGAAGGAGCGAGCAGGAGGAAAGAAGGAAGGAAGGGAAAAAGAAGGAAGGAAGGAGGGAAGGAAGGAGGGAAGGAAGGAAGGAAGGAAGGAAGGAAGGAAGGAAGGAAGGAAGGAAGGAAGGAAGGAAGGAAGGAAGGAAGGAAGGAAGGAAGGAAGGAAGGAAGGAAGGAAGGGAGGAAAGAAGGAAGGGAGAAAAGAAGGAAGGAAGGGAGAAAAGATAAAGGGAAGAAGAAAGGCGAGAGCAGGAGGAAACAAGGAAGGAAGGGAAAAAGAAGGAAGGAAGGACGAAAAGAGGAAGGGAGAAAATAAGGAAGGGAGGAAAGAAGGAAGGAGAGAGCAGGAGGAAAGAAGAAAGGAAGGGAGGAAAGAAGGATGGAAGGAAGGAAGGAAGGGAGACAAGAGGAAGGGAGGAGGAAGGAGAGAGCAGGAGGAAAGAAGGAAGGAAGGAAGGGAGTAAAGAGGAAGGAAGAAGGAAGGAGAGAGCAGGAGGAAAGAAGGAAAAGGAGAATTAGGTCATTTTTCCCAAAGACAGTACAAGGGTTAAAGAGATTTCTGATGAAAAAAGGCTTATTATTCAGGCTCTTTGGGCATATTCATGGCATGGCCCGTCATCAGCGTTTAAACTTTTTTGTCGCTGCCTGTATTACTATGCAATTGCACCTCCAACCACTAATTGTCAGTACTGATTCTTTAGTGCAGCGAAAGGCTTTTATAAAGTCTGCAACGTCCAGACCAAGCACCGACCATCTCACTTCCCGATTGATGCTTATGGAGGACTAGGTTTTTGTTTCCAGTGAGATTTAGCTGGGAGCAAAGCTATCGTTGACGGACATGCGGCTGGCGTGTCCCCGTCGGCTTGCTGCGCAACACAATTGGCCCGTACGAAGGAAAATGGTCTTGAGAACCGGTCTGCAGAAACCAACGGGTCACATGACCCGATGGTTGGTCCACAGTTATGTGCAGTCTATGGTCCAGACCAACGTTTGCTGTCGTCTCCCTCGGAGGACTGAGACCCATCAAGTAAATAAAACCGACCCACTGTTTTAATCATACCCTTCATCTCGTTATCACCTATGGTGTTGAACCTGATAATCTGTTGGTGTCGCCTGTAAACTCCCTCTTATCCAACCACTATATAATAACGTTTGAATTTAATATTGTCGATGTTGAAGCGCAAAATATGAAGTATTATTTTAGCAGATGTTTGTCTGATGAAGCTATTGCTAAATTTAGGGAGGCCATTGCTCATCTTACGATAGTGGAAAATAGTGAAGTAGTTGAGGCCAGTGACCTGGGTTCTACCTCTGCAGATGTTGATGTCCTTGCTAGTAAAGGCTGAGTTATGGTTCTGCGTCAAAACGACGCCGTGCCTATGGCGTGTGGTACGCGTCGACCTCCCAAAAATTGTAACTACGCGTTGAGGCGACGCAGACCAAACGCAGACGGAGAGTGCTGTGATTGGTTCGCTTGGTAGCAACGCATTTCCGGTTTGAAGCAGTCGTGAACTTTCAGCACTCTTTTCTTCGTGTATGTGTGATTTTTATTTTTTTTTGCACAATAGTTTTCCTTATCTCTTTGATTCACTGGGACCGGAAAAAGTTGGATAAAGCATTCAGGAAAAGATCGCAAATTAGCGGTCACGGGGGGTACTGCACTGCGGAGAAATGGAGTGACGGAGAAGTCCGAAGGTTCACGACGGCGTCACGGCGACGGCGTCACGGCGACGGCGTAGTCACGGCGATGGCGTAGGCACGGCGTTGATTTAACGCAGAACCATAACTCAGGCTTAACACTGCTGATTTGTTGCATTCAGCTTTAGATGCAGTTGCTCCTTTGAGAAAGAGGGTTTCCAACCATAGGAGCTTAACTCCCTGGTATAATTCAGATATCCGCATGTAGAAACAAAACGTGCGTAAAAAGGAAGTGGCATTCTTGTAAGTCTGTAGACTCCTATTGTGAATGGAAAGATATTCTAATAGTATATAAAAAGCCATTTGCAAAGCCAGAACAGCTTATTATTCAACGTTGATAGAGGATAACAAAAGTAACCCACGTTTTCTGTTCAGCACTGTAGCCAGGCTGACAAAGGGTCACAACTCTGTTGAGCCGTGCATTCCTGCAGCTCTCAGTAGTGAAGACTTTATGAGCTTCTATAACAGTAAAATCATTTGACACATTTGTCATTAGATATAGTAATCCCATTAAAATAGACCTGTTTTGGGTTTGTTTGTATCAGTGACCGTGTACGAGAACGGCATCACTGTGATGGTTAACACCTCTTCATTGCCAACAGGGCGGTTCAATGGGCGGTTCACTAATCTTCAGGCGGGGATAAAAACATTACGTTCACTTTGTTTGGGGCTTACAGTTGACAAAAGGTAAAATCTAGCTGTAACTCAGCAAAGCAACTGAAGAAGAACGTTTGCTATCGTCATTTCTGGTAACAGTGCAACTGCAGTTGTACATTTGGCAGTTGATGAGCCCTCATTTGAACACTGCGTTTGTAAGAACCCTGTGTCCATCTGTCCATCCATTAACTTCAGCTTCGCCAGCCCCCTCAGCAGAGAGGCCAGACTTCCCTTTCCCTAAACCACCTCCTCTAGCTCTTCCAGGGGAATACACAGTACTGGAGTTGAGGGGGGATGAGGGGGGGTGGCATCCCCCCCTGAAATAAAAACGGTCCAAATCATCCCCCCTGTAAAACTGCCATCCCTCCTTTCCATCCCTTATGTCATTTCATCAATGAATGTGGTTTTACTGCTATTTCAACATTTAGAGTCATCATCAGAAAAATAACACCAGAAAAATAACTTATTTGACAATTTTCACCTGTTTCAAGTCAATTTTCACTACTTGGAAGTAGGAGAATTATTTTATTTTATTATTAACAAAAATATTGTTCCACTGGCAGATTTTTCTACTTATTTTAAGTGAAAATCTACTTGAAACAGGTGAAAATTGTTGTTTTTTCCAGTGATGAGTCTTGTTTTAAGTGTAAAGAGATTTTTTTTACTAAAATGAGGCATTTTAACTAGAAATAAGACAAATATTCTTGTTAAGATTGTGAGTTTTTGCAGTGATCCATTTAACTTATCCTGTGAAGGACAGAGTCATATTGATAAGTTCAGAAAAGTGTTTTTTATTGTTGTGTTTTGATGTATTTGATGTAAGCCCAGTGGATATTTAAAGCTTACAGAAGGCTGCATTTAACTGCTGCTATGTCATTCCTGCAGTATTTCTGCAGGTGTTTTGGTCACTGCTATTATTTGCAATATATTATATTATTTGTAATCAGCACAAATTATCCGTCCCCATATGATCAAATCCACCATCCCCCCTGAATTTGTTTTTTACAACTCGAGTACTGGGAATACAGAGATGTTCCCAGACCAGCCGAAGGATGTTATCTCTCCGGTGAAGATCTGGGTGCGCCCCCAGGGGCCTCTATCCAGGGTTTAAGGAAGCATCCTTCCTATATCCCCTAACCCCCTAACGGACTCCTCCTGACTCCCTCTGGTTCACAGTGTATGTAGCGTACTCTGTTAGTGTACTCCTGAAAGTAATTAAAGCTGAGTTTTGTGCTTTGTTTGATGTGCTGTGTATATTGCATCGTGCTTTGTGTGATTAAAAAGGGCTTGAGTGATCTCTGCATCATCTTCCGCCAGTACCCGTGGCGCTCGTTAGCAGCAGGTTTTAACAGGAGTCTGGTGGCATGAACGCCCGATGAAACCAACCGTCCTCCGCCGCCTCAAGCTGCTTGCTGGATAACTTTACTGCTTTTAATAACGGTGCATCCTCTCCTACTACGCTGTGTCTCAGGCCCCTCCACACGAATCATTTACCCGTACACTTCCCTCCCTGCTTCCTGTCGAATCAGACTGTATTTTCCGTTTAATGCTGTGGCTGGAGATGCTGCTGCTGTTCCCGAGTCCCATTAAAGTGGAATATTTTGAATGTCAGATCATTTAAAACCCCATCGAGGACACGTATTTCTGTCTCTCCTCTCCTCTCTTTCGACTGATGGAGGGTGGGGTAATCTGCAGCGGTTGCCATGACACCAGACAGCCCTTGCTTGGCGAAGGCACGTAGCTTCCTCTCTGCTCTATTTCCCCAGAGCCCTGGGCTCGGCAGCGAGCATGCATCTGTGTCCATGTGTGTCTGTGCATCTAGGAAACTCATGTATGATGTGCACCATGCACAGTGCTGAATGGAAAAGAGCCACATGGATGTTTACAGTTGAATCCAGCGGCAAATAACGTTATCTTAAACACAAATAAACCCTTTTTACGCAAATATTTTCAATAAACATCAGTTTTGCTACAAATTTTAGGAGAAACTGTGAACTGCAGTCATATGCAACAGTTTGTGCACCCTCTTAATCCCATATTTTTTTCATGTGTAAACACTCCAGCGTGCTAATACACAACAACATGTCATTTCACCGTCATCATCTACAGGACTGTCTCAGAAAATTTGAATATTGTGATTTTCTGTAATGCAATTACAAAAACAGTTTAAGAAAACTCAAATATCCTATCTCAAAAAATGTGAATATTCTGGGAATCTTAATCTTAAACTGTAAGCCATAATCAGCAATATTAAAATAATAAAAGGCTTGCAATATTTCAGTTGATTTGTAATGAATCCAGAACATTTTTGTTTTTGTAATTGCATTACAGAAAATAAAGAACTTTATCACAATATTCTAATTTTCTGAGACAGTCTTGTATGTCAAAAAAAGTGATACCAAAAAGAAAGAAGTCAAATGTGGGTGATACCAATCATTAGCATTTATGGACTATTCTTCAGCAAATGTGTTGGTAGCTTGCTGGTCTGGAGCATTGACGTGTGTGTCACCCAATGCCAAGAGGGAAAGACATCAGCAATAATCATAGAGAACCAATCACTGCTGCACATATGGCTGTTATTCAGCGTTCTACAATGACTATGTTTACATGCAGTCAAAATTCAGGTTATTGCTAATATTCCGGTTACTGAAACATTCGGAATATTCCGTTTCCATGCGTGAGCAAACAGGGTTATTCCTGTTTACATGGTAATTAATCATTCAGGATATCTGGATCAAACCAGCGACGCACGGAGAACGTGATGACGCAATTACCGTCATTTCCACTTCTTCTTCCTGTATCCAAATTCAAAACAAATCCTGCTTTGCGCAACTTTTCTCTCACCTTCTTGTAAATCTCTATCCCGGTACTTTCTACCGTCTACAAATGCAGAAATGTTCATATCCTTCATTCCATTTATGAAGTGATTAGTCTCCTCCTGGTCTTGTGTTTCTCCGTGTTTATAAGAACTTCCTGGACTCAAAAGACCAGGATTCCTTGTGAACAGAGCATGTGCAGAAAACAAATTCCTGTTCCGTTTGATGGGGATATTCTGCTTGGTGTTTACATGACTGAATATTCAGGTTTTAAAAGGAGTAACACAGGGGTCATATTGGGGTTTTTAAAAACCCGAATATGAGCAAATTCTGGTTATTCAAAGGGGTTATTGGTGTTTACATGGATCTGCAAATTCCGGTTATTGCCAATATTCGGGTTTTAAAAGGGTTATTGATGCATGGAAACGCAGTCATTGATGACAATAATTCACAAGTGGAAACCATTCAAGACAGTTAGTAAGTCTTTCCAGGGATGGACATCCCAGCATGTTTGATTATCAAAGAAATAAAAAAAAGGCCAAAAGCTACATTCCTGGAGGCCTGTATACTTTCTACAGCGTCTACTGAGCGTGTTTGATGTCAAAGATGATTAGAAGGAACTTCAGGAGAAAATCTCTTCTCTCTGGCAGCCGTCTAGGTTTACAAGGTTTCTAAGTTTGGTCCGAACCAACCAGCAGACCTCTGGAACCATGTCCTCTGGACACATGAGACCAACGTGGACATGTCTGGTCTTCATGTCCAGGACCATGTTTGGAGGAAACCAGCAGAACCACCTCAGACCCACTGAAGCACGGAGGTGGAGGGATGCTGGTCTGGACCTGGACACCTGTCAGTCCCTGAGGGGACCAGGACCTGGACCTGGACACCTGTCAGTCCCTGAGGGGACCAGGACCTGGACCTGGACACCTGTCAGTCCCTGAGTGGACCAGGACCTGGACCTGGACACCTGTCAGTCCCTGAGGGACCAGGACCTGGACCTGGACACCTGTCAGTCCCTGAGTGGACCAGGACCTGGACCTGGACACCTGTCAGTCCCTGAGGGACCAGGACCTGGACCTGGACACCTGTCAGTCCCTGAGGGACCAGGACCTGGACCTGGACACCTGTCAGTCCCTGAGGGGACCAGGACCTGGACCTGGACACCTGTCAGTCCCTGAGGGACCTGGACCTGGACACCTGTCAGTCCCTGAGGGACCTGGACCTGGACACCTGTCAGTCCCTGAGGGACCAGGACCTGGACACCTGTCAGTCCCTGAGGGACCAGGACCTGGACCTGGACACCTGTCAGTCCCTGAGGGGACCAGGACCTGGACCTGGACACCTGTCAGTCCCTGAGGGACCTGGACCTGGACACCTGTCAGTCCCTGAGGGACCTGGACCTGGACACCTGTCAGTCCCTGAGGGACCTGGACCTGGACACCTGTCAGTCCCTGAGGGGACCAGGACCTGGACCTGGACACCTGTCAGTCCCTGAGGGGACCAGGACCTGGACCTGGACACCTGTCAGTCCCTGAGGGACCAGGACCTCCTCTGGAGACCAGAGTCTTCTAGAGACACATGTGAGGACACCTGACTGAAACTGGGTCATGTGACAGGAAATGATCCAAACACAGCAGCAGTGTTGGGACTAACGTTATTTAGTAACGCGTTACAGTAACGCTGTTAGTTTTGTGGTAACTAATACTCTAACGCATTACTTTTTAAATCCAGTAAAGCAATTACCGTTACCAAACGGTGCGTTACTCCGTTATTTCTGGCTACAGTGAAGCTTTTTTTCACCAAACGTGGAGACCAGAGGAAACGTAGTGTGTGTTTATTCAAAAACATGACGGTCATGAGCCAAGAGAAGGAGAGTTTCGGAACGTGGAGATATTGTCATTACAGTAATCCCTGGTTTTTCGCAGGGGTTACGTTCCAAAAAGAACCCGTGATAAGTGAAATTCTCTTTACAATTATTATATTAGGTTTCAAATTGCAGAGATCAGCACCGCCTCGCACGTATTCCACTGCTCTTCTGAGCCGCTGCATCCTGACTCTGTAGCGTCTTTTTCTCCTAAAGCCGCGGTGTAGGTGTGTTTTTTCCAGAGAAGAAAATAGTTATGGGTCGTTTTGTCGCTCTTTTTTCTTCTGGGCAAAAAGATTCTTATAAACCGACATGGATTATATCTGAGACTGTAATGAACGATTCATCAAAGGTCCCGTTCTTGAGCTGCTGCTGAAGCTCATTGGTCGTTCTCAGCTTGTTGCTAAGCAACCAACCTTATTGATACAGGAAGTGAAGAAGCGGGGAGACTTTTTAGCCAATCAGAATGCAGAACACGATGCACAATGCAAATCCATACAGTACCTGCTGAAATGAAGGCTAGAGGGAGTATTTAAAATAATGTTTTTATTTAAAGTAACTAAATAGTTACTTTTCATAGTAACGCATTACTTTTTGGTCTAAGTAACTGAGATACTAACTGAGTTACTTTTTTAATGAAGTAACTAGTAACGGTAACTAGTTACTATTTTTCAGTAACTAGCACAACACTGCACAGAAGCAGATCCACACCAGGAGAGATGAAAATAAAAGAATTCAGGTTGGGGAACGAGTCCTAATCCTAACAATCCTTTCCTGTATGACAAAAGTCATACAGGAAACCGTGTGTGTCAAGTTCAACCACGGCCATAAAAGTTCTCTGTATCACAAGACACCAGATAATAATAATAATAATTTATACCAGATGTTTTTCTTCCCATCGTTCTACATGAGCTCGCTAATGGTGAAAATGAAAGACAATGGACATTTTTGTGAGATTTGCTTGAATCGCAAAACTCAACAAAACCCAACAAAACCCAGACTTTGTTTTATTTTTGATTCAAGAGTTTGATCCGCACGCGTTTGTGCTTATTTTCTGGTTCGATTTTCTACTCAGGCTTTAATTCCTCTGGCAAATGGCTGCTGCTGCAGTGCAATCACTTTTCTGAGTCTCAAAAGGCAGTTTTAAAGCACTCTGCTCGCAGCTCTCTGAATCCTAATAAAAGTGTCCATGCTAGCTTCTATCCATCTTTCTATCTCCAGACTCCAGCCTGGATGAATAATTTAGCAGGCTATATTTCCAGCCATCTGCTCCCCCCGCCTCTCTCCCTCACCCACTCTCCCTCCATCATTCCTGTCCTTTCTCACTGAAGTCCTTTGGACTGGCTTCTACTTTTTTTTCGCGGTGGTCTGTGGATGCTGATAGGTTTCCATCTCAAAGTGCTGATAAAAAATATCTTTTTTCCTTTTGGGCCAGTGTGAGACATTTTTCTGTTTCCTGCCAAATATTAGTTCCTTCTCATTTTGCTGCAAATCAACAGTTGGGCAACAAAAGGTTGGAAAAGTGAGTAGTGCTACGAAGAAACACTTGGAAGGTGGGACATCTACATCTAAAGTGATTAAAGTGGACATGGCGCGCTTGCAAACAATGAATTCTTCCCTTGGATATATAGGACTGTCTCAGAAAATAAGAATATTGTGATAAAGTCCTTTATTTTCTGTAATGCAATTCAAAAAACAAAAATGTCATACATTCTGGATTCATAAATCAACTGAAATATTGCAAGCCTTTTATTATTTTAATATTGCTGATTATGGCTTACAGTTTAAGATTAAGATTCCCAGAATATTCAAATTTTTTGAGATAGGATATTTGAGTTTTCTTAAGCTGTAAGCCATGATCAGCAATATTAAAATAATAAAAGGCTTGCAATATTTCAGTTGATTTGTAATGAATCCAGAATGTTTGACATTTTTAGGGCCCGAGCACTTGCAGTGCGAAGGCCCTATTGTATCTGTAGGAATTCTTCGTATTATTATTCTGACGAAAGGAGGGCCATTTTGCCCCCCTAAACGTGCCCAAAAAGTCACCAAATTTTGCACCAAGCCAGGCCTGGCGAAAAAAAGGTCAATATTCTAGTTACTGAGGCCCCGTTTCCACGTAGCAAAAACGGTAGTGTTTTCATGCGTTTTGGCCGTTCATTTACACGAAACGAAGCTCAAAGTCACCAAAAACCATCATTTCTGAAAACTCCAGCCAAAGTGGAGATTTTCAAAAACTCTGTTTTCACGTTTACTTCTAAATGGAGAGAAACAGACATTTAGGCTTCAGAACGTCACATTATGAGACAGAAACTTCACCAGCGTCATGAGTGCGACCTGTGGTTACAATTTGTTTGGCCACCGTCAATATTTTCTTGTATTTTACCTGTTTTATATTCTAAAGTCACACTTAAAAGTAACTCCACTTCTCTTTCACTCCAAACCAAAGACTCTCGTTCATCTTGGAAGTAACTGGAAGTTACTCGTGTGATTTGTTGATGTTTTTTTCCAGGATTCTGATTGGCTAGCATGACTTTATCTTCTCGTTACACTGCCCCCTGTAGGTTTGGCTGCTCATAGCACCTTAACAGCTATTTATGCAGGTTCGTGTAATTGAAGAGATTTTGAAAACCAAATCCAAAACAACAACATTAACAACAGCACGGTGGATGGTGAACAGCCCAGTAGATGTTGCCTTCTTTTGTACTTTGGTGCTGGTACTGACCCACCAGGACTTAACACTATTCCTCGTCGCCTTGTTCATTAATGGAAGGCGAGAACGTGAAGAAATAGCAAATGGAGCCGGAGCTGTGCCGTCCATATCCATGCTACCCGTTTCCACCAGAGCACCCCGGACGCTCTGGATGAAGGTGCAGTCACGACTGGTGGGAACGGGTAGTAATGATGGAGTTCACCCACGCCGACTGGCGTGAGAATTTCCCTATGTCTTCCTGGACTCAAAAAAAAAAATTTGATGCATGCAGGGAACAACGCTGAAAATAAGTTTTTCATAGCTACGACCCTCAGGCAGCGTATTTACAAAAAAAACAAAAAAAAAACTTAATGCCGTGGACTTAGGAAGGAGGCATGATTGATAATGCTGCAGGGAGGACACGTTTTCTTAAAGGAGCATGAGGCTCCTTTTAAGAAATGAGACTCTCTAGCGCCACCCTTCACCACGACGGCCGTCGGGGGTACTGCAGCCAACAGTGAAGCCGGCACGGGAGAACGGGGAGAACGTGCATGCAGCGTCATTTGACGTCACATCTGCAGGACAGCGCGGGAAATTTGGGCCCGAACTGCAGCACATTTTGCAGCACACAACCTGTTCAAGGCAACGGAGAGATACACTAGAGGGCTAATTCTTTTTGGTTTGGAACGCTTCATCTGACATTATTACTAGAAAACTTAAAACGTATACATATTTTTTTCATAAATCCTGCCTCAAGCTCCTTTAAGCGACTTATAAGCGGCGAAGTGGAAAACTTTTCTACCTTAATCTTTCCGGACAGCACGTTTTTCATGGAAGGCTTTGCATCTGTCAGCAAGACAATGCTAAACCACGTACTACATCCGTCACGACGGCACTGCCTCATGGTTGAGGAGCACTGAAACATCTGAAGCATCATGAAACTGTAAATGAGGAAACGTTCAGGACCGCTGAGCAGCTCCAATCTGGTGTCGGACCAGAATGACCCCACCTTCTCTCCAGAAACTCCTCGGTTCGCAGACATGTGTGGACGGTTGGGAGACGAGGAGACGATACACGGGGAAAACATCACGCTAAAGCCAACTTTTACAAGATGTGTTGCTGACATCAGATTACACATTTGTTCTTTTACTTAGGATGGCACTTATCCTCTGGGCTCGCTGTGTTCCAAGGAGAATAAAATGGCCTCATGACATCCACCACACTTTACATCTGTGTGTCCCAACTTCTTGTTTGGGACCTAAGGTTTGCAGTCTGAGGGAAAGTTGCTCTAAGGTTTAAAACAACACCAAGGGAACCCGTAATCGCCATCGCCGGTGATCAACACATGCAACAGTGCCCGTGGTGGCCCAGCAGAGGTCAGCCAAGTTCCTCTCCTGTCAGCACGGCATGGAGGCGACCACACGGTCCCCCTGACCCGTCTGCAGCAGTCGCACTGCTGCAGGAATGAAAGGGCAAGGATGGGAGTCTGAGCCAAAGTTACAGTCTACATGTCTGACTTGGTCTACAGCAGGGGTTGGCAACCCAAAATGTTGAAAGAGCCGTATTTCACCAAAAACACAAAAAACAAATATGTCTGATGCCGCAAAAAATGAAAAGTCTTGTATCAGCCTTAGAGTGTAGACAACACATGCTGCATGTTTCTATATTAGTTAGAATTGGGGGAAGGTTTTTTTTTCATTATGCACTGCATTATGCACAAAAGTCGAAATTTCGAGAATAATGTTGAAGTACAATTTCGAGAAAAAAAAGTCAAAATGTCGAGGAAATAGTCAAAATTTCATGAAAAAAGTTGAAATGTCGAGATTAAAAAGGAAAGGAAAAGGGAAGAAAAAAAGAAGAAAAAAGAAAAAAAAAAGAAGAAAAAAAGGAAAAAAAGAAAAGAAAAAAAAGAAGAAAAAGAGGAAAAAAAGAAGAAAAAAGAAAAAAAGAAGAAAAAAAGGAAAAAAAAGAAAAGAAAAAAAAAGAAGAAAAAGAGAAAAAAAGAAGAAAAAAGAAAAAAAGAAGAAAAAAAGGAAAAAAAGAAAAGAAAAAAAAGAAGAAAAAGAGAAAAAAAGGAAAAAGAATAGAAAAAAGGAAAAAAGAGAAAAAAAGGAAAAAAAAGAAGAAAAAAAGGAAAAAAAAGAAGAAAAAAAGGAAAAAAAAGGTCAAACTTTTTTGAAAACGCTCCAGGAGCCACTAGGGCGGCGCTAAAGAGCCGCATGCGTCTCTAGAGCGGCGGGTTGCCGACCCCCGGTCTACAGCAGCCGGCTGAAAGACGTCTGCGGACGACAGCAAACCGTCGTGCCGAGTCCCTGCAGGGAAGGCGGAGGGCCGGAGTCTTGCATGGCGGCTGATGAAGAAAACTAACGGCTTTGTTTCTGTAGTATCAGATTATTGAAATATGGTTATTTATTCAATGTTTAGTTTGTATATATTAATCTCTTCTTGGATTGGTTCCTACTTATCTATGTTCATACATGTGTAGAGACGCTAATCCTTACAACCTACGCTCACAGGATTTCCTCCATGTTGGTTCCTCGAGCCAACACTGAACTTGGGAAAAAAGCCTTCAGATCTGCTGCTCCTGGTCCTGGAACGACCTTTAGGATGACCTTCAGGATGACCTTCAGAATGACCTTCAGGACGATCTGAACCTGAACTCATCACTCTGGGGGAATTTACTTCCATTTTAAAGGATTGAAAAACTAGTTCTCTTGGCCAATGTGATTGTTTTTAATGGAATAGTACTGAGTTTTACATTATATAGACCTGTGGTGTTCCTGAGTTTATGTTGTTTGTTATTTGTGTCCCTGAGAGAGTTGGGTAGTAACGAGTTACATTTACTCTGTTACATTTACTTGAGTAAGTTTTGGGAAATGTTGTACTTTTAGGAGTAGTTTTTGATCACTATACTTTTTACTTTTACTTGAGTAGATTTGTGAAGAAGAAACTGTTCCTCTTACTCCACTACTTTAGGCTACGTTGAGCTGTTACTTTTCTTTTATCCCTTTTATCCACGTACGCGTCAATCTCATGACATCACTGGGTGATTCTTTGGGAAAAATGTTTGTTTTTGCATGTTTTGTCACATTTACACAGACTCAAACACACACAGAGTTTCTATGAGTTCATGTTTGTTCTAGTTCTGCTGGTTAGAAAAGAAATGTACAAAGGCTGGAAATTTTGTGCTACTTGTGCTTAATTTATTTTTATATTCTGTTATTATTTTATTTTTTATTATTTATTAAAGTACTTGCATTTACTTTAAGATTATTTTAATTTAAGCTATTTTTTTTATTTTTTATTCATTTTAATTTATTTTATTATTGTATTGATTTAATTTGCCTGTAGATGATTATTTTGTACTTTTGTCTGTTTGAATGGTTGTGTTAAAAAAATAAATCAGACGTTACTCAACAGTTACTCAGTACTTGAGTAGTTTTTTCACCAAGTACTTTTTAATTTTACTCAAGTAATTATTTGGATGACTACTTTTTACTTCTACTTGAGTCATATTATTCTGAAGTAACAGTACTTTTACTGACTATAGTGTGTGACTGCTGTTGTTTTGGCTGTTGTAACTGTTTCCACTACCCTCTTGGTCAGGTCACTCTTGGAAAAGAGATGTTAATCTCAATGAGACTTTACCTGGTTAAATAAAGGAAATAAATAAATATTCACCTTGTTAAATGAATATTGACCAAAACTGAAGCAGAACACTTGTCAAACTAACACCATCTTTCTGTCCATTTATGGACGTGTTAGAAAAAGAGCAAAGTCTGCGTTCTTCCAGCCTCCCTCCCTCTTTGCCTTCTCTGTATTTATAACCTGGTCCTGAGGGTTCCCCGCGGGGCCGACCGGGCCAAAGTGTCGTTGACCCACTTCTCCTCCGTGTCAATGTCATCTTTACATTTGCCGCACCTCCTGGTCAATATAATAGCGCTTATCTCTTATCCCACGCCCCTTGTGCTTTCGTAGGTTTACGTGAGATCTGACAGACGAGGCAGCAGAATACTGCACGTCCAACACGGGCCTCAGTTCCACTTCCTGCTGTCTGAAAGAACGGAGCGGTTCTGCAGTCTTGTTCCCCAAAACTAAAGCTCAGAACCTGCTTCACACTTCAGCTGAGACCGTGTTTTCGGTTCCTTGGTCCATCGTTGAGAATCAGAGTGGAAAAACAAGAAGGAGGAAGCTTTATTTTGAAAGATTAAATGACGGAAGAGTGTTTTTCTGATTTAAATATTTTATGGTAAGGGGAACAAAAACTAAGATGCCCAGATACGTGACTGCCGTGCGCTGCAGGCGGTTAGAAAAACAGGTAAAAATGGTGAAATTGCACAGACTTACCCACCTTCAAATCCCATCTCAAAACTCACCACAGCTTTTAATGTGTGATTTGTTTCTTATCCTTTATCTTATCTTTTATCTCTTATCTTTTTTATCCTGTAGTTTTTAATTGTAATTTTCTTGCTCTCGATGTTTTATCTTTGTGTCTGTGAAGCGTCTTCGACATCTTTTAAAAGCGCTCTATAAATAAAATGTATTATTTTTATTAATAAAATGGTATAAATGTTTCCAATTTCACAGCAGAATCTTGGCTACTTAAAACCTTACAGTCACAATGTTTTTAAATCAGTTTTCCGTCTTTTACATCTTATCCACATCTATAAACTATGTGTTCATTCCATTTTCAGTCACAAACACAAATTAAAGAGTGACTGGTTATTTTGTCATTAATGTTTGAATCAGATACTAAACCAAGGTTTATTTACATACTTTAAACTTATTCAATACTTATTTGGCTCAGATCAAAAATGAAAAAGGAAACATATGGGCCAATTGACCATATTTGATATTAATATTGACTCGGTCGGGTCTACATCACCGGGAGATTGCTGTAACATTAACGTTGATCATCTCCATGCGTCAGTAATGGCTGATCCGTCACAGTGGACGGTTATGTTTTGTTCCTAGAAACCAAACATGCGACTGGTGTGTGCTGTCGTTGGTTCAGCTGGTTGACACATCACTGGCAACAATAGTCCACTTTGAGTTTGGTCTATTTTTTTGGAGCTCCGTAGTTGAAAGAGGCTTCATTTCTCTATATTTCCACAGTAATTTTGCATGTAAAGCTTTCCAACTTCAACACACCTCCTCCGTTGTCCTACAGAAGTGTACACGGTCTCGGCCGGCTCGCCTGGCCGGACTTTCACTAAGGAGGCTCACTTGGTCTGAGCGCTGCCCAACGTTTGCCTGCTCCAGCAACGGTTCACGCCATCATCCAGGTGTCCACCGTGTTACTTAGGGTGCTCCCGTTTGGAGCAGTTGTTCCGGAACAGGGAGCAGATCGGCTAAAGATCGGTTCATTTGGTACAGGGGTCGGCAACCCAAAATGTTGAAAGAGCCATATTGGACCAAAGACACAAAAAACTAATATGTCTGGAGCCGCAAAAAATGAAAGTCTTGTATAAGCCTTAGACTGAAGGCAAATGGCGAAATGTGGAGAAAAAAGTCGAAATGTTGAGAAAAAAGTTGAAATATGGAGAAAAAAGTCAAAGTTTTGAGAAAAAAGTCGAAATGTTGAGAGAAAAAAGTCAATGTCGAGAAAAAAGTCAAAATTTCGAGGAAAAAGTTGAAATGTTGAGAAAAATTTGAAATGTCGAGGAAATAGTCAAAATTTCGACAAAAAAGTTGAAATGTCGAGATTATTGTTGAAGTACAATCTTGAGAATAAAGTCAAAATGTCGAGAAAAAAGTCCAAATGTCGAGATTAATGTTGAAGTACAATTTCGAGAAAAAAGTTGAAATGTCGAGAAAAAAGTCGAAATGTCGAGATTAAAAAGGAAAGGAAAAAGGAAGAAAAAAAAGAAAAAAAAAGAAGAAAAAAAAAAGGAAAAAAAAAGGTCGAACATTTTTGAAAAAGCTCCAGGAGCCACTAGGGCGGCGCTAAAGAGCCGCATGCGGCTCTAGAGCCGCGGGTTGCCGACCCCCGGTTTGGTACATGTGAACACAGCAATCACGCTCGGATGCGGGACAAAACAAGCGAGCAGAGATCTCCTAGGAGAGGTGGTCTCGGCTCGCTGCCATTCCAGACCTGGAGCGGTTCGTTTGCAGTGAGAACAGAATCGACACAGCAACCGACAAACAAACTAGCCACACTCGCTTACGATGCTCCATAGTTGTGGTTTTTCCAGAAGAGGAAACTCCTTCCATGTTCATTTCTGACCAATGAGAGAACAGTTGGTTCATGGCATTTGTTAACAGCTTTGAACCGCTACAGACGGCTGCAGATCGTTTTAGCCCCTGAATCGGAACAAAACAAACGGGCCACAGGTCTGAAACCCTAATTACCTGCACTTGCACATGCAGAACAATTTCCAGGTCACAGAAACCCCTCCAGTTAAATATTACACTGATTTGAAGTTCTGTTAACTTCAGTCACATAAGGTCCAAGTTTTTCCTTTCAAACGTGCGACTTGGTGAAGTTTTCTCTTTCTTGGTCACCTTGGTGATCCGGTGATGATGGTCTCATTGATCCGGTCTGTTGGAGTGTCCACGTTCTCCCTTTGCTTCCACACACTTTGGCCAGAGGCTCTGGTTTCCAGACGAGAACGTGCTTGTTGGGTCAACTGGTGGTTCCAGTTGACTGGAGGACAGGGTGGGTGCGATGGTTGGTCCCCTAGTGGCTCTCCACCGGAACCTTCTGCTGGGACGGCCTCCAGCAGACCCCCCTGACCTCCAATTTAGTTATTTCTCATTGAGACACAGGGTTTCTCTGTCAAGGGAGACCTGTTTCACACAATTAAATCCTCAGAGTCAATAAAACGTAACATTTATGCGTTTAAACGTCAACAGTCACACGAAGCAGTCGAGTTGATGTCTGACTGTTTTTTCTCTTGTGATATTTTAGATATTTTTTTTTTAAATCTTTTTTCATTTTGCACACGTGGGAGTTTCCAATGGCATTTTTTTGGTTTTACATCACATTTTCTCTGTTTTCCATATATCTGAGTGATTTTATTTTATTCAAAATTAAAGTTCATTCTAATTCATTTCTTCCACAGAAAATGTGTGAGTTCGTAAAGTCATAGTTACAGTTAAATACGTTATTTCCTGTTCATTTCTGAATTAACTATCACAAATCTTGACTTTTTGTTGACACCTGTTTTTTCATTCAGATTTATGAGTTTAACGTCTCTTTTATATTTTTATAAAGTCCCAATCTCCATTTTTTTTGTTGAAATTTGTGTTTGTGTTTTATTTTCTGCAGATTTTTGAGATTATGAAGTCACAATTTCTCCATTATTTTTGTGCAAATTGTAAAAATGGCGCAGCTTCCAATTTTAGCCTTAAGCGAGTTCATTTTAACCCGCCTGATCCCAGGCAAACTGGAAGCACCGACGTCAGATCCAGAACAAGTCTTTGTTTTTTGCAGCACGTTTTTTCATTTGCACCACGTTCCTCTTTTTGTACCTCGTTTTGAGTTTGTGAATTTGTATCGTTTCTGTACTTGAAGCCGTTTTCCTTAAAGGTGACCTATTATGGCATTTAATGTATATTTTAAACAGGCCTTGAATGTCTTAAAAACAATCTAAAGCTTGTTTTTTCTACATAAATCATAAATCCAGCCTGTGGGCCCTGTCATTAGTTTTACCGCTTCTAACCTCTTTTTCTGCGCCTCATTTTTAGGGAAGGGGGGGGTATGATAATGAGGCTCTGTGCTGATTGGCTCCCTGAATGACGTGTAGCAGGGGAGGAGCATAAACCTCGCTCCGCCAGAGCAGCCCGAGCCTGTAAATAAATCACAACACTGAATTTTCACAAATGGAAACTTTATTGTTAAAAAAATAAAATATGAGTTGTATATAAATAACATTTATGCACTATTTAAGCCGGATCTACCCGGCGGATGCTGAACGCTGGCCCCGGGAGCAGCGCTGCTGGAGCAGCGCTGCTGGAGCAGCGCGCGTCACCGCGGCTTTAACCAGGGAATCTGACCGTTTCCGACCGGCCGGGACCGCAGGAACCGGCCTGGACTGGTAGCAGGGACTCCCGGGGACCGACCAGCGGAATTTCAGCCGGATCTGCCCGGCGGATTCTGCGCGACGGGCGCCGCAACTCCACGGCGGGCGCACAGATCGGCTCCGGAGCGCATCCGCGGCGCATCGCCCGTTACCAGGGATCAAACCGACAGATTTGCCTGAAAATCTCGGAGAGTGAAGCTGGTCCAGCCTGGGACAGACCCCCGAGGACCCAGCTCCCAAACCACCCGGGAACCTGGATGATTTAACCCGGATCCGCTCCGCTGCGGCGCCGCGTCCGACTGGCTCAATGAAAGGACCGCTCCAGCAGCGGAGAGAGCTGGTTGTGGGCGTGGTTTCAGCAGCGGAGGCTGAACCTTTGGAAATCTGCTCCCGTCGTGACGTCACGACGGGAGCAGATTCTAAACGGCTCAAAAAAAACCACGTGACACTGGGGGACTCTGTCCGGCGGGGGTCAGAGAGCTTGCAGAAATTCATGGTATTTTGTCTCCCCTGTGCTGGCAGGGTGAGGGGAGACCACTTTATATATGTTAAAACAAGAAAAAACGTGTTTTTCCATAATAGGTCCCCTTTAAAGGAGCTTGAGGCTCCTTTTAAGAAATGAGACTCTCTAGCGCCACCCTTTGCCACGACGGCCGTCGGGGGTACTGCAGCCAACAGTGAAGCCGGCACGGGAGAACGGGGAGAACGTGCATGCAGCGTCATGTGACGTCACATCCGCAGGACAGCGCGGGAAATTTGGGCCCGAACTGCAGCACATTTTGCAGCACACAGCCTGTTCAAGGCAACGGAGAGATACACTAGAGGAAACATTCTTTTTGGTTTGGAACTCTTCATCTGACATTATTACTAGAAAACTTAAAACGTATACAATTTTTTTTCATAAATCCAGCCTCAAGCTCCTTTAACTGAGACGCATTAGGCCGTTGCAGTGCGTTTGGCCCTTGCCGGCCACCGTAGATGACAGACTAACGAGGACCATTAATAAGAATCAGGTGTTTGGATGCAAGGTGAAATGTAAAACATGCAGGACAGGAGGGGATTGAGGACTGGAATTGAGAAAAACACTGAGTTAATGGGATTTGTAAAAAGGTGCTGTGTTTGGTTACTGGCTGTTTTCATGTAAAAAACACTGTTCCAGACAAAAGGGCGCAAGAAAAAGAGAGAGAATCAAATGTGAAAAGGAAGGTAAAGTGGAATCGGGTGCAGAGCTGGAAGACTGTGAGGAAGTCGGGGAGAAAGTGAGGGGGGACGAAGGAGGACGTGGTGATGAGGGACAAGGACGACAGAAAAAAAAGGGGGTAAAAGAAAGAGAGAGACTTGGAGGAGGAGAAAGAGGTGGAACTGAGGGAAGGGTCTCTGGAGGAGGAGGCGGGGGTGTAGCGGGTGGGGAGGGGTCTGCTGCTGCTGCTGCTGCTGCTGCTGCTGATGATGATGAGGAGGAGGATGATGATGGCGGAGCACAGCACGGCCAGGCTGAACCGAGTGAACTGCTGCTGAGGTCAGGGAGTCCAACATTCCTCTGGAACACTGTGTTTACACTGCGTAGCGGAGGGAGGGTGGGGGTCGGGGGGGCGGGGCCAGGGGGCGCGAGCGGGACGGCTGGAAGGGAAGGAAATCATCTCCCCCAGTGTGTGTGTGTGTGTGTGTGTGTGTGTGTGTGTGTGTGTGTGTGTGTGTGTGTGTGTATGTGTGTGTGTGTGTGTGTGTGTGTGTGTGTGTGTGTGTGAGAGAGAGAGAGAGAGAGAAATAGTGTGTCCTGCAGCTAGAGCAGAAGAAAAAAGAGTAAGTGGACGCCCCACAGCGCCGCACAAATACACCCACTCATCCAACTTTCACCCACACCCACCCACCGCCAGAGGTGCTAGTAACAAGTTACATTTACTTGAGTAAGTTTTGGGAAATGTTGTACTTTTAGGAGTAGTTTTGAATCACTATACTTTTTACTTTTACTTGAGTAGATTTGTGAAGAAGAAACTGTTCCTCTTACTCCGCTACATTAGGCTACGTTGAGCTGTTACTTTTCTTTTATCCCTTTTATCCGCGTACGCGTCAATCTCATGACATCACTGAGTGATTCTTTGGGAAAAATGTTTGTTTTTGCATGTTTTGTCACATTTACACAGACTCAAACACACACACAGAATTTATATTTTTGAGGGTAGGCAAATAATAAGCTTTGCTTCAGCCTACACCTTTTTCGGTCTAGATGTTATTTGTATATTGGAAACTTTTTTGTAATGTTTTCTTTAAACAGTGTATTCATTTTCTTGTTGTCATTTTTATTCTTTTTTTTTTTGTGATGTCATGACCGAAATAAACTAAACTAAAACTAAACTATACGAGTTCATGTTTGTTCTAGTTCTGACTGGTTAAAAAAGAAAAGTACAAAGGCTTGAAATTTTGTGCTACTTTTGTGCTAATTTTTTATTTTTTATTAATTTTAATTAATTTTATTATTTTATTGATTTAATTTGCCTGAAGATGATTATTTTGTACTTTTGTCTGTTTGAATGGTTGTGTTAAAAAAATAAATCAGACGTTACTCAACAGTTACTCAGTATTTGAGTAGTTTTTTCACCAAGTACTTTTTTACTTTTACTCAAGTCATTATTTGGATGACTACTTTTTACTTCTACTTGAGTCCTATTATTCTGAAGTAACAGTACTTTTACTTGAGTACAATTTTTGGCTCCTCTACCCACAACCACCCACCGCCGCTGAAACGCGTCCGCCACAACAAACCAGGCCCGGTTCTGTTTGACAAAACAAACCGCTGGAAGTGAAGTTTTAAAATGTGACATTCAATGCTCTTAAAAAAAGTAAGAACGCACCTTGTTAGGTACTGTTCAAGGGTGACAAATGAAACGTTAACCTACAGCAAAGTAAAAAAAAACATTAAACTGAGTCGATGTTTTTACAAAATTAGACAATACAAACATGTTCAGTTAGAGGTTTCAGTGGGTTTTTTGCTTTAGAAATAACAAGATCTACATGGGATGAAACATCATTTCACTAGTTTTTCTCTGAAATAATAATAAAAACACGGTTAATATCTAATTAATAATTTGACTTTAAAATATTGATATACAGTATACATGCACCTGAACCCCCGAGCAGCAGCAGACCTGCTGAACCCTGAGCTCACCTGAACTTTACCTCTTTTCTTATCATTTTATTTCATTTTATTTGTGATTTATGTTTTAATTATGTCTTGCCGCTTTTAACGTTGATGTAAAGCACTTTGAATGACCTTGTGTTGAATTGTGCTGTACAAATAAACTTGCCTTGCCTTGTCTTGAACCCTGGAAGCTCCCCACTCTTCAAACATCTACACATTAAGTTCGGTTGAAGAGACAAACTAAAGCAGGCCAGCAGTCAGACTCCTCATCATCTCCTCTTCTCCTCCCTGGTCCCTGAAAGATGTTCCCTCTCGCCCTCTGCTGGTGGAGCCGGGGAACTGCGTGGAGCCTGGACCTGAGGGGGCTCCGGCAATCACTGCAGTCGCTCCAGCACACCAGCCTCTTCCTTCCACCTCCACCGTTACACTTTTCTAAAATCACTGTTTTTAAATTATCACGAAGCAAAATAATACTTTTAGCCGGAAGATTTAAAGCGAGCCGGGTTCCCTCACGGCATCATCCTCGTGAGGAGAGAATGTTTGGATTTTCCTGTATGAGAGCAGCAGGTTTATCTTCCAGATGATGATCCAGATTCAGCCACTGATGGACTGAAATATTCAGGTGTTGGCAGTTACTCACTAGGGGTGTAACGATACAGTAATCTCACCATACGGTACGATACACCATATTTTTAACCACCTTGAATGAGGAACATATGACTGGAAAAAATGGTCTTTTATCTAAAAAGACACAAAATACAAAACAATACTGTGCATTTTACCTATTTTTACAGTTTGTAATGCTTTATAACTGTTTAAGTTTTAAAGAGAAAGCCAGGCCAACCATTTTCCACAAACTGAACTAAAAGTAAATGTCAGGTTTGCATTATGCATCTTCAGTTTCATACAAGTACAAATATTTTGCCACAAACTGAATAGTTTCTCTCATGTATGATTTGACTTTTTTCTTTTCCAGAAATTTAACAACTAAAATTAATTAAATAAATAAATAAAAGTAAATAAATACATACAATTTTAATCATAAAACAGATTGATTCATGCTCACCTTATACGTGTAAGAGATTTATTTTTGTTAAGAAGGTTATTTTGGTAATTCAGGGTTCAATATTTTATAAATATATTCTTTATATTCTGATGTAAATCAGGGACTATAATGACACTAGTCAGTTTATCTGTAGTGATTAGTCTGTTTTAGATTGGGCGGAGTGATACGCCACAGTACGGCACTAGGTGCTGTGTTGATGTTCTAAAATCCTACACTGTTGAGGGACATTAAAGTACACTGGAACTCAGCAGAAGTTTTCCCCGTGTTTATCCTACTCACCACCCCAAAAAGGTTTAATTTAATAAGGTAAGGCTTAACTCTACACCAGTTTTACATCAGTAAAAGTTCGGAGCTCAAAACCCCCAAGAGTCCCGTGATCGGGACCAGAACGGTACTAGTTTCTTCTGAGCGGAGCCAGATTTTGGTCCGCGGGTCGATGCGCGTTACTAGTCAACACAATAGATTAATATTAATAATCCAATATCAGATACAGTGTGTCACCTCCACGATACGTATTGTGACGTTTTTGTATCGCGAAATTTCGTGGCACGATATATTGTTCCACCTCTATTACTCCCGTAGTGTCCTAGTGACACCACCCAGACCTGGATCTGACCAGTCTTTCAAACCTTTTGAGGAAAAACAAAACAGAGACTCCTTCCAGCGTAACCATCTCTGAGCAGAAGTGAAAGCATCCTGCGCTGACAGCTAATATATATTCATAACAAGATGTGACCCAGCTGGAAGACGGGGCTGTGAATGAAGGGAATGATGCTGATGATTCATTTTCAACGTTTAAAGACAGATACAGTTAATGAACATTTAATATATTTAACACCTGAGAAATGAGGACTGGAGCTCCCCCTTTTTCATCGTTTGCATCAGTCCAAGACGCCATATCTTCCACGAGCGACTCCACGTGCAGACACGTGGGTGCACATGTGCGCTCAAAGCAGCACTTTTTAAAATGATAAAACATGGGTTTAAAGCCCTCGTGGTCTGTTGTTTCTGAAGGAGCTTTGGTCTCCCGTCCTGGTTGAGACAGCTACATTTGTCTTTATGGAGCTGTGACTACATTTACATGCAGTCAAAATTCGGGTTATTGCTAATATTCCGGTTACTGAAACATTCGGAATATTCCGTTTCCATGCGTGAGCAAACAGGGTTATCCCTGTTTACATGGTGATTAATCATTCAGGATATCTGGATCAAACCAGCGACGCACGGAGAACGTCATGACGCAATTCCCGTCATTTCTGCTTCTTCTTCCTGTATCCAAATTCAAAACAAATGCTGCTTCGCGCAACTTTTCTCTCACCTTCTTGTAAATCTTCTATACCGGTACTTTCTACCGTCTACAAATGCAGAAATGTTCATATCCTTCATTACATTTATGAAGTGATTAGTCAACATACCCAGGATATCTTTTCCTTATCCAGATTCACTAACCCGGACAATTGCAATCACGCTAAGCGGTCACACGACGGTGGTTATCAACTCGGTATATCAACCCAGGTTTCTCCAATCTGGATATGAGCGCGTGCACATAAAAGGGGCAGTGTTTTCAGCGCATGACCAATCGCAAGCATGGAGAAGTCCGCTGTCAGAGCCGCTTATTTCAGTAGCGAAGAGCAAAGGATAAATTACACTGTGATTTAACTTAATAGTTAGACTTGAAATTAAAAGTTCATGTCGTGTTCAAATTAAACGAGGTCTGACATTGCATCCTCTCTCAAATGACTCATACCTTGTTTCTACAGTATATTTACAGTTTGTACATAAAGGTTTATTTGCAAAAGTAGTTTTCTTAGAAAGACGGAGTGAGGGTATCTACAGCAAAGACAAACGTACTCGCATACCTTGTTTGTGTTGAATAAATGGAGAGGAGACATGGAGCGTGTCTATCACTTCAGCAGTATATTTAATTAACGTTCAACAACGGTTAACGTTCGAGACGTCAGCTGTTTTAACAGTCGGGGCAAAACGTTACCATGACAACACCGGAGGGGGCGGGGACTCCCGCTATAACAGAATCCCATAACATACCTCTCTGTCAGGAGAAAATAAATGATAAAGTGTTGATACTTGTCATCCCGCTACTCCTTCCACATGACTGTTGTGTGCTGCTGAGTTAGTTACCATGGCGATGTACCCCGGTGAGAAGTGAACCACCGTCGTAGTCCTGAAAACCCAGGGTTAAACCGGAAGTTACCTCGCTAACCCCAAATCCCGCTTCGTAGTACAGTCCCCAGGTCTTGTTTCTCCGTGTTTATAAGAACTTCCTGGACTCAAAAGACCAGGATTCCTTGTGAACAGAGCATGCGCAAAAAAACAAATTCCTGTTCCGTTTGATGGGGATATTCCGTTTGGTGTTTACATGACCCAATATTCGGGTTAGAAAAGGAGTAACCCAGGGGTCATATTGGGGTTTTTAAAAACCTGAATATGAGCAAATTCCGGTTATTCAAAAGGGTTATTGGTGTTTACATGGCCGTGCAAATTCGGGTTATTGCCAATATTCGGGTTTTAAAAGGGTTTGACTGCATGTAAATACAGTCACAGTTACACATCCGCCCAGACAAAGCTAGCTCCCAGAGGTTAGCCGGGTGGTGCCGCCTTGGGAGGAGCTGAATCTGCTCGACTAAACCAAAAATGGACAAGTGAGCAGAACCAAGCCAGGAACCTGGAACACTCCCACCGCGGCTCACTTACTACATGGTAGCTATTTTAGCTGGGATTTACGCAAGTGTTTACCACTCATTTAGCAGACGCTTTTATCCAAAGCGACTTATATCTGACTGCTGACAGTCCAGTTGACAGGTGCTGTCATGCCAGTGCTAGATTTGTTTTTGTTTTTGTTTAATGACATATATTTGAATACAGACGATGGAAACATGTCAGTCTTAGTTTTACTGGATCTCAGTGAATTTGATACAGTTGGCCACAAAATTTTACTGAAACGACTGGAGAACTGGGCGGGTCTTTACAGAACTGTACTAAACTGGTTCAAAACGTACTTGGAGAACAGGAATTACTTTGTGTCAATGGGTAACTTTAAATCTGAGCAGACAAGATTTACATGTGGAGTTCCCCAAGGTTCCATCCTGAGACCTCTTCTGTTTAACATCTACATTCTCCCACTGGCACAGATGATTAAGAACAACTAAATCAACTATGATCAGCTATGCAGATGACACACACACACACACACACACACACACACACACACACACACACACACACACACACACACACATATATATATATATATATATATATATATATATATATATATTACAATGTCACCAGGTAACCGAAGCATTGAGGAGATTAATGACTGGTTTTGCCACAACTGAGGAAACAGGTCACCACAGAGCTTCATTCCAAACATCTAAAAACTACCAACCAGGCTAGAAATCTGGGTGTAGTGATGGACTCCGACCTAATTTTGGAGAAAAAAAAAACATTAAGGCAATAACAAAGTCAGCCTACTGTCACCTTAAGAATATATCAAGGTTAAAAGATCTGACGTCTCTGCAGGACCTGGAGACACTAGTCCAGCATTCATCTTTAGTAGCTTCATTATTGTAACAGCATCTTTACATCCACCTTAAAAAGTCAGATAGACAACTGCAGCTCATCCAGAACGCTGCTGCTCCTGTCCTCACTAGGACCAACAAAGTGGACACATCAGTCCACATCAGTCCACATCAGTCCAGCTCTGAGCTCTTTACTCTGGCTGTCTGTCCTTCAGAGCACTGGTCTCCAACCTTTTCTGTACTGGGACCGGTTTAATGTCTGACAATATTTTCATGGCCCAATCTAAAGGTGTAGCTGATAAAAACTAAATAAAATGACAAGATCGGCATTAAAAACTGTGATATTTTCTCTAAAGTAATAATAATAATAATAATAATAATAATAATAATAATAATAATAATAATAATAATAATAAAACATCATTTTCGAAAAAATAATGGGAATTGTAAATTACCTTTTAATATGAGTATTTCTATAAATATGTTTTTATGTTTGTTTTTTCATTAATGTTATTTAAAGCCAGGGTTTTATTTTGTTATATATTAAGGAGACCGATATTTAGTGCTTTTATTTTGAAGGCGTATCGCCGAGACCTTGTAAACATCCGGCGCTTCGGACTTTAACGGTAAAAGTTTAACGGCAGTAGAAAGTTTGTCTGAAAGACTAAACTAGTGTCTTGAATGCTAAAGTGGAGCCCAACTGACACAAAAAGCTCAGCTGATGAGGATTTGTTTTCTTTGCAAATTTTATTCCGTATTTATGTCCAGCTTGAGTTTGGTTGCCATGGTTACTCATGTATTGCGGTAAAGGAGCTTGAGGCCGGATTGTGGCAGGATTTATGAAAAAAATTCGTATACATTTTAAGTTTTCTAGTAATAATGTCAGATGAAGCGTTCCAAACCAAAAAGAATGAGCCCTCTAGCGTATCTCTCCTTTGCCTTGAACAGGCTGTGTGCTGCAAAATGTGCTGCAATTCGGTCCCGAATTTCCCGCGCTGGGCTGCGGATGTGACGTCACATGACGCTGCATGCACGTTCTCCCCGTTCTCCCGTGCCGGCTTCACTGTTGGCTGCAGTACCCCCGACGACCGTCGTGGCGAAGGGTGGCGCTAGAGAGTCTCATTTCTTAAAAGGTGCCTCAAGCTCCTTTAACGGTAGCCGACCGAGCAGCTGCGTCGGTCTGTATTTAAGTTAAATGAAACTTATATGAATGTAGAAAGACTAACTCTAGTTTATTTTATATATTATTTACATCCAAGGAATAAAAACATTGTGAACCATCAGTTTGAGAGTAAACCATCATCAGTCGGGGATACAGAAATTATTTTTTCCTTCTGTGCGGCCCGGTACCAGATGACCCACGGCCCGGTACCGGGCCGGGGCCCGGGGGTCGGAGACCACTGCTTCAGAGGACAGACTTTAAAGTTCTGGTGCTGGTCTATAAAGCTCTGAATGGTCCAGGACCAGGATATATCAGGGACCTCCTGACCCAGTAAGAACCTTCAGACCCCTCAGGTCATCTGGATCTGGTTTTTCATCAGTTCCCAGAGTCAGAGCCAGACATGGAGGAGCTGCATTCAGCTTCTATGCTCCACGTGTCTGAAACAAACTCCTAGAAAGCCTCAGATCAGCTGAAACATTCAGTGTATTTAAATCCAGGTTGAAGACTCACCAGTGAGTACAGCATACATTATATTTTAACTACAGGTTTTTATCTGATTTTGATCTATTCTTATTTGTTTCAATTTTAAAAATCATGCTTTTTATTTATGTTTTAATGTCTTTGTGAAGCACTTTGAATTCCCTTGTTGTTGAATTGTGCAATACAAATAAACTTGCCTTGCATGCTAACCAGAGCTGGTAGAGTAGCCAAAAATTGTACTGAAGTAAAAGTACTGTTACTTCAGAATAATATGACTCAAGTAGAAGTAAAAAGTTATCATCCAAATAATTACTTGAGTAAAAGTAAAAAAGTACTTGGTGAAAAAACTACTCAAGTACTGAGTAACTGTTGAGTAACGTCTGATTTATTTTTTTAACACAACCATTCAAACAGACAAAAGTACAAAATAATCATCTTCAGGCAAATTAAATCAATAAAATAATAAGATAAATTAAAATTAATAAAAAATAGCTTAAATTAAAATAATCTTAAAGTAAATTCAAGTACTTTAATAAATAATAAAATAAATAAAATAACAGAATAAAAAAATAAATTAAGCACAAAATTTCAAGCCTTTGTACTTTTCTTTTTTAACCAGGCAGAACTAGAACAAACATGAACTCATAGAAACTCTGTGTGTGTTTGAGTCTGTGTAAATGTGACAAAACATGCAAAAACTAACATTTTTCCCAAAGAATCACCCAGTGATGTCATGAGATTGACGCGTACGCGGATAAAAGGGATAAAAGAAAAGTAACAGCTCAACGTAGCCTAATGTAGCGGAGTAAGAGGAACAGTTTCTCCTTCACAAATCTACTCAAGTAAAAGTAAAAAGTATAGTGATTCAAAACTACTCCTAAAAGTACAACATTTCCCAAAAACGTACTCAAGTAAATGTAACAGAGTAAATGTAACTCGTTACTAGCCAGCTCTGGTTGTAACTCAGTCTGAAACATCCTCAGAGCACGTTCAGGGACGTTGATATTGGTCTAATACATTTAAAAACACTCTGTGTGCCTAAAGTTGCAGGAAATGTGTTTGTCAATATAATCAATCCACTTCAGACGCTTCAGCTTGGACAGTCCACCGATCACTCAGATCAGCTCGATGAGGTCCAGTTTGACAGCTGTCGTACGCTCTGGTTTCTGGTCTGCAGGCAAGTCACGGGCCTGAACTTTAGTCTGTAAGAGCTGTCTGTCATTTGACATCAGGCTGGCTGACATTTGAGCAGGATTTCACAAAACTTTTCAAATCAAAGGACCAGAGACGAACGTCGACAGCAGGAAGTCATGTTACTGTAACCCTGTCAAAGCAGAAGTAGCTCTGCAGAGCAGAACACGTCCAGATCCACAGCGTTTTCCTTCACCAGCAACAACACAGCACGAAGAAGGCTTTATAAAACCCATTTTTAAAATATAGTTAATTTAATATGAACATGAACACAATAAGCCGTGCAAAAACAGTGATGCTTACCAACATGGACGTCTCCGTGTCAAATATCTGTAAGCTCTAATGCATCAAATCTTCTTTTCACCTAACAGCAGCAGAAGAGCTATAGATTTAAATTATAAATAGTCTTTCAGATGAAGATTATAAAATGTAGCCTCCTTCAGTCCCTTTCCTAAATGTTTCAAAGCTTTGCGAGTCTTGAAGAACAGATGCACAGTGCTGATTTTACATGTGAAATATTGAATATTAGGATTCAAAGCATATTTACCTAAATAAAACAAACACTTATAAGCTGAAGTTTTGACTTCTAAACAACTGGTTATTTGAACAGAAGTACCACATCATCCAAGTGTTTTTTTGTTCAACATGCTGCAGATTATGCAGTTTTTTGTATACTCTATGCTGGATACTGCGTACTACATGTAGGTTTAATCATGTATTCTAAGAAAATGGACGGAAGAGTAAATTGTGCAAAAACGTAAGTCTAAGTTGAGGTTAACGACCGCCATGCTGGAATCCTACATGTTTACAGCGTTGATGCCTGGAAGGATAGAGCTATACAATTAGCAGGTGATGAGTCTTTAAAGACAAAATAGCTTTTCAATAAGACATTCTTTTTTGTTGTGAGTCTGTAAGTAGATGCTAACTAGCTGCAGGTGCTACCTAGCTGCAGGTGCATGCTACCTAGCTGTAGGTGCTAACTAGTTGCAGGTGCTAACCAGCTGTAGGTGCTAACTAGGTGTATGTGCAAACTAGCTGTAGATGCTAACTAGCTGCAGGTGCTAACTAGCTGTAGATGCTAACTGGCTTCAAGTGCTAACTAGCTTCAAGTGTTAACTAGCTGTAGGTGATAACTAGCTGTAGTAGCTAACTAACTGTAGGTGAAAAACTAGTTTCTGGTCCTAACTACATGTAGGCACTAACTAGCTGTAGGTGCTAACTAGCTGTAGATGCTAACTGGCTTCAAGTGCTAACTAGCTTCAAGTCCTAACTACCTGTAGGCACTAACTACCTGTAGGCACTAACTAGCTGTAGGTGCTAACTAGCTGTAGATGATAACTAGCTTCAAGTCCTAACTACCTGTAGGCACTAACTAGCTGTAGGTGCTAGGTAGTGCAACACGGCATGCTATAGGTTGTTGTCATCAATAACAAAGTAAAGAAAACCAAACCTGATTAATTAGCAAATTCTATGCTGCATAGTTTTTATAAATGTGTTAATTTACTCCTGAATCTAAACGTAGTAATAATCTTTTATGTAAAATACATGCTTTTCCAGAAGCTTTGAGGGAGTATTTTGGTGTTCGAATATGATGAAATGGCTGGAAAGTGATAAATTAATCCAACTGGCACTTTTGGAATAAAGTTGTGTGAAACATTACAACAATAGATTTGTATTTAACACTTTAGATAACAACACATTTCAAGGAGCTGTATTTCCTTGTGATACTTTTATGTATTGATCCAAAATATTTACAAGCCATTTTATGGAGGGCTGGAGATGGCCAACTGATGCCCATTTCAGTAGAAAAAAAGGTTGCAGCGAGCCTTTGATAAACTGGTCATCAGCAACTGTTCACACCTGTCTAAAAGACGCTGTTTTGCCAGTTTTCTGGTCTGGAACAATGCAAAGAAGCAAAGATATCAGCAATGGCCTTATAGAAGCAGTTGCTGCTACACATCAGTCTGCAAAAAGTTATAAAACCTTTTCCAAGCTGTTTGGAGTTCAACTTTATACAATGAAAAATATTATTCACAATTGGGAAACAATAATTTAATGGTTGTGAGACGATTAAACAAGATTTCGGGGAAGGGGGCAGTTTTCTTTAATGTTGATACGGGTTGCAACGTCAGACAACGTTAGCTAACGAATTATGTAGTGCTGACAAGCAACCATCATCCAACATCTAGTCCATGTTACCTTACCTTATTAGACGTCAAGCCAATGACGTATTAGTAACAACTGAACGATATTCTGAGCCAGTTGTAGAATATCGTTGTGGTACAGTACATCAGACTGGTGTGAATAAGTTGAATAAAGTTCACCGGACTGTTTTGTTTCACTTTTTATCATTCGCCTTATGTATGAAAAAAGACCTGCTCATTGATATTGCGCCTTATAATGCGGTGCACATCATGGTCCACAAAATACGGTACTTTAGCTTACATTAGAAACAAACTGTCATGTCCTCACGCTGTGGTAGAAAGTATGGTTTTTCATTGAACCGTGGGGGGACATTCGTATACACGCCAGTAAAGCATGACTAGCTCCTGACTGCCCTGAACTTCTGATTTAGCATGAAAGTGATGTTACTTCAAACTTTTCCAGTGTGTATGAAGCTGCAGATTGCAGGAAGGGTCTGGAGTGGCAGAAATGACCTACACAGAAGTTTGCGCCTCAGTGGAGGCAACAGCACTCCCCGTGGGGTGTTACGGAAATCACTAGAATAACAAAAAGATGAGCTTATCCCTGTACGTCTCTGAACATTTAGAAGCCACACTTCGCTCCTGTCATCTGTCGCATTTCCTTTTTATTCTGTCTGAAATCCTACGCCCCTACCAAAAACAAACGTGCCGACAAAGATGTGGACATAGGAGGAAATGAGAGACAGGCGGGAGCTGATCGGGAGCGAACCCAAAACAACAATGGATCGCCACAGCTTCTACAACGCCTGTCCAGCCCTGACACCAACCCTACACCACACCACAACCCCCACCTCCCCTCACAAGAGCCAAGACCTTTGCTCTTTCTCTGTGACGGGCAGTATTCTTTTGTTTGGGTCCACCAGACTCTGGCTAGACCCAGACAAAGATGAGAGACAGAAGGATTGGCGGAGGGGGCGATGAAGGGAGGGTTAGATGAATGCAAGGGGTAAGACTGGCAAAACATGCTCACCTTTTGTCCGACACTTTGTCTCTCTTGTTGTCTTCTTGTGTGTGAGCGAGTCATTTTCCGAATGATCGCAGTCAAGCAAAAAAGTTTTTTGTCCCTTTTAAGTGAGAATCATGAACACATCCTCAGAGGATGTTTTTATGGACTCCACTGAGCAGCGACTGAACTGGGTCCAGTCCAGTCCCGGTTGGTAAGAGCCGGAGAAGAGCAGTCAGGAGGAAAGCAAAGTCAGGTGATGTTATTTAGTTGCTGCTTTCAGTACTCTTCAGTCTGCTTTACCACCCTGTTACATCATCAAGTTTTTGTGCTTCCATGCAACCTTCCTGCTCTGTGCTTTTACTTCCACTCACAGCGTCAAGGCGACAGTGTTTGTGAGTTTAAAAAGCAGACCTGCTGTAGCATGCATACATGCAGGGTTGTAGGTCAACTTTTTTTGCCCACAGCAGTGGGGCTTCAGAGATTGATGGTCTTGTAGAACAGGAAAAACTGCAGTGCAACATATTAAACGTCCTTTATAGTTGTATTATTTTAAAATACTGTGCTCCACAATGGAATGGGTTCCTGCAGCAGGGGAAACAGCCTGATTTCAAAGCTGATGCCATCACAGAAGCTGGGAGACTTGCAGTTTATCAGAGGGCCACTAGGGGCCGACTTCAAAAGTGGGTCAATATCAACTGACCTCCATGTTCAAGTGTCCAAAATTACAGCAGAAATAAACATATTTAGTCTGGTACAAGGAAACAATTTTGGTCTCCACAAGCAGATTTCACCTTCACGATATCTGAACTGGGGGTGAAGTTAGATGGATCCCAACGGTTAAACTACAACGCCATATATGTAACGTTAATGTCTGCAGTTACAATGAAGTCTCTGCTGTCCCCGTAACCTTTGAATTAAGAGTGAAGAGAGTGAAGAAAACGGTGCAGGGGCGGAAGGTGGCTTACCTGGAGGAGCCGGCCAGAGGTTAGCCCCAGGCAGCAGCCTTTAGCTGCCAGCTCAACTAGCACAGTATTTGGGAACTTTCTAGTCCAGGGACCACCCAATACACATTTTCCAATGGGTGAAGGTGGGCAAGCGCAGAGTTCACTGTCCAACCTCCAGGACCACGGCCATCGTGGATGCGGTGGTATGGTCTCCTCATAGGTCTGAAAAGCAGGCTTCAAAACCACTCCTCAGAAGCCTGTGTGACCTCACAGGAGGGTTTGTCTGGTTCTCTTCATACTGTCTGTGGTTGTAACAATGTTTACCCCTTTTCAAAACAGGAAAGTGTTCACAAATGTAGCATCATGAAGATTCGACGGCTAGCACTTCTGGTGCACCTGATTTCTGAGCTGTGAAATAGGACCTAACAGATCATTCTTATTTTAAAGATAATGTGACTTAGGCCACTTGGTTTAGGCCACAAGGCTTTAGTTTAGCCTAGAAAGATGTAGGGAGGCAAAGCAACCTGAAGCAGTTATCTTCTCCTCCAGTTGAAGGCCGTTAGTCACGGCTAACCAAGAGGACTGCATGACCGGGGCTTACTGCTGGGTCCACCGGTTAAACGATTCTTCCAAGTTGACCAACAAGACCACTAGCCAACGGTTACCTGTTGCTTAGTAATGTAGGCCGCCAGGCTTGGTCAACCCACGGGTATCTACAAGTGGCCACGGGACTAGTCTGGTCTGCCCAACTCATGGCTGGCCAACGCACTGGCATTGGTCTGCAGTCAACTGCAACCCGCTTAGGCCCAGGCTAGAATTGATCAGAATGACTAAGTTAGTGTTAGTTAGCACTATGAACTAACGCAGCCAAGCTAAAATAGCTTGTTGTAACTGAGCGAATGTTCAAGCAGGCTTCTAGGCCTGCTTGTTCTGCCTCTTTGCAGATTTTTAGATTAGGTAGACCAAGTTCTCGTCAGTATGGTGTTCTCCAGGTCCAGGAAGGATAGTCTTTAACCCAACTCTTCAGCAAACCTACGAGTGACTGGTCTTGAATTGCATGATACGGCCCCTCTGTAACAGTGTGAGTTTAGCAAAACCTAGGTACCAGGTACAAAAAGACCCAGAAAAACTGCCCCTCCTCTTTTTTATTTATTGTAGGGTCAGATAAAGTTGCAAGAGTGACACATTGTGCATGAAAAACAATGCTGTTATTTCCTGTAGAGAGATATGTTTTCACCTGTTCATTCAGATACTAAAAGCCATCAACTCTGCCGCACAGAATGTAAAGACGCTTCGGGTTCACAGGGTATTATTAGACGTGTGCTTTTACATGACTCACTACAGTACACGCACAACCTCGCACACACACGCACCACAGTTGTCACCTTGTGTAGTGTACCGCTGACGGAAGACCTCCTCCCTCCCCCTCCTTTGAGGCTGTTCCAGTTCAGGGCTACAACTCAGAAGCTGCTATAGCTGCCACAATTTACTGCACCTTCTACTGGGACACGTACAGCGCGGTGCAGTGTGCTCCTTAACGGCTCAGCACAAAGAGGAAGCTGAGAGGAAGTGTATGTACGTGTGTGTGTGTGTGTGTGTGTGTGTGTGTGAGTGAGTGAGAGAGAGAGAGAGAGAGAGGGAGAGAGAGAGAGAGAGAGAGAGAGAGAGAGAGAGAGAGAGAGAGAGAGAGAGAGAGAGAGAGGGAGGGAGTGAAACAGGCAGACGGAGCAGAGAGGACATTTTCCACCCAAGGCAGTAAAATAAACAGACACGACAGCCAAGGAGAAATCTGAGCAACATGACACAATGAACCCGATGAACTTGGAGTGTAACAAGGCTGTTTCCGACATGTCAGCTCGTATGGTAACCCTGTCTTAATGAACACTTCCTAGTTATTATGTTAACGTCAATCTGGTCATGCACATGCAACCAAGACTAAAACACAAGCAGCTTGTTCCAAGGGTCCACAAAATGATAACCGGGTTTAGAGTGAAATCACCAAACTAGGACTTCGAATGTTCCTGAAATGTCTTTTGAAGAGGGAGAACTAAAGAGATTTTCAAATGATCCAGAGCAATTAAACTAAGGTGGAGTGCAGTAAAATATTCCTTTCTTTAAATGGTTCTGTAGCTTTTGAGGAGCAAATAAGTTGATCTTCAGTTAGAAAAGACAAACATACTTTGGCAGCGATTGCATAGATCCAGAGGAGTGAGCTAGGAACAATCAGTTTTATTTACACACTTCCATCCATCCGTCCATATTGCGCCAAACGGCCCTTCCAACCCCAACCAAACATTCATACACATTCACACGGGGCAAGGTGGGTAAGGTGTCTTGCCCAAGGACACTACGACAGCAACTGGAACGGAGCGGGATTCGAACCGCCAACATTCCGATCATTGGACGACCCGCTCTACCAACTGAGCTACTGCCGCCCGCCTTTGCAGGGTCACGGGGGTCTGCGGGAGCTAATTACAGGCGAGAGGCAGGGGTTCACCCTGGACAGGTAGCCAGTCAATCGTAGGGCCACATATACAGTAAAACAACCAGGCATACGCACACTCACATCTACGGGCAATTTAGAATCACCAATTAACCCAGTATGCATGTTTTCGGACTGTGGGAGGAAGCGGGAGTATCCGGAGGGAACCCATTCAAGATGTCAAAAGATTTTTCCTGAGCTAATGATAAAATGTCTGTGACCAACTTATGCCCAAATACTTGAGATTTGGTGCAACGGCCGCATTTTTTAACTGTCCTCAGCTCTGTTTGAAGCAGCGGCTGTCAGGGGGAGGAGTCATAGACTTGACTCCACCCTCTATGTTGAAAGGGTGTGTCTCTTTGGAAATAGGTGTCACAGCTCTTGGAGGGCTTTTTTGATTTACATCACTTTGTTTTCAATCTTATTGAATAGTTGGAATTGCACACTTATGACAAGTGCTGGATGATTGATCGATCTGAATTTAGTGGAAGGTTTGGATAAACTTTTGATCAATGGCTTGGATAAATTGTATAAGTAATTCTACATAAACCTAATTTCATGAGACAGCCCTGATCTGATGTTGGTATCAGGGGCTGATGGTGCCTCAATAAACTGATCAGATAACGCAATAATAGCAAGCTAAAACATTAAAATCAGCCCAAATTGATGGTACAAAGTTTAGAATGGCTCTTTTGGTTTGTATGCTTTTTTTCTCCTGACAAGTGTGTGGGAATGTGATGCTTTTTAATAAAAAGCCTATCATTATACAGTTTTGATCCTGCTCATATTGATGGAGCGCCACCTGAAACGATGGTGAAACGCGTTTTTTCACGTCTAATACTCTTATGACTCAGGAGCACGCTATGAGCACACTACAATATGCAGACAGTTCCCTGTTTCCTAAGCTGAAACAAACTTCTGTATTTTTCTCAGTACAAATACAATTAAAGCTGTAGTTAGGAACTGCCCAGAAACGTTGAGGGTCTAATGTTCATGCCCCTCCCGACTGCTCTGCTGGACTCCAGAACGGTCTCCCTGGCCCCTCCACCGCTGTCCAGGAATCCGCATGAGTAAGTTACGTTACTACGGAAACCCGAGCAGTCAGAGAACAGATACCTGAGAATAAATCAATAATGTGAAAAACAGATAACAAGTGATAAACCTTTTTTCCAGCCAAGTGGCTCAGCTTTTACTTGATGCGTGGCGCTGGGAGGGGGCAGGGTCTGGAGCGCGCTCAGGACCGTGATTGAGATTCAGTCGACACACCCCTGGCTCTGGTTGTAGGAGCTATAATAGGAGGGGTGGAAACCTGTACACTGCATTGTGAGCTGCTGGTGGTAGAACTCTTGATGGTTGCTCAAGACGACGTCATAGGGGGTGGAGTCAGACACATCTGCACAGCAGTTGTTCATCACAAAGGGATGTTCTTTCAAGGTCTTGGTGTTGGTCGTCGTTTCAGACACTCAAATATTTTCTTACAGAAAACATTATAAGCCCTCCTGTAACATTCAGTATTATTGAAAATAGGTTCAAGCTTAATCACACACACAGGACCCCCGTGCGTGAATGTTCACAAGCCACACCCACTCCCCCTTGCCTTCAGTGCCTTCTTCTTCTCTTCCCTCCATCTGTGAATCACTCCCCCTACAGGCCACTGCTGTCACTACGCCCCTTGCCTTCAGCCTCCCACCAGTGCCGTCTTCTTCTCCTCCTTCCATCTGTGAATCACTCCCCCCACAGGCTCCTTCTTGCCGACGGTCTCCCAATTAAGACTATTGTGACTGTCAGACCTCTCCATTCCCATGCCACTTTCAAAGCAATAATTAAATATAAAAACAGCCCCTCCTACATTTCTCCACCTTGGTTTGCACACCGATATTCCTGGTCCTCTGCACAGTCTGCCACATCAATCCTGTCAATCAGTGTTCTCTCTCCCCTACCCAAAGCAGCTGCATACGCACCACTCACCTGTCTCAAAATCTGTCCAGCCGGAGAAACCCCACCCTGTCTGGTGAAAAGAAGTGGCCTGCTCACTCCTCAGGTTAAGAAGAACACTTGAGCTCGGTGTAGGGCCCTCCCCTACACCGAGCTTAGGTAGAGCACCGGGTGATGAAAAATGGGAAAGAAATCAGGGATAAAAATATATATAAAAAAAAGGGAGGAACACCGGGTGAATAAAATGTGGGAAAAAATTGGGATAAAAATATATATAAAAAAAAAAATTAGGCTCATCACCCGCAGAAAGGACCATGACAGGCTGGTGCAATGTGGTCAGGGTAGCAGTCATGGCGGGATGCCTCAACGACCCAACCCCTGGACCAAAACCCTTGCAGTAGGGACATTAAATGTCACCTCGCTGGGGGGGAAGGAGCCGGAGCTTGTATAATTTTTATGGACAGGATTTCTAGGTGGGGATACCGGAGAGAATCGGGTTTGAGATTGACAGAAGGATTGGTGCAGCGTTTGCAGTTATGGACCAGACCGTCGTGGTGAAGAAGGAGCTGAGTCAAAAGGCGAAGCTCTCGATTTACCGGTCCTTGGAAGAGGAAAGACAAGGACGGAAAAACAAGCTCTGAAATGAGTGAAATTGTGGAGGAGGAAATTATGAATGAAACTGTGAATGAGGAAACGGCCTGCAATCATGAGTTACAAATCAACAACCAGCTGATTTAATTCGCGCAATAATGAGAGAGGAAATCAGCGTGGTGTTAAACAAACTGCAACCACAGCTATACGGTCTCAAAAAAGGATGTTTCCAAGAGCAGTCGCAAAGTCGGAAATATAGAAGAAGCACTATCCGACCTGGAAGGCCGTGTGACAAAGCTGGAGACAGATAATGAGCAGCTACGCAAAGTGAACAGCCAACTGAGAGAGAAGGCAGAGTACCTGGAGAGCCACGGTAGGAAATATAATCTGCGTGTGTTTGGTTTATCAAAAAAGCAGAGAAAGGCAATCCTACAAACTACATGAACACTCTCTTTAAGGAGCTTTTTTAAAGGCAAACTACAGACAGAGCCCATTGTAGAAATTGTGCACCGAGTGGGCCCCCAGGTGAAGGATGGAACAAGAGCAATGATCGTGAGGATGCAGCGCTACATGGTAAGCAGTACTCGAGTTGTAAAAAAAAATCAGGGGGGGTGGTGGATTTTATCATATGGGGACAGATAATTTGTGCTGATTACAAATAATATAATATATTACAAATAATAGCAGTGACCAAAACAGCTGCAGAAATACTGCAGGAATGACATAGCAGCAGTTAAATGCAGCCTTCTGTAAGCTTTAAATATCCACTGGGCTTACATCAAATACATCAAAACACAACAATAAAAAACACTTTTCTGAACTTATCAATATGATGAAGTAAAATGGATCACTGCAAAAACTCGAAATAATAATATTTGCCCTATTTCTAGTTAAAATGTCTAATTTTAGTAAAAAAATCTCATTACACTTAAAACAAGACTCATCGCTGGAAAAAACAACAATTTTCACCTGTTTCAAGTAGATTTTCACTTGAAATAAGTAGAAAAATCTGCCAGTGGAACAAGATTTTTTTGCTTGTAATAAGAAGATAAATCTTGTCCCACTGGCAGATTTTTCTACTTATTTCAAGTGAAAATTTACTTGAAACAGGTGAAAATTGTCAAATAAGTTCTTTTTCTGGTGTTATTTTTCTGGTGATGACTCTAAATGTTGAAATAGCAGTAAAACCACATTCATTGATGAAATGACATAAGGGATGGAAAGGGGGTACTGATGGTAAGAGAGGAGATCCTGAAAATAGCGAAATAGCGAAAAAGGAGTGCAGGCTGAAGCACGGAAAAATTAAACTTCAAATGTTCCCTGACCTGACCTCGGACATGGCTAAGCAGAGAGCAATGTTTCAGCAGGTGAGGGAAACCCTGAGGCATGGAATTATTCACCCGGCCACATTAATCATAACTGTTGGGGCTGGAAAATCAAAGAAATTCATGAATCACCGGGAAGAAGAGAACTTTTGGGTATCGGTAATTAAACCAGGACTGCGGACCCACGATCCTGACTCAACTCTGATAAAAGACCGCCAGCAGGTATAAAGTAAGGACTAAAGATGAGAGAACTAAAACTAAATGCCTGTTGTATGATTAAGATAATGACTATCGGATAAGATGAATCTAGTCAGGGTCACAGGAGATGGTGTTGTCTGTTCTTTGACAATGATCACAGACAATTGGTATTTTGAGGGTGTGAGGTGTTTTATGTGAATGTATACGTGTGTTTCTGCGTGTTTGTTGGCAGGATGAATGAATAGGTTGAACATCTAAGATGCATCAGTTACTGAATGAAAATATGATGAATTATATGAAATGGATATGAATGATGATTTCTGTTAAATTACCTAAGAAAGGGTTGAAAGTAGCTCACATAAATATATGCAGCCTTAGAAATAAATTTATAGATATTGGAAATATCTTGTCAGAAGGAAACCTAGATATTTTAGCAATACCAGAGACTGATCTGGTGCTGAGTATTCAAGAATATAATATATATAGTAGGGATGCCCCGATATTGATACTGGTAAAGTTTTGAAACTTTCTTTAAAAAAGAACTCTGACACTATTCCCCCACCCTCTGACCCATCCATCCATCATCCATCCATCATCCATCCATCATCAACCATCCATCCATCATCCATCTATCATTAACCATCCATCCACCCACCCAGGGCCACATATACAGACACACAACCACACTCACACCTACGGGCAATTAACAATCATCAATTAACCTCCGTTTAGGAGGAAACCGGAGGACACGGAGGGAAGCAGGGGTGCGGGAGTTGAACCACATAGGTACAAGTAAGATAAACGACATGTTATAAGAACATATACATATATACTTAGCGGTCAGGGCATTCATGTGCAGACTCCCTGCCTCCACAGTAATACAGGGATGGCCAGCAGGGCTGAGGCTGAATTAGTTTTCATTCGGTAAATATGTTCAGTTGATGTTTTTGAGCTCATGCTGGTGCAAGATCAGTGCCCGGGGGAAACATTACAGCCAGCGCTTCTGCTGGTCGGCTTTCTCAGGGACAAATGTAGGAGTCCTGCAGCACTTGCAGCTCTGGGAAACTGTAAATCCATTAGCAGTTCCTCCTAAAGAAAACACAGCTACTACTATAAACAGGAATTTGGTCTGAACCCGCCTAAAGAAGTTGTGTGTGCATGCGTGCGTGCTTGCGTGCGTGCGTGTGTGCGTGCATGCGTGCGTGCGTGCGTGCGTGCGTGCGTGCGTGCGTGCGTGCGTGCGTGCGTGCGTGCGTGCGTGCGTGCGTGCGTGCGTGCGTGCGTGCGTGCGTTCGTGCGTGCGTGCGTGCGTGTGTGTTCCTCTCAGGAATGCTTTGATAATTATTGCTTTTATAGATCAAAACTGCTTTTGTCAATGATCAATCCCTAATAAACTAATGATGCAAGGTGCACAGGAATTGTTAAACACTGGTTTTTCTTTTTTTGGGATGTGTTGTTGCTCTCTGACGTCTTTTTTCTAAAGCAATACTGGTCCAGCTGAAAATAGCAGTCTTCTTTTTCCAGGACATACGGCCGTGGGCGGATGTTGAACGTGGTCTGAAAAGCATCACCTGTCATTTCTCCGTCTTTAATGAAACATGACACAGCACTGATGAGAGTTCGCCTCGGTCCGGTCCAGTCTCAGACCACGACGGGCTTTTGGCCCGGGGACCGTCCAACTCTGGACACCCTGTTTAAAAAAACACATGGCCTGACGATGACAATAAAGATCTAATCTAATCTAATCTAATCTAATCTAATCTAATATATTTTGACTTTGAGCGATGGTCGTATAAGTGCTATAACCCATTTTATTCATGTGTTTATATATGTGGTATACCATGAGACAATATTGTTTATAGTGTTACAGTTGATGCTGCGCTACATTTATGCTCATGGAGCCAGTCAGCCTGGTTCTGGTTCTGCTACGCGTGTCTCACATCGTCATCTTGTCTTCTGCAGCAACAACACAGTGAGTGTGTTTACATGGGAAGTTTAATTCCTCTTTCATTCAGAATTACCATTAAATCCAATTTAAAATGAGTAAAAATGACCATGTAAACACCTAATTCTGGATTAAAAATAGCCATTCCGAATTAAAATTAATTTCCAAAGTAAGTGGCTGGTTTATTCTGATTTTAAATCCGAATAGAATAATTCCAGATCATGTAAACACTCATTCCTCTTTAAATTAATTCCGGTCTTTCTTTCTGCTCGTTCCCTCGCCCGTCTGTCTCCATGATCTTATATTCCTGCTGGGCTGGTTTTCCTAACAAAGTTTCGCAGTAAACGCTGGTCAAGAGCAGAGACCATTTATTTAATAAATAGAAATCATTACAAGAACAGATGGAAACAGGAAACATACAAATTGTGAGCTTTTCAACGTTGTAGCGGCTAAGTTAGTTTTTCTTCCGGTAGTTTAACTTCCGGTCCCCCCCCTATCCAATCAGAACCTTCCCAACCCCCAGACCTGGAGAGGAATTGGAGAAAGACCATCAAATGTGTTTTCCATGTAAACCTTAATTTGGAATGACTATTTTCATGTAAACTTGAAGGAAAATAGTTTAATTCGGAATTATTTAATTTGGAATAATTAATTCCGAATTAAAAACCATCCTGTAACCGTGGCCAATATCTCCAAACGAGGGTGCTGTCATCTTTCTTGTTACACTTTTCTCTCCATCTGTTCTGAAACCATTTCCGTCTTTCTCATCCATCTAACCAAGCCATTGATGTGTTTTCTTTACATACTTCATCATGAGGGTGGTGATGCGGCAGGAGTCCGTCCTCCCGGCTGTCATGAGACGAGAGGCGAGTTCCTCCCAGGACAAGTATCAATCCCTCATACGTAGCCATTCACTCTCACAAGTCAAGTTCACCAGTCACCAGTGTTGGGACTAACGTTATTTAGTAACACGTTACAGTAACGCCGTTAGTTTTGGCGGTAACTAATACTCTAACGCATTACTTTTTAAATTCAGTAACTCAGTTACTGTTACCAAACGGTGCGTTACTCCGTTATTTTTGGCTACAGTGAAGCTTTTTTTCCCCACACACGGAGACCAGAGGAAATGTAGTGTGTGTTTATTCAAAAACATGACGGTCATGAGCCAAGAGAAGGAGAGTTTCACAACGTCGAGATATTGTCATTACAGTAATCCCTCGTTTTTCGCAGGGGTTATGTTCCAAAAAGAACCTGTTATAAGTGAAATTGTTTTTACAATTATTATAGAGGGCTTCAAATTGCAGAGATCAGCACCGCCTCCACGTATTCCACTGCTCTTCTGAGCCGCTGCATCCCGACTCTGTAGCGTCTTTTTCTCCTAAAGCCGCGGTGCAGGAGTGTTTTTTCGAGAGAAGAAAATAGTTATAGGTCGATTTGTCGCTCCTTTTTCTTCTGGGCAAAAAGATTCTTCTAAACCGACACCATGGATTATATCTGAGACTGTAATGAACGATTCATCAAAGGTCCCGTTCTTGAGCTGCTGCTGAAGCTCATTGGCCATTCTCAGCTTGTTGCTAAGCAACCAACGTTATTGATACAGGAAGTGAAGAAGTGGGGAGACTGTTTAGCCAATCAGAATGCAGAACACGATGCACAATGTAAATCCATACAGTACCTGCTGAAATGAAGGCTAGAGGGAGCATTTAAAAAATGTTTTTATTTAAAGTAACTAAAAAGTTACTTTTCATAGTAACGCATTACTTTTTGGTCTAAGTAACTGATTTACTAACTGAGTTACTTTTTTAATGAAGTAACTAGTAACGGTAACTAGTTACTATTTTTCAGTAACTAGCACAACACTGCCAGTCAACCAAGAATGGATGTTAAAGCAGATGAAAACCCAAGAAACCATCTTGAGGACACAGACCCCGGGACTGTGCTCCCTGGATCAGGGCCGGCCAGCTGAGCAGCGGTCAGGCCGAGGCCACACTGGTTCCAGCTCCACCTCAGGCCTCCATCCCTGCAGCCTGAGCTGCTCCCACACAAAAGGCCACGCTTCACATCCAACGTGAGAAAATCCACATCATCTGACCCTGATTACCATGTGAATGGACCGGAGAACAGAAAGCGGCGCAAAGGCAGAGGACCAGGAGAACGTGGAGTCAAAGTAAATGAAACATTTGAATAATTTCTTAATCCCTCAAAGTAGGAATTCTCTGCATGGTCAAGATTGCATATATATATATATATATATATATATATATATATATATATATATATATATATATATATATATATATATATATATATATATATATATATATATATATATATATATATATATATATATATATATATATATATATATATACGTAAGGGCACTTTTACTCACAGTGGGGCTCACATGCCTGACAAAGTTCACCAAGACATGGTTTGCTGCTGGCAGGACAGCTAACAGTTATGTGGAAATGCTGATAAATAAGACAAGATGCACAGATTCATCAGCTGGAAAGGATCTGAAGTGTCTGTGAGGAAACCACACTAGTTGTCATCTCTGAGGCTGCATGACAAACATGTCCTTTTGTCTTTCCGACCTGATAATGAACCTGAAGTTTCATGGATGTGGGAAGCTCCTGTTGATTCCTAAAGCTTTCATGAAGATTTCAAGTCATCCCTGAGACATGGCCTGTCTACAGTTAAAGCAGGCTAGTAGTAGTAGTTTGGTACACATGTACGAGTAAATCTGCCAAACACAGTCCATATTTAAACATCCTTCCTCAAAAACAGAATCAACAATAGTATATTAAACACTCAGACGTTCTACTCTGGAGTGTTTACACATCCATTTACTCACATCTACTAATAATATATACTTAATTTTACATTGATGCTGAAATCATGTGGAGTTCCTCTGCTGACCACCAGGGGCTGGCTCTAAAAGTGCGACGATGTCCTATGATCTCCGAGTTTAAATGTTCCACTTCCCTGCAGAAACATATTCACAAAAAAAAACCCAACTGTTTTTGGTTTCCATAGAGTTCACATTAATGGTAATGATTTAACTCATCAGGTAAAATGAGATAAAACCACAAATCTGTGCATAATTAGAGATGAGGAAGGATGGACAGCCATGAGCTAAGCTAAAGCTGCTAGACTGTGGTAACTGAGGTAAGACAGGCTTGGCTGTCAAGTTTGGTTGAGCCGTTTATTAATGAACCAAGGTTGGGTGCATTCAAAGAGATCAAAGATGGTTTTTCCAGTAATATATATATATATATATATATATATATATATATATATATATATATATATATATATATATATATATATATATATATATATATATATATATATATATATATATATATATATATATAAAATAAAATTGTACTCAAGTAAAAGTACTGTTACTTCAGAATAATATGACTCAAGTAGAATCTTCTCATCATCTTCAGGCAAATTAGGCAAGGCAAGGCAAATTTATTTGTATAGCACAATTCAACACAAGGTAATTCAAAGTGCTTTACATTGACATTAAAAGCGGCAAGACATAATTAGACAGTAAATAATTCGACATAATTAGACAGTAAATAACAAATATGATTGAATAAGATGATAAGAAAAGAAGTAAAATAATAAAAAGCACAATCTGTTAAAGTAAGGGCAGTAGAGTACAGCAGGTAAGTTTAATTTAAGAGTACGCTTGAGTAAACAGTAATGTTTTTATCTTGATTTAAAGGAGCTGACAGTTGGAGCAGACCTCAGGTCTACAGGAAGTTTGTTCCACCGGTGAGGAGCAGAATAACTGAACGCTGCAGAAACCTTGCTTGGTTCTGGTTCTGGAACCACAACAAACCAGATCCAGATGAACCTAAGGGGTCTGGGAGCTTCATAGGAACTAACAGATCCAGATGAACCTCAGGGGTCTGGGAGCTTCATAGGAACTAACAGATCCAGCATGTATTTTGGTCCAAGACCATTCAGTGCTTTGTAGACCAGCAGTAAGATTTTAAACTCTATCCTTTGACTCACTGGAAGCCAGTGTAGTGATTTCATGACCGGTGTAATGTGGTCCAGTTTCCTGGTGTTTGTAAGGACTCTGGCGGCAGAGTTCTGGATCAGCTGCAGTTGCCTGATAGATTTCTTGTTAAGGCCTGTAAAGATGCCATTGCAATAATCCAACCTACTGAAAATGAATGCATGAATAAGTTTTTCCATGTCTTGTTTAGACAGAATGCCCTTAATTCTAGCAATGTTTTTTAGGTGGTAATAGGCAGATTTAGTGATAAACTTTAGATGGCTGTTGAAGTTCAGGTCTGAGTCAATAATTACACCAAGATTTCTGGCTTGATTTGTAGCTGTCAATGACATTGAGCCAAGGTGAGCGCCGATCTTTTCCCTTTCATTTTTAGGGCCAAAAATGATCACTTCTGTCTTTTCTGCATTTAGCTGGAGAAAATTCTGGCACATCCACTCATTGATTTGGTGAATACAGTTACTCAATGAGAGTAGGGAACTGTAGTCAACTGTGTCGAATGCAGCACTCAGATCCAGTAATACCAGAACAGAGGATTTGCCTGCATCATTATTCAGATGAATATCATTTAGGACTTTGATGAGTACAGTCTCAGTGCTGTGGTGTGGCCGAAATCCAGACTGAAATACATTAAAGAGGTTGTTTTGCATCATAAAAACATGGATTTGCTGGAAAACGACCTTTTCAATGATTTTCCCCAAAAATGGCAGATTTGATATTGGCCTATAGTTACTAAGTGTTGTAGCATCGAGATTAGATTTTTTTAGAAGAGGTTTTATTACTGCAGTTTTCAAGGCCTGGGGAAACTGGCCTGTTTGAAGAGAAGTATTTATTATCTGCAATACATCCGGCGCTATGCAGTTAAAAACTGTTTTAAAAAAGTTTGAAGGCAGAATATCAAGACAGCATGTTGTGGGCTTTAATTTTGAAACTGTTTCCATTAGGGTTTTGTAATTTAAAACGCTGAACTGTCCCAGCTTTACTAAAGGATAGGAAGGACAGAGTGTTATCATTCCTGAGGTGGAGCACATTGCTTGTCTTATCTGTAATATTTTGTTTGTGAAAAAGTCAGCAAAGTCGTTACAGGTCTTTTTTGACAGCAGTTCAGGGGGGATTGAGGCTGCAGGGTTTGTCAGTCTTTCTACCACAGAAAACAGTGTGCGAGCATTATTACTGTTTCTATTGATAATCTCTGAAAAATACGATTGCCTTGCATTCTTCAGTTTCTGGTTATAGTTGCGAAGACTCTCTTTATAAGTGTTGTAATATACCTGAAGTTTGTTTTTGCGCCACTTGCGTTCTGCTTGTCTACATATCCTTCTCTGTTCTTTAACTAGTGTTGCGTTTTTCCAGGGTGACTTTTTCCTCCCGGACAGAACTTTGGTCTTAATTGGGGCGATAGAATCAATAACAGTCATAACATTGGAACTGAAACTATTAACAAGGTCATCAACTAGAACTGAGGACAGGGTTGGTGATGGTGTAAAACCCTGGATGAATAATGCACAGGTGTTATCATTTATATAACGCTTTCTGATTACCTCTGCTTCACCTTTCATAGGATTGGCAACAGTGGTCATTTTAAACAATATACATTAGTGATCAGACAGAGCAACATCGTTCACCACAACTTCTGAGATATTAAGACCCTTGGAAATAATTAAATCTAAAACATGTCCTCGGTTATGTGTTGAATCTGTGACATGTTGGGAAAGCCCAAAATTATCCAGTTTAATCCAAATTAAATCAATAAAATAATAAAATAAATTAAAATTAATAAAAAAATAGCTTAAATTAGAATAATCTTAAAGTAAATTCAAGTACTTTAATAAATAATAAATAACAGAATAAAAAAATAAATCAAGCACAAGTAGCACAAAATTTCAAGCCTTTGTACTTTTCTTTTTTAACCAGGCAGAACTAGAACAAGCCCGTGAACTCATATAAATATAATGTGTGTGTTTGAGTCTGTGTAAATGTGACAAAACATGCAAAAACAAACATTTTTCCCCAAAAATCACTCAGTGATGAGATTGACGCGTACACGGAGGAGTTAAAAGAAAAGTAACAGCTCAACGTAGCCTAATGTAGCGGAGTAAGAGTAACAGTTTCTTCTTCACAAATCTACTAAAGTAAAAGTAAAAAGTATAGTGATTCAAAACTACTCCTAAAAGTACAAAATTTCCCAAAACTTACTCAAGTAAATGTAACGGAGTAAATGTAACTCGTTACTACCACCTCTAAATTTCTTATGTTACCCAAGTCATTAAAATGGCCTTATAGTTACTGTGGAATACTAATTTGAATGAGGTTTGTAATCTTTTAATCAGGAATCTGAAAAACAGGCCTAATTCAGAGGAGTATGTGTACAGTACAGCAGCTGTTCACTGTCAGCATTGTCCTTGTCCAGCAGAGGAAAGGTGAAAGTCACAGCAGGACTCATGGAGAGCAGGAGTGAAGATGAAGAAACGTGTAGAGAATCATGTCTGGTGGGAGTTTGAGGACCAACAGCAGCAGTGCGGCCGCTACTCTGCTGGAAGTTCTCAATTTTTTATTTAAGTCCTTTACTGTAACAGGGAAGACCCAGATACGGTAGGACTGCTGGGTGCTGACATACGGTCTCAGGATTTAAAAGAATACACACCAATATTGATTAAGACACGAGGAGATACTGGAATATTGACAAGATGATATCTCTGTAAGTCGGACATGTGACCAAATGTTAGATGATAAGTTCCTGCTGCTCCTGCCTGCCCCCTAAACAGAACTGGGATGGACTCCAGCAGACCCCCGGGACCCTGAGTAGGCATAAGTGGCTATAGATAATGGATGGATTTCCAGGCTGTGTGTTAAATTTAAACGTGCTTGACCGTTGACGTGGGCTGAAATGTGGTGACCAGGAAGGAGAGCTGATGTGCAGAATAATGAGAACAGGAAGATAAGGTGCAGACGGTGATGGGAAGAGCAGCACTCACGCCAAACACAGTAGGTGTTCTTGTTATCTCTGCTCTGCAAGACAAGAACCCTGAGTGTTTTCTATTTGCAGCACCTCCCATCCACATTTCCCTGATTATCCTGCTGAGCCATGCGTCTGCTTCTCACAGCCAGAGAACAAACATACGGCCACAACATTTGTTGACTGCCGCACTTCAATTTAACATTTCTTGTAAACAATGTCAAAAAGTTTAGAAGTGGGCAACGAAGGGCTGGAAAAGTAAGCAGTACTAAAAAGAACCAGCTGCAGGTACAAGTACAGTACTCGAGTTGTAAAAATAATTCAGGGGGGGTGGTGGATTTTATCATATGGGGACAGATCATTTGTGCTGATTACAAATAATATAATATATTACAAATAATAGCAGTGACCAAAACACCTGACTGCTGTTTTTGGACTAGATGTCCATCCCAGTGGAGGTCTGGATGAAGGCGGGACCCCCGGGCCACAAAGTTGGAAGAGCTTCAACTGGTTAAGAGTCGCAGGGGCTGTGGTCACATCTGCCACAATACTCGCTTCAAATGTTGTTGCAGTAGCGACGTCGGGAATGAGGATGGACACACAGATTCAATCGGAATGAATGTAAAGTGTCACTAGTTAAGGCTGAATTATGCTTCTGCGTCAAAATGGCGCCGTGCCTACGGCGTGTGGTTTGGATCGACGCAGAGGACACGCCGTCACCTGCGCCGTCACTGACCTGCACCTCCCGAAAATTGTAACTACGCGTCGAGGAGACGCAGACCACACGCAGACCGAGAGGGCTGTGATTGGTTCGTTTGAAAGCGAAGCATTTCCGGTTTCCGGTTTGAATCAGTAGTGAACTTCCAGGGCTCTTTTCTTCGTTTATATGTGATTTTTTTTGTTTTTGTTTTTTGCACAATAGTTGTCCTTATTTCTTTGATTTACTGTGACCGGAAAAAGTCTGATAAACCATTCAGAAAAAGATCGCTAACTAGTGGCCGCGGGGGGTACTGCACCGCGACCAAATGGAGAGACGGAGAAGTCTGAAGGGTTCAGCACGGCGTCACGGCTGCGGCGTGTGCTCTGCGTTGGTGTGACGCAGAAGCATATTTCAGCCTTTAGCGTCAAAGGTTTGCACAAGCTAAGTCGGTTGAATAACTCTGGAGTGATGAGTGGGGTTAAACGGGTGGGGGTTTGTTTGACCCATTTACCCATTCTCATGTGAAATAACTTTTAACTTTGGTCAGTTTACACAGAGAATTAATAGAGGTTTTCATCACAAAACCATATTTGTTCTTCACACGAACAAATAAGAAAAAGAGTTCAAGCAACAAGATTAGTCCTTTCTTAGTCCTTTCTGAGACCTTGAGAAACGTTTATTGAATTTAATTTGTAAAATGTCCTTACCAAAATCGCTACCATGGAACACTTTGTTTGATATGTTTTTCATTTCTAGGCTTTTATGTTTGAAATAAACGTGTGATTCGTGTCAAGTGGGAGGAAATCTGTGAGTTTTTGCTTTCACAAAACATAAGAAAAACCCCTCTGGGGGTCACGTATGATGCAACATGGGAGATAAAAAGAAGGTATAAGCCTATATACAAGCCTATATATAACATTTTCTCCTGTATGGTTTCATAAAAGGCGTTTGTGGAGTTTAGTGATTGATGAGAGGCGGAGTGAGCAGCCCGCTCAGCACCGCCGTCCTCCATCAGAGACCGTGGTCATTACTGCCCTCCAGACTGCTCCCGTCATCTCTATAAATCTCAGAGTCGGTGTAATGAGCAGAGCTGTGAGGCTGTCAACCAGACTCTCACGCCCCCACCCAGACACAATAGAGAGGTGTGTGAAAAGAGAAGGAGGCTGGAGAGGAATGGTGATGAAGATGGGTGAAGAAGGCCCCGCCCCCCCATCACAGGATCTCATTGTAATAGTCTGATCAAAGGCATGGTGTACATATTATGAAATCCTCAGAGTCAAAGAAAACTCTCTCAGAGTCGGAGAAAAATGTCCTCAGTCGGAGAAAAAACCCTCGGAATCAGAGTAAGCTCCATCAGAATCGGTGTCAGAAGTCAGAAGTCAGAGTCAGAGTCGGAGTCAGAAGTCAGAGTCAGCTCTGAATAAACACTTGGATCAATGCTGATGCTAATAATGCTACTGCTGCTGATACCAAGTGGTTGCTGTCAAGGGAGAGGAGCCATTCTTATAACCCTATTTGTAGCCTGTACAGTTGCACTACACTGTCAAACAACTAAAATAAGCTTGTTTTTCAAAGGCCCGCCAATTATTCGTGCTGTGCTAGCTAGAACTGGAAGTTAGAACAGCGTTATTCATTCTCTACCTAAATCTATTGCATGAGATTAACTTTTAAAGCATGCAGAGCAAATATCGCAAATATGTAGCATCTTCCTCAGAGGTTACTACAGAGGTTTTCATGGGAATGCATGGACATATAAAGTGTAAAAAACAATAAAAGCAGACTGTATCACGACAGACTGACGACAGTAATATTAAAAGGTATCATAGCTTCATATAGTTGTACAAATGTTAGTACCACATCTCTTCACCTTATTTTGTATATTTGTGTGTGAACATATAGTTAACCCTTGTACTCTCTTTGGGTTAAAATGACCTAATTCTCCTATCCTTCTTTCCTTCTGCTCTCTCCTTCCTTCCTTCCTTCCTTCCTTCCTTCCTTCCTTCCTTCCTTCCTTCCTTCCTTCCTTCCTTCCTTCCTTCCTTCCTTCCTTCCTTCCTTCTTCCTGCTCTCTCCTTCCTTCCTTCTTTCCTTCTGCTCTCTCCTTCCTTCCTTCCTTCCTTCCTTCTTCCTGCTCTCTCCTTCCTTCTTCCCTCCCTCTTTCCTTCCTTCCTTCCTTCCTTCCTTCCTTCCTTCCTTCCTTCCTTCCTTCCTTCCTTCCTTCCTTCTTTTCTCCCTTCCTTTTCTCCCATCCTCCCTTCCTTATTTTCTCCCTTCCTTCCATCCTTCTTTTCTCCCTTCCTTTCTTCTTTCTTTACTTCTTTTCATTCTTCCTTCCTTCCTTCTTTCCTCTCTTCTTCTCTTCGTCCTTCCTTGGCAAAGACAGCACAAGGTTTAAAATAATCTGATCATGCAAAGCCTTGCATTAAAGCAAATAAAAGCCGTTACTTTTATTTTATGTCTATCTTTTATAGTGTCAGTGCTCAGGGTTAGGGTAAAACTTAAATTAAGTAAAATACTGATACAAAATCATAACCACTCACATGTGTCTCTAGAAGACTCTGGTCTCCAGAGGAGGTCATGGTCCACTCAGTGACTGACAGGAGTCCAGGTCCAGGTCCTGGTCCCCTCAGTGACTGACAGGAGTCCAGGTCCAGACCAGCATCCACCATCATCATCACTTCAGACCCACCGTGCTTCAGTGGGTCAGAGCTGGTTCGGCTGGTTTCCTCCAAACATGGTTCTGGACATGAAGACCGGACATGTCCACGTTGGTCTCATTTGTCCAGAGGACATGGTTCCAGAGGTCTACTGGTTGGTTTGGACCCAACTTTGTAAACCTAGACGGTTGCCAGAGAGAAGAGATTTTCTCCTGCAGACTATTTCTTCTCATCGTCTTTGACATCAAACGTACTTACGTTCTTACTGACCACACAGTTTTTCTCTTTGTTTTCAAATATCAAATTATGTGTCAGCGTCAAGTCTCAAGTCTTCTCAGGTCATCTGTTGAAGCTAAGGTACTGTACTGTACTGTACTGCCTTGAATCTGACCGCTACAGAGACATGTCCGTGGGATGAGGCACTGCATAGCCTAGCTAGCTGGATACGCAGGTGTCCCCTGTGAGACTATGACTACGTTTACATGCAGTCAAAATTTGGGTTATTGCTAATATTCCGGTTACTGAGACATTCAGAATATTCCGTTTACATGCGTGAGCAAACAAGGTTATCCCTGTATACATGGTGATTAATCATTCGGGATATCTGGATCAAACCAGCGACGCGCGGAGAACATCATAACGCAATTATCGTTATTTCCGCTTCTTCTTCCTGTATCCAAATTCAAAACAAATGCTGCTTCGCGCAACTTTTCACTCACCTTCTTTTAAATCTCGCTATCCCGGTACTTTCTACCGTCTACAAATGCCAAAATGTTCATATCCTTCATTACATTTATGAAGTGATTAGTCTCCTCCTGGTCTTGTGTTTCTCCGTGTTTATAAGAACTTCCTGGACTCAAAAGACCAGAATTCCTTGTGAACAGAGCATGTGCAGAAAACAAATTCCTGTTCCGTTTGATGGGGATATTCCGTTTGGCGTTTACATGACCCAATATTCGGGTTTTAAAAGGAGTAACCCAGGGGTCATATTCAGGTTTTTAAAAACCCGCAAAAAACCAGCAAATTCTGGTTATTCAAAGGGGTTATTGGTGTTTACATGGCCATGCAAATTCGGGTTATTGCCAATATTCGGGTTTTAAAAGGGTTATTGATGCATGGAAACGTAGTCTATGTCCTCATTGCAGCAAGTCTAGGTCTGATTCCCACCTTTTGACCCTTTGCTGTGTGCTTTTCCTTTCTGCGCTCTTTCTTGTCATCACTATAAATGAAGGCTTCCAGTGGCCAAAAGAACTAAACAAGTCCATTGGAGAAAAGTCCTCCCCCACCTGTCAAAATGCCTTAAAGATCAACTGAACCTTTCCTACGAATACCAGAACAGCTTGTCCACACCAGTTGGCTGGGGGAAGAAACAAACAAGTGCGGACCGATCGCCCGGCGCTGACCTCAGTGATGTTGCTGCGTTGACAGTGTTTGCGTGTTAGAGAGCAGCTGAACTCCTCCACCTCTCTGCTCTGAGTGTTGGTTGTGATGTCAGAGCTAAGAACCCTGCGTCGTTGCTGACGCCTGAGCTGCCTCTAAAACAAACACACTTTCTGACAGCTGATACATCGTTCGGACTTTGACCCAAAGCTGAACGGCACAACAACAGCTCCGTCATCCGACCAGCGTCAGCCCGCCGCTTCCTCGGGTCCGGTGTGATGTCCTCCCACGCAGTCAGGAGCTGTCTCCAAACCGCCTACATTTATGTAAGGGGATAATCCTCCGCAGCCGTTTGAAATGAAGAATGGGCCTGGAGGTGTGGAGACGCGTTTGATGCTGATGATGAAATCACAAGCATTAATGTTTTATAATCATAATACCCAGCAGAAGGAAGCCTCCTTTTCCGCTCGCTGCCAAAAAAATCCCCTCTCATCTCCCTCCACTCCATGCAACCGGGGACGTCTCGCAACTGAGGAGGAAAATTTGAAGAGCTGCATCTTGTTTGACACTTTAATGACCCCTGCTTTTCCAGACTTACTGGCTCTTTCTCAGACATCTCAATCACCTTCCTCTCTGCTAAAAAAAAGAAGCTCATTTTAACGTGAACGCTTGCTTTGTGGGTCCTCCAGCAGAAACAAAGAGGCAACCCCTCTATCATCTGGCAAGACATAAGCTCGCCTTTATCTTTCCTTCCTCATTAAACTCTGAATAACTCAGCAGAAAGGCTGAAAGACAAAAAGGAAAAGTGATTGAATTTTACAAGAGGAATAAAAGCCCCTTGAGGTTACCATTTTGAATGTTTGCCATGTTGAGCAGGCTGAACCCACAGATCCCAGAGAAGAATAGACGACAGTCAGAGCTCCGGGCCGGCTGACCCACTGTAGATAATGTACCATGGATGTCTTCTCATTGTACTGAGTGGCAGGAGTCATGATGATGACCTACCACGACCCTAGAGAGAGGCGGAGGAAGGCGCTGTGAAAGGCAGGTCACTGCGAAATCAAGGCACCAAACTTCATGTCTCTATTCAAAAGCTGCACTGTCAGCCTTGTCACATTCAATGGATCCCAATTATTTCAATACACCAGCAGTCCTGGGAAGGGGGAGACCAGAGAAAAGGAACATAAGAGGAGAAAAATGAGTCTTGCCACGACAGAGGTAACAAGTTCACGGCCCCTTTCATCAAACATGGCCCCCTGCTGTGTAATGGACCATGGAACCTCAGATGGGCCGTCAGTGATGGGACCCGGGCGGGAGCTTATGGGAACCCGTCTCCCAGGAGGAGGGAGTCATCCTGCTGGTTGAATAAATTAGCTCCTCAGGGCTGCCGCTCCAGCTTTCGGAGGTGCCTCGTATGGAAGCACAACAAGACAGATGGAGCGACTGCTTCTGACACAGAACCATGTTTCCATGCCGATTTTCCTTTAAATGCATTCCAGTGCATCACAAGGAGCATCAGCCTTCAAACATGCAGCTGTGAAGATGGACTGGAGGCTTGTTCCACTGGGCAGCAAAGAACAACTCGTGCTCTACATGGACTTTCATCGTCGGTAGTTGGGAAAGCTGCCAAAGTAATCCATCCATACAGTCCCACGTTAAGGCACCATTGTGTTGAGGCAACAAAAGCATTGTTATGGTACGACTGAATTGGAGCTGGGACCCGTGAAGCCCTTGAAAAAAGGATTGTCACTTCAGTATATCATGAAAGCATAAGACTAAAGAACAAATACAAGGATGATTAGTGAGGATCTAAGATTGTTTTTATCCACTTCATAATGATATCTGGCCAAACGACCAGGTTCAGACTTTCTTCTGAAAGGTCACTGGAGTAGAACAAGTGGGACAAGGACTTGGGAGACTATCCAACAAAGAATGAACGGATGTTCAGGGCTTCCAGCGGTCAGCTGCAGTAGACCTAAGAAGTGGAGGAATGACCCCAGACCGGTATATGAAGAGAGAGCGCCTGATGCGACCACCTGATGCACCTGATGGGGGAAGCTGTCAACAGGTCTTTGGTGACCTGGTGATGGCTTAAAAACAACATGTCCATATCTGAGAGTAAGTTCTTCTTGAGACACACCTGCAAAGAATGTCCCCATTTATCTCCAAGATGAACTGCTGAATTTCTTCAACTCAAACATCCAAAATCTGCAGAAATCATTGAACTTTTTCTTTCTGTATCATTTTCCAAACGAGTAGCTTGTCATTTCTACAGATTTTAAGCTTTCCACTCCATCCCATAACTTGACAAAACTACCCATTTACATGTGCAGTGTGGACGTATTTGGACAGAATATGGTTGAGATTAAACCTGAACAGTGTTAGGTGGCAGCTGTCTGGGTGCAGCAGGTAGAAACATGAAACAGGTAGTTAAAATGCTGATGGGGACTAAATCAGAGAAATGTTCAAATTAATTCTGGAGTTGAATCACCGGAGGTCAAGCTTAATTGTGACACACGTCTCTACCTCGTTTATTGACAGCTGTAAATACAACAATAAACTATGCACACTCATTTTTCAACACTGAGTAGCAACCCTTGCAAAGGTATCAGGTACAGAGACTTTTGCCTCTCAAGACTCTGAAATCCCCCCACAGACCCGTATAAATACATCCATGTCTGAAGGCACTTGAACGTCTTGTCTGAATAGTCGGATATCGATGCCATCTCCGCTTGACAGCACTAACACACCGTCAGAAACTAAAACTTGTAGCCAAAATGGTACAATTCCAGGATTTATTAAGAAATGGACTTTGTAAGTCAATTATTTTGTGTAGTACATTTTTCTGTATTCAATGCAATTGCATTGATTAGGTTTCCAAGCATTTAACGTTTTCACTCACTCACTCATCTTCTCCCGCTTGTCCGTTCCCGGGTCGCGGGGGCAGCAGCATTTAATGTTTTCAGATTATCATAATTACTAATTTTCCGTGATAGAAAAAAAAATCCTTTTGAAGCTCCAGTCACATAATCCTGCCCACTTCTTCCTTAAACAACTTTAACATAAAAAAAACACAACTGAAAGTGAAAGTAAAGCAAACTGTTTGTGGATGGTTAATCTGATTCTCAAAAAAATGATTAAAAGTGCATCACTTTTAATCGTCTATGCATTTTAAGGTTATACACCAATCAACTTGGCCAATTACAAGTACAAGCCTCACCACAGGTGCACATGACAATATTTACAAAACCTCTCAAATTAAAAATGTGGTAGTCATACCAGGAATATTAAACCTGAACACCTTGAATATTAAAAAAAAGAAATGGGACCAGGGGCCTCTTTATAAAACGTACATTTTTCTTTATCCTCAGCTTCTCTGGAATGCGCAAAATCCAGTTCCAGCAGAAAATAGAGACTATCAAATATTGACCAATCAGAAGAAGGGGCGGGGCTAATTGAGGCCAATGTAGGTCAAGTACTCAATACCGAGTTCGATGACACCACCCACATGTCTTTATCACAACCCGTTCAAAAGTTATGGCAGAGAATAGGGACTATCAAATATCGACCAATCAGAAGAAGGGGCGGGGCTAATTCAGGCCAATGAAGGTCAAGTACTCAAAACCAAGTCCGATGACACCACCCACGACTCTGTATGTCAAACCATTCAAAAGTTATGGCAGAAAGTAGGAACTATCAAATATGGACCAATCAGATGAAGGGGGGGCGCGCTTTTTGGTGTCTAGCGTCGCCATGGTAACGCGTTTGACTGAGAAAAGTAATGCGCAGGGTGCACGTTACGGTTCAGGCGAAGAAGCGGCCGAAGAAATGGCATAAATTACACGATTAATTCACAATGGCCGACTTCCTGTTCGGTTTCGGCCATGGCGTCAAGAGACTTTTCTTTAAAGGGGACCTATTATGAAAAACACGTTTTTTCTTTCTTTAACATATATAAAATTGTCTCCCCTCAGCCTGCCAACTCAGAGAAGGAGGAAAGCAACTAAATTCTGCAGTGTCTGTACAGCCGCCCGGATTAGCCGTCCAGTGTGATGTGACTTCTACGAGCCAATAAGATTCTCAAGATTCTCAATAGGTCGGCCATAGGTCGGCCTCCGCTGCGTGAAACCATCCCACAACTAACTCCGCCGGCCGGAGTTTCCACCATTGTTTCGTAGCGGTGTATCGCATGGCTGTTTCAACAACGAGGGACAGTAAAAATTTGGTTTTGCATCGACACTTACCCTCATAAAAGGATCAGTACCAACAGTACGGACCCGGCAACTGCACACGAGTCAGCGGTAAGTGACGTTAATTTTTCATGATATTTGTCTACAAGTAGCCTATGATCTTTGCATGGGCTAAATATTTAGCTTAGCTCCGGTGCTACCCGTTAGGTAGCACCGGAGCCACCGGAGCCACCGGAGCCACCGGAGCCACCAGAGCCACCGGAGCCACCGGAGCCACTAACTGGAGCTCCGGTGAAATTAGAGAAATGTAGCTACTTCTTACACACGCACTAACATAGGTGCAGCAATGAAATAAGTGAGGTACTGAAACAACTTTACATTTGTGTGAAATAATGAAAAAACATTCAAATGTTTGCAAATGTATTCATTTAATTATCCTAATAATTGTATTTTGGTACTTAAATGATGCTACCCTGATATATTGTGCACAACCGGATCAATCGGATCTAAAAATTGTTCAGCAATAAAATGATTGGTTGTAGTGGTGTACATTGGGTCTGACAAAGAAAAAAATGATAAAAACCAGAAAAATCTAATTTTCTGACTATTTTTCTAAACTGAGGGAAGGGAAGTGTCACCAGCTGAAAGGCAACAGAATAACCGTCTGTATTTGTTTAAATCATTTGAAATCGTTGTGTTATAAATTGAGAATCTTTAGTTTTTTATTCAAACATTAAACCAGTTAATGCCTACAGTGTGTCATGAAACCATAGAAGTCCATTACCAACTCAGAGAGGCAGAAAAGAAACGTAACGCCCCCAAAACGGCATAGAGAAGCTGATTTATGCCGTGGCAGCTGTACTCGTTGTTACTTGTTTGAAATCTGAACGGTGCGTCTAGTCTTCGGCAGTTTGCTCTCAAACAACTCAAAGTTGTATTTTACCGTTTCCCAGTTCATGTGAATTAGAAAAGAATACTTGGGAAAAAAGAAATGTGGATAAAAAACTGTAGATAAAAAAAGATAAAAAAAAGGAAAAAAACACTAGCTGCAATCTAATGTCTGAAATGGGGGAGGACCAAGGCACCGTCACCTGTAGAGACGTTATTAACTTGTTTTTAGTTTCAATGACCGTTTCCAGCTGTGCTCTGGAGCATCTTCACCATTCAAACATGGGAATGAATTGATTACAGAGGGAACAATGTCAGCCATCACACCTGAGATGATGGGCACACTCTTCTTGTGCCTCCAGCAGCTGACAGAGCATCATCCAGCCTCAGTCTGAGCGTATCAGGAATCCAGATGGAAGTTTGAGCACACTAACAATAAAACACCTCCCAGAAAATGTGAAAAAAACAGCGTCTCTCTACGTTTACTGCTACTCTGCCGCGCACGAGTATGCGCTTAACCCAGACCCCGTCTCAGGGATGTCTCCCATTTTGCACCCACGTGTGCGCCCCCCCGGTGACTCTGTCTCCCCCCAGCGAACATCTCAGCAGACCTACAAACTGGGCTCACGTGTTTGCCGGTGCAGGGAGCAGCTGGAGGAGTTTCGCTCTGCCGTGGGTGACACCAGTGGCTTGATCAGCCACTCTCCTTACCACCAGGACACACAGATAACATGCGCACGTATAAGGCTGCACAAGGAGTTCACACTGCAGGAGTTTGCCGGCACAAAAGACAAGTTGAGCAGAAGACCAAAGAGTTGAGGCTTTTCGCGGACACTGAACAGAACAACACAGCAAACTCGGTGCCGGCCAGCCTACCGTTTCATTTGCTCTCCTCACGTTTCACACTCCCGCTTCCTCCCGGCAGCCTTTTGAAGTTGGTCCAACCGCGCTTTCAGAGGTAAAACCCGTTGACAGAGGAGGGTGTGAGGGAGAGGCAGATGAGTGGGGAAGTCTTTATCTCTTGCCTTTTTGTCTCTCCCAATCTTCTCCTCCTCATTTTCTTTGCTTCACCCTTGTATGTTGGATGAGCTGGAATTCTCTGCTCAAAACAAATCTGTCCACAGACTCGCAAGTGAGACAGGAGGGGACGAAAAGCTCTGCGGAGGAGAGCAGCAACTAAACTCTGGCAGTCACCTCATCTCTGTCCTGTTCAAATTTAGAGGCTGGGTTTCAGTCTGCAAGGCGAACCCTACTGGGCATGCCCACAACCAAGAGGCACACTTGAAATGAATGCTCACTTCCTCCCTTGTTCTTGCCTCCCCCCCTCCTGCCTGACAGCTCTCCCCACCTCCCCTCTGCTTATATCTCTCTGTTCGACAGCGACCAGGAATGCTGCTGCAGGACCAAAGTCCACTGGGCTTCAAGAGACACAACTGATCATATTACTATGATTCTGAGGGGTACGTGAGGAACGACATGTGCATTTTGCTGTTTTAACCCTCGCAACATCTAGTTTGTAAACAGCAGTGTGTTGCGTCTTCATTCAGCAAGTCATCCTTCTGCATCTGCTACCTCAGGCACCTCAGGCTGACCCAGATTCTCCACAGAAAACTATCAGGACACCGTGTGTCAAAACTAGGATGTGGAATGAGGACAGTGAGTCGAGCGAAGCAGACAAAGAGAGAGAGAGAGAGAGAGAGAGAGAGAGAGAGAGAGAGAGAGAGAGAGTTCTTTCAGGGCACCAAAGGATTAGCAAAAACCAGCCAACATATAAGATTAATGTAAAAAAAGTACCCAAACTTGAACCATGATGATAGAAATAAAATAGTATCCTGAGTCTAGGTTGGACTAATCCATGTGGAGCGTCTGAAAGGTGAAGATAAGAGCCAGGTGGAGGAAGAGGAGGAGGAGGAGGGGGGTCCAGACAGTTGCAGGCTTGACCCTGAGAGGTCAGAGGTCATGGGAAACGGCAGGTCAGCATGAAGATGAGAGGTCAACGCCACAGCTGGACGAGCCAGAGCAGCATGTGCCGAGGTCGCAGTGGCTGATGGAGGGATGGAGACTGGGGGAGGTGGGAGATCAAAATTAAAAGCTACAAACGTACTTGAACAAAGGATTACAGGGTCTAGTCGAGCTTGAAGATGTTGCAGCAAAGGTGGCCTCCACAGAAGAACCGTGAGCGTTGGGATCATTGTCAGACTTTGAGGCCAAATCCAGTTTTTTACTCTTTGAATAGAGGACACAATTTGAACGATGAAAAAATGCAATTAGGTTCATTATAAGTACATGTGTTTCCTTGTTTATGTTAACCCGACTAGTTCACACTTAAGCTGTGAATCTAATGGACATTCAGAGTGGGGGCTTATGGGTGCCTATAGTGGCCCACAGACGGAAGGAGCATTTCTGGATATGAATGGCTATGCCCATGCTGTCAGCCCAAATCTGACTTTTAGCATATCAAGGTTGTATTTAGTTCAATTTTTTAACAGTCCAAAAAGCCAAAAACGATGTGGAAATGCAAAGTTTGGAAGTGATTCAAACTGGACATTCACAGATGTCCCCATCTGAGTGGTCCGGTCTCCTCAACGGGGTATCAAACCGTATTTTTGGTAACTGACGACATGACTTGAAAAAACAATAGTTCTCAGTTTACCCTGTTTGCAGCCGAGGGCTCGTCATGGTGGACCGTTGCCGTAACGACAACCGCAGCCCAGGAACGGGAGCTGGGATAGAGCGCTACAGTGCAGTCTTAAGGCTGAGTTATGGTTCTGCGTCAAAACGACGCCGTGCCTACGGCGTGTGGTACGCGTCGACGCGTACCACACGCCGCCACTGACGCCGTCACTGACGCACACCTCCCAAAAATTGTAACTACGCGTCGAGGCGACGCAGACCACACGCAGACGGAGAGGGCTGTGATTGGTTCGCTTGGAAGCAACACATTTCCGGTTTCCGGTTTGAATCAGTCGTGAACTTTCAGTGCTCTTTTCTTCGTGTATGTGTGATTTTTTTTGTTTTGGTTTTTTGCACAATCCTTATCTCTTTGATTCACTGTGACCGGAAAAAGACAGATAAACCATTCAGGAAAAGATTGCGAATTAGCGGTCAGGGGGGGTACTGCAACGCGGCGAAATGGAGTGACGGAGAAGTCCGAAGGGTTCACGACGGCGTCACGGTGACGGCGTGTGCTCTGCGTTGGTTTGACGCAGAACCATAATACAGGCTTTATCTGTCTCTGGTACTTGCTTGTAATTTGTAGAAATTTTGCACAGCTCCACATGAAAATATGTGACAGCAGCAAAGCCAGTTCACCACCCTGTAGGCTACCATAGCAGCCATGTGGATTAGGCACCATCAGCAATGACACACAGATAGATCGGATCCGATACTTTGCGTAACATAATATGAACATCTGGCCTAAAAATTTAGTTTGAAATTTGGATAAAGCCAATGTCTCTATGGATTATGTCCCTTCATGGCCTCTCCTCACTCCCATGGTGCCAATTTACTGGCGTTTTTTCAGCATCCCTTGACAATAATACAAATATACTAATCATATAAAAATACAAATCAAAACAAAGGAAGCTTTTAGCGCCACCAGTTAGTGCTGTGAAACATTGTGGAATGTGGTCAAATGGTTATATTTTTATATACAATGCATTGATCTTGGAAAATGGTGCACTTCTAACCAAACCACAACTCTTTATACCTGAACACAGCTAGAAATTGGATTCTCCAAACCTAACAGAGTAGTTTTGATGCCTAAACCTAAACTACATGAAGAGCGTAAAGTCTTGAGTTGAGCACAGCTTCCCTTTAACACCTAACTCAACATCTGGTCAGACATGGTCCAAACTATGATCAGTCTCAAAGCAGCGCGAATACGTTCTTCATGTTAAGAAAATCAACTTCAAGTCCGTTTGAAGGATTTAAAAAAAAAACTTTTAGAAAGTGTTGTCTCCTTTGGTCTCCCATCCCTACGACAACAAAAAAATACAAAGGGTCATTTTGGATCCCCTGGTTGCGTGTTGCGACACCTGTGGTGTCTGTCCATCAATGATGCCGAATCTTGTCAAAGTCTGATTTATGCTTCTAACCTCTACCTTCTACCTCTAAAATCTTTTGAACATACATCACATTCCTCGCCTTTTTCAAGTTTCCCCACCGTATTTCTACGTCGTTGTTTTTCAAGTCAGGTAGAACGGTAGTTTGCTGCAAGTTCTTCATGTTGCTGCTGCCTGACATTTATCAGCTCAGATTTGTGTAAAATGTACTTTATTTGCTCTGTTGTTATGTCTGAGCCGCATACAGGAAATCGACAAAAGGAAACCCGGCACTGCCAGCTACAGTTCCCCAACAGTATACACAAATAATGACAGAGAAACGCCTATGCCATGTAAGCTCCATGTGTCACCTAAAGCCTAAATCAGGCTTTACAAAGCTACTGAGGACGTAGAGACAGAGGCCACTAAGAGACTCAAGAAAGTAATGACAAAAGAAAAAAAAGGAGAGAATGACCAAGCAAGCCACCAAGTAAATTTAGATAAAAGCGAATTAACTCTGTGCCTGTTTTAGTTTAGTTTAGTTTAGTTTATTTTCGGTCATGACACACAAAAAAAAAAAAAAAAAACCAAGAATAAAACTGACAACAAGAAAACGTTCAATTGTTCAAAGAAAACATAACAAAAAAGTTTCCAGTATACAAATAAACAAATAACATCTAGACCGAAAAAGGGGTAGGCTGAAGCAAAGCTTATTATTTGCCTACCCTCAAAAAGATTAATTAAATTAATAAAATAAAAGCAAAAAGTAAGAGAAAGACTGCCAGTAAAACAAATTGCCTCTGTAGGGATAACAAACATTCCTCAAAAAATAAAAGATTTTTAAAATAAAGGTGCAGTCTACATGTTACCTTCATCCTTAAAAAATCAAAGCAAATCACCAATTAAATAAATAAATACCCAAATCAACATCAAGCCACTCATTAATTTAATATAAGGAAATCATGCACAATCATGTTTTAGCTGTTGAACCTGTTAAACTAAAAGTGAAGTTCCTGTTTGTCCTTTCATATATTTGGTTACTTGGTTTGGATTGAGCCACACCAGAATAATTCAGCAGAAAAGTACAAAATCCTATTTTTTTTTAAGCCGATAATTTCTAAAACCGTGTTGTAAATTATGATGTGGCTGGTATTTATTCTGTTTTTCGGTTTTCCGTTGGTCCATTTAGACTGGTCCAACTCACTTTCTCAGATGTACTGTTGGGTCTTAAAGCCTGGATGCTGGAGAAACGGTCTGAGGTTCATACCACCCCATAATCAACGTGCACATGGAAAGAATCTTGTATGCTGTTGGTACCTTTCTCAATAAGATCCTGCTAGCGCAAAAGACATTTTTGAGAATGGTTACTTTTGCCAAAAAAACAGAATCTTCTATTTTTCTTTCTATTTTTTTAAGTTTTCCTCAGACATCCATTCATATCAGACACGACACTCAAAGGACTTTTACCTTACTTTATGCCAGACTTCACACAATCAACGCACTTTAAAATACAGAGGACCGGCGCTATGGAACAATTTACCTACATCACTAAAATCAATATCTTCACTGGCTTTGTTCAAAAAACACTTGAAAAAATAATTTTTTAGTTAATGTCAGAAACACATCTGGAGTTGTTAAATTGTACTTTTTTTCATGCAATTATCCTACATTTTCTTAATTTTTTTCCCATCTTTCAATAATTCAGTAGTGTTTTTCTTTTTCATGTTAAATTGTCTTTTTCTGTCTTCTATTATCTATTTCTATATTGCTGTTGTTATTATTGTTTATGTTTGTTTTATAAAGGGGAGGCATTTTCATAAGCCCTTTTGGCTTCCACCTCTCCTGCACAATGCTTCATTTGACCTTTGTTTTTTACTGTTATGTTTTATGTGCAAAATAAACTAAACTAAACTAGCTGTGCAGCTTTTGTCTGGAACACCAACGGACAAACTGGCCTTGGCCATGTCCGACCACCTGAGCCTGCGTCTGCAGACCCAACCAGCCTGCCCCCTCTTAGCTCAGGATCGGCACATTAGCCCTCTGACCCGGGGGTCTCTGAGGACCTGTGGCCCCCGCTATTGTCTGGCCGCGGTCTATCCCGAAAACAGATCTAACGCCAAACAAAGCTTTGTCATTAACTCCAACGCTGCTGCCCTCTGAGCCACAACCTTCAGCCCCCACAGCCTGTCTGGGACGAGATGAAGTGGAGCAGACAAACGCCACGCAGCGGTCATCAACTCTAACCCCCCAGAAGACCAACTCCCCACCTGAAAAGGCCAGGGACTGACAGGCTCTTTACGGGCAAAAGAAGAACAATGTCTGTAACGCTGCTTGTCTGCAAACAGATGTGTGAGGTGTGTGTGAGGTGTGTGTGAGGTGTGTGTGAGGTGTGTGTGAGGTGTGTGTGAGGTGTGTGTGAGGTGTGTGTGAGGTGTGTGTGAGGTGTGTTGGTGCACCAGCTGAGATCTCAGTGAACCAAGGGGGTCAAAAGCAATAGTGGTTATTTGTTTTCTTGTCCTTCCAGTCAATAAAGCAATAACAAATAGCTAAAGAACACACAGACTTGTTGAACCTGCTACGAAGTGTTCCGTCCGTTTGTACTCTCTGTCACTACCTGATATCGATCATATCTTCAGAACTGGTTTACTTTACATAGAAGTCAAATATTCCCTCCATCGGGCACCACATTATTGTGATGCTTGATGGAGGGATATTTGGCTGTCTTTGGATGTCATTACCACACAAAGACCTAAAATACCCATTACATCCTGCACAGGTGCGCTCAAATACCATCACGTCTTGATGGATTAACATTTCCAAAGAGGTCACACTCAAATGATTGAGGAGCAGCTGCATGCAGTCTGTCTTCAGGCCTCGGGGATACATTTGGGTGAAGCTAGACATGCGTTTAAACTTCCATCACCACCAGGCTGCTGGTATATATGGATTCCATGGGTTGTTTCTTTAATTAAAGCTATTAGTTAGGGACTATGACACACGTTTAGGATTTGTTTCAGTCTGTAGATAGGTCCAAACTTCACAGAAATAAAAGCAAGTAGAGGAATTAAGATGTTCAGACTGAGCTAGTTGTTTGAGGAGGTGAAATTGAAATAATTGCTCTGAAACACACTCACCTATTGATAAAAGCATTCTCTGATTCTGCCAGGGTTATTGATCGTTCTAGATGGACGTGGTTATAAGGTAACATACTGACAAAACGTCCAAAACATCATTAACAGCAGGCATCTGAAAACCCTTTCTAACCTTAACGGCATACTAAAACAGCGCATAAAATGAATCAAAAATCAGTGTCTTCAGCACATCTTTTTATAGATGCAACGAGATGTGGTCTATATTTTCACATGTTTCTGTCCACGGATTTAAACCTCTGTGGTTTTTTTACATTCACGGTGAAACCGAAGAAAATAATCACCTTCCAGGCAACAAAATGAGGCTGCAGACTTAGAAACTCCTGAGACAGAATGAGACGGAGCGCCTAAAAGCTCCCGCCCATTCTCTGCAGAGGCCGTCACACAGCCAGCAGATGTCCAGCAGATGTGCGGCCACACATGGAGCACTACTGCCCCCATCTGGGACTCTCTAGTAACTTTACTAAACTCTAGTAAAAAGATTTTGACTGTTGTTTTAAAAAAAAAAAAAGTCGACATGAAAAGTACGGTTGAAAAAAGTGTGAATGGATTCTAAAAACAGCACTTGAAGTTGTTTAATGATGTCAACCAAACATGCAAGTTATGGTGTAAAACTGGAGGATAACAATAGAATGATCCATCTATGGAAGACCAGTAATCATAACCTTATTGTAATGGAGGGGTTTGTGTGCCCAGATGATCCTGGGAACCAGTGATGCCAAGTAACGAAGTACAAATACTTTGTTACCTTACCGTAGAAATTTTGGTTATCTATACTTCACTGGAGTAATTATTTTTCAGACGACTTTTTACTTTTACTCCTTACATTTTCACACAATTATCTGTACTTTTTACTCCTTACATTTTAAAAACAGCCTTGTTACTCTATTTCATTTCAGCCTTTAAATAAAAACTATCCAGTTAAATTGCTCCATCCGGATAGAGTGAATTTGGTTGTGGTTGTTTCAGATGTTCTTGTCCAGTTTTGTTCTTACATCCGTTCCCTCAGATTCCTACAACTAAACTTGGATGTACATTCCAATAAAGGTTAGGAGAAATGATAACATGCCTCTGAAGTTTGACTTTTTGCACCATTACAATACTTATAGGCAACTAGTCATAATATCTGCTGCTCTCTGAAACACATGTTAATGCTCAATAGTACACATACATGCTTCTTTAATATATTTATATTAACACATGTTAATGCTCAATAGTACCGTACACATATATGCTTCTTTAATATATTTACATTATACTAAGATACATTCATTTTCAATGGCTTTTGTCCTTAATGGCTTTTTTCCCCCTTACATTACTTTTACTTTTATACTTTTTGAAAGTACTAGTTTTGAAACCAGTACTTTTATACTTTTACTTGAGTAAAAAACTTCTACAGGAGTATTTTTAAACTTAAATTTTAAACTCTAGTATCTATACTTCTGCTTGTGGGGAAGCAATCAGAAATATTAAAATAATAAAAGGCTTGCAATATTTCAGTTGATTTGTAATGAATCCAGAATGTATGACATTTTTGTTTTTTTAAATGCATTACAGAAAATAAAGAGCTTTATCACAATATTCTAATTTTCTGAGACAGTCCTGTATATGATTAACTTACGATATCTAAGGTTTTGACCCGGATGCAGCTGGGACAGGCTCCAGTACCACCGGGACCCTTAATATGAAGAACTGGGTATAAGCAATGAATGGAAAGATGGATATCTACAGCCAACAGGACTTTTTTTTTTTAATATACACTTCAGTGGGCTTTGGATAACGCATGCACTGCTTTTTGGCTTTTTTGGCATCTAACCTAGGCTTCATGACCCCCCCTCAGTCCAGAAAAAGCTGAAAGCCATGACCCTACCTGCAGTGTGCTCCAGCAGGAGCTCCTGGAGCCTCCGGTGCCTCCTCGTAACGCAGGACAGCCGCTCTGCACGCAGCACCAAGACACTGGCCCCACTTTTATAGTGTGGATCCTGCTGCACCGTGCACATTGAGGGAATAGATTTCCAAGACAAAACCTGCGCTTCAATTGATCCGGCCTTGAAATAAATAAATACAGTCTCATCAATGACGCTCTTTGTTAATGCTTCTGTTGGCAGGGTGGCAGAGTGATTCACATCCGAACAGCCGACATCAATCGGTGCGCTATTAAGGGAGCCTCCTGTCATTACGCAGAGAAAGTTATCAATACTCTGTTTTTTGATTCTGCACCGCAGTCGATGCACTATAAAAGCACAACCAGAGTCATTTGAGTTTTGGTTCTTAGATTAAAGTTCAGCAGATGATTGGACATATTGCTGAAAATGATGATGCACTCTAACCATCTTTGATCATTAAGGCCTTTTACCTGCAGCGAGCCACACATGTCTTATTGGGATTCCGTTGCTTTTTTGTCGGGAGACTGCGTTTTTCATGAGGAAAAAAAAGGTCACAACGATTATCCGAGCATCTTCAGACTATTGAACTGCTGAGAACCGGCAGCAGACTCGGCTGTTGAAAGTTATAGCTGCTTTCATGCTGTGCAAAAAGGAAGGAGGGGCCTGGCTGTCTCCGGGGGCCCCTTCACCGATAATTAGCGATCAATCACGAATTAGTTTAAAAGCCTGAAAAGAACACAGAGAGCACTATTAGATTGCAAAGATTCACTGCTCTCCAATAATTGCTTTGGATTTTTACAGGGAGTCTGGATCCTCCTGTTGGTTTCATGGCAGCGTCTCCTCACTGGTATAAACTACAGCTGAGTTGTCCTCAGCTGCCTTATCTGACTGACAGATCAATGCGTATTAATAAACATTAAGCAGTTTCAATGAACCCCATTGAACTGTGGAAGTGCAGCTGATTTTAAACCTCCTGCATGAAATCTAACCCCACCAACGGTAAATGGGTAGACTAGTTTTCTGTACAATTGGCCGTGTACATGGGGGTCTTTCTCCCCGACGTCTGTTCCAGACTCAGATTTTAAACACTGATTACAGCTGCAGTCATGTGAGAAAGAAAGTACGCCCTCTGTTAATTCTATGGTTTAACAGTGTTGGACCACAGTCATATTTGAACATGGGAGGCCTAACTCTGAGACCAGCCTCGATTTTAGGACCACATTGTCCTTTTTTTTGTCTGGATATATATTAATGGTCAATACCAAGCCTGGTAAAACCCAAAGCATATATATGCATTTTAATCTTCCTAATCTTTTTTTTTTCTCCTTTGATCATACAGTATACAGGACTGTCTCAGAAAATTAGAATATTGTGATGAAGTTCTTTATTTTCTGTAATGCAAAAATTTCATACATTCTGGATTCATTACAAATCAACTGAAATATTGCAAGCCTTTTATTATTTTAATATTGCTGATTATGGCTTACAGTTTAAGATTAAGATTCCCAGAATATTCCCAGAGTTTTCTTAAGCTGTAAACCATGATCAGCAATATTAAAATAATAAAAGGCTTGCAATATTTCAGTTGATTTGTAATGAATCCAGAATGTATGACATTTTTGCATTACAGAAAATAAAGGACTTTATCACAATATTCTAATTTTCTGAGACAGTCCTGTATGTAAGAGGGATGGGGGGGGGTTGCACAAACAGCAACCATTCCAGGGGCCTCATGATCTAAACATGCGGCGCACAAAAAACGTGCGTGCGCCACTTTCCACGCTCACGTTCGCTTGATCGAAAATTGATTTGAACGTAGAAAGTTGCGGTCCTTCACTCACACATTAAGGCTGGTGTACGCACTTTTCTGAGGTTTTGTCCGTTGGCGACACTCACTGGTGATGCAGTGAAGTGCAGAATATGAGGAAACGTGACGTCAACAATAAGTTCACGACCACATGAAGGACACGACAGTCCCGACATCACCAGATAATTTACACAAGAGTGAAGCTGCAACAATCTCACAATCAACCACATGATCTGAACAAACAACTAAAGGAGCTCAACGATGGAACCTGCAAATCCTGATGGAGCTTTGGCTCCGTTAGAGGAACCTGCTGATGATCAGATCACACCGACCTGCTGGACCAGGACTAAGACTGGACCATCAGCTGGTTTAGTCTGGATCTGCTGGTCCAGGACTAAGACTGGACCATCAGCTGGTTTAGTCTGGACCTGCTGGTCCAGGACTAAGACTGGACCATCAGCTGGTTTAGTCTGGACCTGCTGGTCCAGGACTAAGACTGGACCATCAGCTGGTTTAGTCTGGATCTGCTGGTCCAGGACTAAGACTGGACCATCAGCTGGTTTAGTCTGGATCTGCTGGTCCAGGACTAAGACTGGACCATCAGCTGGTTTAGTCGTAGTAGTAGTTAGTTGGTGCAGGCAGGCGGAAGCAGCAACAGCAGACATCCACGTAGGCAGGTGGAAGAAGCAATGGGATGACCAGAGGGGGGGGAGGGCCGGGAACACAGGCCAGAACGCAGCTCCTGAGGCTCCGGCCTGCAAACATACACAAAAGAGAAAAAAGTGGGGCCGGCACAAGAAACTACAGGAACGATGGACAAAAATGATAGCTATGAGATATTTATAATAAATAAAAATGGTAATGGAGAAGAGAGGCAGGGAAAAGGAGAAGAGAAGAAGGGTGAGAGGCACCGCCCAGTGGATCATGTCGGTGCCCCCCTGCAGCATAAGCCTATAGCAGCATATCTACCACCAAGCTATATTTGAGACTAACTATTATAGTCTTGTTCTATAGCTGCGACTATGACTACTGACTCTAACACATTAAAGTTTACACTACCTAGAGATTTACCAACACCAGCTAGAGGTTTACTAAACACTAACTATAGGCTTTACTAAACAGAAAGGTTTTAAGTTTAGTTTTAAAGGTGGAGGTGGTGTCAGCCTCCTTAACACAGATTGGAAGTTGGTTCCATAGTAATGGTGCCTGATAGCAGAACGCCCGCCCTCCAAATCTACATTTTGATACTCTAGGAACTACGAGTAAACCTGCACCCTGGGAGCGGAGAGCTCTGCCAGGAAGATAAGGCACTATCAAATCTTGTAAATACTGCGGAGCTAAGCCGTTTTGGGCTTTATATGCAAGTAATAAAATTTTAAATTGAATTCTGAATTTTACAGGTAGCCAATGGAGCGACGCTAACACTGGAGAGACGTGGTCTCTCCTGCTGATTCCTGTCAGTACTCGTGCTGCTGCATTCTGGATCAGCTGGAGCCTATTCAGCAAATTACTTGGACATCCTGCTAACAACACATTACAGTAATCCAGTCTAGAAGATACAAACGCATGAACTAGTTTTTCTGCATCACTCTGCGAGAGGATTTTCCTAATTTTTGCAATATTACGGAGATGGAAAAACGCTATTTTACAAACCTGATTAACATATGGTTTAAACGACAAATCCTGATCGAAAACAACACCAAGGTTTCTCACAGTTGCACTGGAAGCCATCGCAACACCAACTAAGATGTCAAAGGTTGGTTGGTACGAACCAATGTGACTCAGGAATGAATGAATGAAGTTGAATAAATTACGTTTTTATTGAATGTTTAGGCAACTTTCAGAGTCTGATATGGAGTCAGCTGCAGGTCCTGCAGGTCCAGAAAGAGTTTCTCCGGTGATGGACCGGGACTAAGACCGGTCTCTGCTCCTGCGGATGCAACACTCCGAGTTACAGCAACTTTGCTCTTTATTTCTCACGTTTGCACCTCGATAATCCCGTTGGAACAACTCGTCTTTATTTCTGCAGCGGAGGAATCAGATCGTGCTTCATGTTTTAAATATAAGTTTATATTGTTCATATTGCTTATGAGAGTGGTGATCGTGGACATCCACAATGTGTAGGACTCAAACGTGTACATTGGTCTCACAGCTGATGTTTTTTAAATTTGTTTTACTTGTTTTTGCAAGTTCCTTGTTAGGATGAGCAGTTTTTAATGGATAATTCTCTTCATTATCATATTCAAACATATGTATTTGAGGGAGGAGACAGGGCAGAGTGTTGCAGGGCGGAAACCTGCGTGGAAACGCACAGTTTTGAACATCTGAAATTTTTTTTGCGTACGCAAGAATTCCCTGCACGGATTCATGTTGAAATCCACGCACGTTTCAATCATGAGGCCCCAGGTCTCTAAAACTGAATAAAGACTAGGTTACTGCAGTTATCTGTCCTATAAAACTGTGGAGTGAGTATGTAGGTGAATGAGTGTGTATGTCTGTGTAACTGTATGTCTGCAAAGTGAAAAAAAGGTTTTACCTGAACTGCAACTACAGTGGAGGAGAGAGGGCACAACCACACCACCCGAGAGACCAGAAGCCGACAAGGAAGAAACCTGAACCCGGGTCACCAGCAGCCACACGGAGGACCAGAGAGGGTGGGAGGAAACCCCCGCCAGCAAGGCCCGCCCCCTCCCAGCGGCGACAGAGGGAAGCCCCGGGCGCAGTCCTCATGACCACGGGAGGAGGCAGCCAGGAAACCCACGGTGATGGATCAGGACCCAGCCGAGCACCAACCACCCGGCATGGGCCGATCGCGGGGCCAAGAGGTCCACACCCTCCAGGTCCACAACCCCCAGCCGGCAAGAGGCCAGCCTGCCTGGAGAGACAGGGCTCCACAGTCCCTGTTTTTTTGTAACTTTTTGTAACTTTTTAAGCTAACACGTGGTGTTTTATTTTTCCATATACATTTTACATATGAGTCCAGTGTCTTAAACCAAGAGGAAGGGGGCTTGAAGGGTATCATTGAAAAATGTATTTTTGGTAAAGCCATCATTTTGATGGTGGCCATTCTCCCCATGAGTGAAATTGGAAGAGAATTCCATTGGGTAAGATCATCCTCTATTTCTTTAGGAGCTGAACAATGATTTAGTTTTGATAAATCTGACAGCCTAGGGGAGATGTTTATGCCTAAATATTTGATAAGGTATTATCCATGATTTTGGAGAGCTAGCAAGATTTGAAAGTGGCACCTCCTCTAAGCCCCGCCCCCTCCTTCCCCTCCCGTCAGCGCTCCGTCCAAAGCCACGCCCCCACAAACTTTGGGGTCGAGTCGAGTTTTCCAGGACATTTTGGACAGCACATTTTCAACAAAACTACCCCATGTCTCATTCACCTGTAAGCAAGGCCGGTTTTAGGGGGGGCAGGGGTGGGCTGTGCCCACCCAAACGTGCATCCTGCCCACCGGCGTCTCCATCTCGGCGAGAGTGGAGAGCAGAGAGTGGAGAGCGGCTGGCGGTGCGCTGCAGGCTCTAGAGCCACGGCTACGCCGTAGGCTACGCCGTAGGCTACGCTTAGAGGGCTTAGAGGAGGTGCCACTTTCAAATCTTGCTAGCTCTCAAACATTGCATACTATAACTTTAACACTTGTGTAAATAAATTCTGATTAATTCTGATTCTGATTGAGAGACGTGGTTTGTGTTTATTGTATGCATATTTGTCACAGCTGCTGGTTACAAAGGTCTGTGCTTGGACTCCTTCCATCACTGTTGTTCTGTAACGCCCCCCCGGGCAACAGGCTGGCATGTATGGAATAACAGCTGCTTTGAGACTGATTTTGCTGTTTAGTTATTATTTCCTGATAAAGTCAGGTGGTGCCCCGTTTTAATTTATTCATTTTGATAAGTCATCTTCTTTATTAATTATTAATAACTATCATGAGACAATTATTAATAACTCTCCAATAACTGAACCAGCACCCCCTTTGTGGCACAAAAACAGTGACAAGAAAATGTATGTGGATTCCTTAAGATTTAATGTTTTTTTCATTAATTTGCTGTAAAGTGTGATGTGAACTATCAAAGTCACAATAACAAATAACAATTAAAGCTGCAAGCAGTGGTGAACCGGCCCTCGCACCCTTGTGCAGGTTCAGGCTGCAGTGGAAGCTTGTATGACTTGCATGTAGATTCTTCAGGCCTGGACATTTAGAAGATGACACCAGCCACGACTCTCTATATCAAACCATTCAAGTTATGGCAGAAAATAGGATCTATCAAATATCGACCAATCAGAAGAAGGGCCGGGGCTAATTCATGCCAATTAGATTAAATGTGGATCGAGACTACATTTTGATGTATAACACACCTGGGTGCACGTTACGGTTCGGGCCGTATTAACGGCCGAAGAAATGGCATACATTACGCCAAAATTACACGATTAATTCAAAATGTCTGACTTCCTGTTCGGTTTCGGCCATGGCGCCAAGAGAATTTTCTTGAAATTGCGACATGATACAGGTGTGTACCGATTTTCGTGCATGTACGTCAAACCGTATTGTGGGGCTTGGGGCACAAAGTTTTCTAGGGGGCGCTGTTGAGCCATTAGGCCACGCCCATTAATGTAAACCATTAAATATAACGTTTTTCAACAGGCCTGGCTTGCGTGCAAAATTTGGTGACTTTTGGGGCATGTTTAGGGGGAAAAAAGGCCCTCATTTCGTCGGAAGAATAAAAATAAAGAAATAGAAATTCCTACAGATACAATAGGGCCTTCGCACTGTAAGTGCTCGGGCCCTAATAATAATACATTTTATTTGTATAGCGCTTTTCTAGGCACTCAAAGACGCTTTACATTAGTAAAAATCATAAAATCAGTACACTCAACGACACTAAAGACACTTTACAGTAGTATAAATATCATAAAAGCAGTACACATAGGACAATTACATGACACAGGACATTGATCACACATTAAAAGCAGTTCTGTAAAGGTGAGTTTTGAGATGGGATTTAAATATTGGGAGGTCTGTACAGTCACGGATGTGTTTGGGGAGGGAGTTCCAGAGGGAGGAGCAGCGATGGAGAAGGCTCTGTCACCCCAGGTCCGGTGCTTGGTTCTGACTGGAGGGGACAGGAGGTTGGTAGTACCAGTTATAGTACCAGTAGTACCAGTTATAGTACCAGTTATAGTACCAGGTCCGTAGCTTGGTTCTGACTGGAGGGGACAGGAGGTTGGTAGTACCAGTTATAGTACCAGTTATAGTACCAGTAGTACCAGTTATAGTACCAGGTCCTGGTTGGTTCTGACTGGAGGGGACAGGAGGTTGGCATCAGAGGAGCCAACCTCTCTAATCAGGTAAGAAGTAAAACTTGTTGTCTGCAATAGAGACAGCACGTTAATGATACGTGGGATTGTTTTGAGCCCCATGGATGTTCTCCAATCAATGCAAACATTCAATTAATGTACGAAATCCAGATGTTTCACACAAACACAACCAAAATATATCTAGGTGTTAAAATTACATTTTCAGCACAACTTGTAATTAACTACTTTCATTATTTTAATTAAAGATTGAACAAACAACCAACATGGCAAAACAAATAGATTTACACAATAAAATAAAATGTAAAAACGTACAAGTGACTAATGTTATTCCCTATTAACTGCAGGAATTATGTGAAATAAGATCAACAAACATCAGTGATTCATATCTGTGGGTGGAGGTAAGACTGCACTTGTCTCCGTTTCTTCACCTGAAAGAGGAACAAACATCCTTCTCTACTCTTGGAGGCTTTAGTCCCCGTGTCCTTTGGTACCACAACCATCAAGAGCACCATGGACTCCCTGTAGTCCCGACTTCTGCCTTCTTCTGGTATGGGAAGAAATTATGTTTCATAGTTACAAAAATCAGCTACACCCACTAAATGTAACATTCAGGATAAATCCGGTACCTTATAGTAGTAGTAGAGGACAGAGGTGATTACCACCACACCCAGCAGCAAGACAACGGGTCTGAGGATCAAACTAGTCAGAGAGTCTGAAACACAATTACACAATCAACAGATTACTAAACTTTATGTGGTAATCAAGTTTATTAATTTGCCCTAAACCTGCTTTAATTATAGGTCTTTTATGTCAGATTATCTCATGGAAAGCACAAAGAAAGTATTGGCATGTCGTCCATCAGTCCTTACACTGAGTTCTTCTCTGAATACTGAGATTTAGAAAAAAAAGAGTGTTACCGTATTTTCCGCACTATAAGGCGCACCTAAAAGCCTTTAATTTTCTCAAAAACTGGCAGTGCGCCTTATAATGCAGTGCGCCTTATATATGATCATTACGGTAATTTCTGTTACTGTAGTCAGAGGGATTGTGGGTAATGTAGTTGGTGTTGCCGAAGTAATGGCGCTAAAAACGTCAGGAATCGTCACAGACGTTCAAGACAACAGCAGCGACGCTGACTCGCATAATGGAGACTTTGACGAGACGGAGCAAAGCTGGTTTTTATTTTGTTAAAGTTTGTCATACGGTACTTTTCTTCTTGTTTTTTTTTTTTTTTTGCATTTGCTGTAGGATTTTGTAGCATTTCCTGTAGCGCAGCTCCATCAGGTAGATACGTAACTCAACCCCAGCCACTATAGTACGGTATTTTACCATATATTTAGTGCGCTTTATAATGCAGTGCGTCTTATATATGGAAACCATTTTGAAATACGTCATTCATTGAAGGTGCGCCTTATAATGCGGAAAATACGGTATATAACCCTGAGTACAGATACATTAGTTGAGAACGATAAGGACAACCACAGGTTTTTTCTCCAAAACTGTATCCAGGCTGAGAAATGCTATGTCCAGACTAGCACAGTTTTACTTGAAAACAGGAGATGTATGTTTAATTTACACCTGGCATCCACAATGGTGGATGGATGGGTGGATGAATGGATGGATGTATGGATGGATGTATCCAGTACTGGAGTTGTACAAAAAAATCAGGGGGGATGGTGGATTTGATCATATGGGGACAGATAATTTGTGCTGATTACAAATAATATAATATATTACAAATAATAGCAGTGACCAAAACAGCTGCAGAAATACTGCAGGAATGACATAGCAGCAGTTAAATGCAGCCTTCTGTAAGCTTTAAATATCCACTGGGCTTACATCAAATACATCAAAACAACAATAAAAAACACTTTTCTGAACTTATCAATATGACTCTGTCCTTCACAGGATAAGTAACATGAATCACTGCAAAAACTCACAATCTTAACATAAATATTTGTCTAATTTCTCAGTTAAAATGTCTCATTTTAGTAAAAAAAATCTCATTACACTTAAAACAAGACTCATCACTGGAAAGAACAACAATTTTCACCTGTTTCAAGTAGATTTTCACTTGAAATAAGTAGAAAAGATTTTTTTGCTTGTAATAAGAAGATAAATCTTGTCCCACTGGCAGATTTTCCTACTTATTTCAAGTGAAAATTTACTTGAAACAGGTGAAAATTGTGAAATAAGTTATTTTTCTGGTGTTATTTTTCTGGTGATGACTCTAAATGTTGAAATAGCAGTAAAACCACATTCATTGATGAAATGACATAAGGGATGGAAAGGAGGGATGGCAGTTTTACAGGGAGGATGATTTGGACCGTTTTTATTTCAGGGGGGGATGCCATCCCCCCTCATCCCCCCTCAACTCCTGTACTGTCTGTATCCTTCCTTGATTCCCCCAATGTATATCATACTAGCAACATAGAAAGATAACAAACGGATTAACAGGGACAACAGGGAGACATAACAGCAAACAAATACCTACAGCCATAGGAGTGTAGGATTATTGCAGTAGTGAAACACTGGTGTGGAAGCTGACGAGTTTTATTTTAAACTGCATTCTAGAATGAATAAATGAGTATATAGAGGGAATGCGCATGACGTCACAGATGTGACTTCACAGCGGGTTACGCCCACTGAGTGTCAGAAAGACTGAGTGGCAGAAAGACTGAGTGTTAGAAAGACTGAGTGTTAGAAAGACTGAGTGACAGCATAGACTTTCAGTTTGAGCAGCTAGAAAACATCTCAAATAGGAAAGAGCTGTTCTCATAGATTTAGCAAGAAATCTGAGTTATCATTTTACAGACTGCCAAAAAATACGCTTAAGAGAGACAAATGGATCGCTGCAATTCACAGAAACAACTGGATTCCAGGCACCGAAACGTGGATTTGTGGTTCCCATTTTGTATCAGGTAATGTTGGATTTTTGGGTTGATAACGTTAAACGGTCAAATCATAAAGTTCGGTGTCCTCATCACTTTAATTTCTACAACAAATCCTGCCTTGAAGTCGGACCAAGCGTCAAGACTTCTGTAAGCCTTCAAGCTTTGCTTCGTGTATTTCCCCGGCGTAGAAATTAAGTACATATAAATATCAGGAAACTGGATTCGTGGCCAAATATTAATGTCCATGGACCACTGGTTCTTGGTAACTGTACCAAATATTAATGTCCATGGACCACTGGTTCTTGGGGTAACTGTACCAAATATTAATGTCCATGGACCACTGGTTCTTGGTAACTGTACCAAATATTAATGTCCATGGACCACTGGTTCTTGGGGTAACTGTACCAAATATTAATGTCCATGGACCACTGGTTCTTGGTAACTGTACCAAATATTAATGTCCATGGACCACTGGTTCTTGGTAACTGTACCAAATATTAATGTCCATGGACCACTGGTTCTTGGGGTAACTGTACCAAATATTAATGTCCATGGACCACTGGTTCTTGGTAACTGTACCAAATATTAATGTCCATGGACCACTGGTTCTTGGTAACTGTACCAAATATTAATGTCCATGGACCACTGGTTCTTGGTAACTATACCAAATATTAATGTCCATGGACCACTGGTTCTTGGGGTAACTGTACCAAATATTAATGTCCATGGACCACTGGTTCTTGGTAACTGTACCAAATATTAATGTCCATGGACCACTGGTTCTTGGGGTAACTGTACGGGTCACTGTCAAGTCCAACATTTTTCCACTCAGTGTGAGTAAGGGGGCTTGGTCCAGTGGGAAAGTGAGGTCAATGCATACCCTCTATACAGCTCACTGCTGTATTTTTATGTAATATAAAACCTGCTTGACTGTGTGAAGTTACCTGAGACTCTGAGACTGAGCGGTGGACCCATAGAGGAGAAGTTGTGGGAGAAAACTTGGACGTGGTAAACACAGCGGCAGTTTCCTTGGTGGGTGAGGTTTGCAGCAGAGAACAGGAAGAGGGCGGAGTGATTGACAGCTGGCAGGGTGCAGAGCTGTGTCACGGTGGGGGTGGTGAATATGAGCTGGAAAAAACCACCTTGGTACTGTGGCAAGATGGAGCAAATGATGCTGAAATCTGAACCTAAGAGCACCTGAGACCCCTGCGTCTGGGACTTGGAGACCCCGTCAGTGGAGGAAGAGAGAGATATATTTGGTTTAACCAGCAAATCTGTAAACAAAAACAGGAGATGCGAAAACGTTACGTTTTCTGTGCTGGTGTGGAACTCTAAGCGTGTTTGGCTTAGAGTACAAAAAACGTATTGAAAGAGGACGTATTATGGCATCTAATCCCTATTTTAAACAGGCCTTAAATGTCTTAAACCCAAGCTTTTGATTGTTTTTGTTAAATAAATTAGAAATTCAGCCTCTAAACCATGTCTTTATCTTCCCAGTCTCTAACCTCCTTCTCTATGCAGGATTCTGAGTGGGCGGGGCTATGATAATGAGGCTCTGTGCTGATTGGCTGCCTGAATAACGCGATACACCGCTACGAAAAAATGGCTGAAACTCCGGCCGGCGGAGTTACACCGTGTCATAACTGCATGCGATGCGAGCGAACGTCAGCGACAAAATCAATTCCATTGCTTTATTTTCTATTGGACTGTCCTAACTGGCCGCAGCGACGCAGCGACGTTTTGAGCTGAACATTTGTCGGACGCCCTGCTTCTATTTTCTTCCTGTCGCTCGCGTTGAAAGCCGGTTGAAAGCGCTGTAGGAAACAGTCACGGATGAGGAACGGCTGATCCAGTTAGTTGAAATGAGAAGTTATCTCTATGATTCCTCCTCATTTCACGATAAAAACCTCAATAAAGTGGCAGCTGCTGGAGGGAGATGGACAGAGAGCGTCCGATGTCACGCAGTACTACGTGATAGTCGGACGCTCGCATGCAGTTACACGGTTTTATAGTTGTGGGCGTGGTTTGCATTTTGGTTACATAACGAAAATGTGCAGAATCTTATTGGCTCGTAGATGCACATCACACTGGACGATCATCCGGGCGGCTGTACAGACACTGCAGAACTTGGTTTCTTTCCTCCTTCTCTGAGTTGGCAGGCTGAGGGGAGACCACTTTATATATGTTAAAGAAAGAAAAAACCTGTTTTTCATAATAGGTCCCCTTGAAACTATATCAAAGTGTGCATTTACATGGGAAGTTGAATTCCTCTTTAATTCAGAATTAAAATTAAATCCGATTTAAAATGAGTACAAATGACCATGTAAACACCTAATTCCGAATTAAAATGGCCATTCCGAATTAAACTTAATTCCGAAGTAAGTGGCTGGTTTATTCCGATTTTAAATCCAAATAGAATAATTCCACGATCATGTATAAACTCATTCCTCTTTAAATTAATTCTGGTCTTTCTTTCTGCTCGTTCCCTCGCCCGTCTGTCTCCTTGACGCTTATATTCCTGCTGGGCTGGTTTTCCAAACAAAGCTTCAAGATGCAGCACGCAGTAAACGGTGGTCAAGAGCAGAGATCATTTATTTAATAAATAGCTTGGAGGACCTGGAAATAATTACAAGAACAGATGGAAACAGGAAACATCAAAATTGTGAGCTTTTGAAAGTAAGTAAGTAAGTAACTTCCGCCCCCCTATCCAATCAGAACCTTCCCAACCCCCAGACCTTAAAGCTGGGCAGACACTGTGCGATTATCGGCTCGTTTTGATTTTCCAGTCGTGCGACTATTTTTTGGATCGGGACGGATTTTGACCCAATCGTTGCTCGTGCCTCGTGCAGTGTACGTGGGGTAACGACGAGAGATTAACACCTCACGACGAGAGAGTAACACCTCACGACGAGAGAGTAACGCCTCACGACGAGAGAGTAACACCTCACGACGAGAGATTAACACCTCACGACGAGAGAGTAACACCTCACGACGAGAGATTACCACCTCACGACGAGAGATTAACACCTCACGACGAGCTCCCGATCACAAATCGTGAGGTCGCAAGAAAATCAAGCGTGTTTGAAATCCTGATCGCTCCTCGTGAAGGAATCGCACAGTTGAAGCAGCTACGACCCGATTGGACTCATCCTTTCACAGAGAGCATGCACAATCTCTGATGTCACGTCAAAAACTATTATTTGTAGTTTAAGTGTTGCAAATTCACATTACAAATCATGTTTTAATAGCAGAAAAAAAGACTGCATTTCCCACGTATGGTGTGCGTCACCGCGTACCCTGCGCCGTAGACTCTGCGTTGGTGTAACGCAGAACCATAAATCAGCCTTCAGGGCAAAGCAGTCACAATCTGCCTCTGCAAACACGAGTCCCGGCCCAGGCACAGCCCCCCTGTTATTTATAACGCCTTATAAATGTTGCTATTTAACAGTGTGCGCTCTGCGCTGTTCTGAACACAAAAAGTGCTCATTTTGCTGGGACGCCGGGTCCCTCCGCCGAGACACAACTTTTGCGGTATGCGTTCATTGTTGTGTCTAAAAATGATGCGCAGTGCCCACCCAATCAGAAACAGTACAGATATTTTGGGATTTTTTTATATATATATAAAAATTAAATTATAAAAAAAATAAAGGATCCCCATAACCTTTGATTGGTTGGGCACAGCCCACCCCTGCCCCAAAACCGTCCTCGAGTTCCAGTACACAGAAGTCCGACGGGAGGATTATGATGGTATAGTGTGAGCAGACGGAGCATCAGAGCACCGGGACGTACAGTGTGAGACCATAAATCTTGGGCTGTGAACTTTTGAACTCCGCGATCTAGTCGTGCAGTGTGAGATGGGACAGTCTCAAATGATTTAAAATATCTCACAGTGTATGCCCAGCTTAAGAGGAATTGGAAAAAGCCGATCCAATGTGTTTTCCATGTAAACCTCAATTCGGAATTACTATTGCCATGTAAACTCAAAGGAAAATAGTTTAATTCGGAATGATTTAATTCCGAATTAAAAAACATCAAGTAACTGTGGCTGTAATCCAAAATAAACAGTCCAACAAAACATTGCAGTGGAATAAGGATTCTGGTAAAAGGTAAACATGTGATGGAAATGTTCAGTGTAGTTGAGTTACCTGAGCATATCACCTCAAGGCGGTAAAAGATTTCAGAGAAAACAGTCAGAGTTAGACACTGCTGCAGGGACGATGCTGAGTGCAGACAGGAGGACCTGATCCACCACACGGGTCTGTCTGTAGATTCACGTGTGCTCGATGACACCGCGGTACCACAGCCCAGCTGTGCACACACCACAGATGTGGAGCTCTGGTTCCAGACAGGATCCCAGTTGACCACTGGTCTCCACTCTCCTCGATAAAACATCTCCAGCGTCCCAGCGCAGCGGCTGTTCTCTCCCACCAACCTGACGTACTCTTGATGTGAGCAGAGCAGAGGTGTCTTCAGTATTCACATTCATTACTCAGGTAGAAGTATAAATACTAGAGTTTAAAAATACTCCTGTAGAAGTTGAAGTATCAACTCAAGTTTTTTACTCAAGTAAAAGTATAAAAGTACTGGTTTCAAAACTACTTAAAGTATAAAAGTAAAAGTAATGTAAGGGGGAAAAAAGCCATTAAGGACAAAAGCCATTGAAAATGAATGCATCTTAGTATAATGCAAATATATTAAAGAAGCATATATGTGTACTATTGAGCATTAACATGTGTTTCAGAGAGCAGCAGATATGATGACTAGTTGCCTATAAGTATTGTAATGGTGCAAAAAGTCAAACTTCATGTTCATGTTATCATTTATCCTAACCTTTATTGGAATGTACATCCAAGTTTAGTTGCAGGAATCTGAGGGAACGGATGTAAGAACAAAACTGGACAAGAACATCTGAAACAACCACAACCAAATTCACTCTATCCGGATGGAGCAATTTAACTGGATAGTTTTTATTAAAGGCCCAAATGAAATAGAGTAACGAGGCTGTTTTTAAAATGTAAGGAGTAAAAAGTACAGATAATTGCGTGAAAATGTAAGGAGTAAAAGTAAAAATTCGTCTGAAAAATAATTACTCCAGTGAAGTATAGATAACCAAAATTTCTACTTAAGTAAGATAACGAAGTATTTGTACTTTGTTACTTGACACCTCTGGACCAGAGACAGAAAAGTAATGAATAAAGGAAGCAGAGCCGTGAACAGCATGAAAGCTGCAGCTCCTCCTCTACCTGAGCAGGTGACATGAGCCGCTTTTCCAGGGTGGCAGGTTTTTACAGCAGAGCTGGTTCTGTTACAGTCCAGCAGAAATGACTCGTTGCCTCCACAGTGGAACTCTCTTCTCCACACCGGAGCTCCTGTTTCTCCGTAGACCGCCCCTCGGAGGACAGAAAGATCCCCACAGCTGAGCTCCTTACAGACCACCTCAGCATCCTGCCGGTCAAAGTCCTCTTCACACACTGAAGACCACACCTGGCTGGACTTCACCTCCAGTCTGCCTGAACACCGGTCAGGTCCCCCCACCAGCCTGACAGGGCCTGTGGATGCTGGAGAGAAGAGGAGGATGGAGAGATGATGGAAAGATTGGGAACCTCAAGAATTTATTTTATTACTGTATAAATACACCTGGAAACCAAGTAAAGTTCACACAAGCCTTTAACCCTTACTGTACTGTACTGTCTTTGGGTCAAAATGACCTAATTCTCCCTTCCTTCTTTCCTCCTGCTCTCTCCTTCCTTCTCCCTTCCTCTTTTCTCCCTTCCTTCCTTCTTCCCTTCTTCTTTACTCCTTTCCTTCCTTCTTTTTCCCTTCTTTCCTTCTTTTCTTCCTTCCTTCCTTCCTTCCTTCTTCCTTCCTTCCTTCCTTCCTTCCTTCCTTCCTTCCTTCCTTCCTTCCTTCCTTCCTTCCTTCCTTCCTTCCTTCCTTCCTTCCTTCCTTCCTTCCTTCCTTCCTTCCTTCCTTCCTTCCTTCCTTCCTTCCTTCCTTCCTTCCTTCCTTCCTTCCTTCCTTCCTCCATACTCTAGACTAAAATTCCAAATCAAGTAGGGTGGCACAGTAATATACCAAAAAAGTATCATAGCCACATTGATGTCGTATAAACAAAAAAATTGCAGGAAATGGAAAACTACTATTTTAAAAGCGCTGCACCTTCACTCTATAAATGCCAATAATATATTTGATCAATCAGATGGATTTTTACAACCTGGGATACTGATGTAGACACTAATTTGCATGGTGCATAGGGCTGTTTCAGCTTTTAAAAGACAAAGACATCAGCAGTTTTGGTTGATATATCACGTGTGAGATCACCGTCACAATTCCACCTACAACATCTCAGATCAAAGCTTTTCCTAATCTGGTAGAACACCGCGACTTACGTACTGGACGCTCTTACCCTCTGACGTGACCGGGCTCATGAAAATCACAAACCAACAACAACCAACTTTTTTGTCATCTTGTTGAAAATGGACAGTCTTGTTGAAAGTAAAAACCATAGAGATAAAGTTTGGAGACACAAAGACAAACCCCTCTTCTCCTTCGCGTTTCATTTCAATAATTCTACTACTGACAGTGAGGCATGGCCACTGACACCAAATATGTTACCTGAGCAGGTGATTTCCAGGACGAAAGGGTTTGACGCGCCCTTTAGCATCACACATTCCCCCATCATTGATTTAATCTCGATGCAGTGAGAACTGATCCACCACACAAGTTCTTCTTGATGCTCTCTTATTGCTGTTGTGACGGATGAACCACAGTCCAAACGTCCACATACGAAATCGGACACCTTCTGGTTCCATCCACGGTTTATATCAAACGCTGGTCTCCAGACTCCACTGTGTTTCACCTGTAGTTGACCGGTGCATCTATTGGCTCCGCCCACCAACTTCACATCAACAGGATCTGAGCAAACACATGATTTTGGTTAAAGACCAGGACTCAACCCTTGTGCTGTCTTCGGGTCAAGGAAGGAGGAATGGAAGAAGGGAGAAAAGAAGGAAGGAAGGAAGAATGAAAAGAAGGAAAGAAAGAAGGAAGGAAGGAAGAAAAGAAGGAAGTAAGGGAGGAAGAAAAGAAGTAAGGGAGAAAAGAAGGAAGGAAGGAAAGAAAGAAGGAAGGAAGGAAAGAAGGAAGGAAGGAAAGAAAGAAGGAAGGGAGAAAAGAAGGAAGGAAGGGAGAAAAGAAGGAAGGAAAAAAGGGAGGAAAGAAGGAAGGAAAGGAAAAAAGAAGGAAGGAAGGAAGGAAGGAAGGGAGAAAAGAAGGAAGGAAGGGAGAAAAGAAGGAAGGAATGGAGAAAAGAGGAAGGAAGGAAAGAAGGGAGGAAAGAAGGAAGGAAGGGAAAAAAGAATGAAGGAAGGGAGGAAAGAAGGAAGGAAGGGAAAAAAGAAGGAAGGAAGGAAGGAAGGAAGGAAGGAAGGAAGGAAGGAAGGAAGGAAGGAAGGAAGGAAGGAAGGAAGGAAGGAAGGAAGGAAGGATAAAAAGAGTGAAGGGAGAAAACAAGGAAAGAATGTACGAGGGGAGAAAAGAAGGAAGGAAGGGAGAAAAGAAAAAAGGAAAGGAGTAAAGAAGGAAGGGAGTAAAGAAGGGAGGAAGGGAGAAAGGAGGAAGGGAGAAGGAAGGAGAGAGCAGGAGGAAAGAAGGAACAGGAGAATTAGGTCATTTTGACCCAAAGACAGCACAAGGGTTAAAGGTAAGAAGATACAAACAGTGAAGCTGCAGTTGTACCTGAGCAGGTGAGTACCACAGCTTTACCAGGGGGGCAGGTGTTTCTTTTCAGTCCTGAGCTTTCACAGTCCAGAAGAGAAGACTCATGACCTTCACAGTGGAACGCTCTGCTCCACACTGGAGCCTCTTTTTCTCCATGGAGCGCCCCCTGGAGGTCTGACGGAGCTCCACAGCCGAGCTCCTTACAGACCACCTCAGCATCCTGCCGATCAAAGTCTTCTTCACACACTGAAGACCACACCTGGTTAGACTTCACCTCCAGTCTGCCTGAGCACCAGTTAGACCCGTTCACGAGCCTGACTGAGTCTGGAACCAGAGAAAAAGAAAATAGCAACACTTTGACTGCCAATCGACCAGTTAGGAGTGACGTTATCACTTAACCCTTGTACTGTCTTTGGGTCAAAATGACCTAATTCTCCTTCCTTCTTTCCTCCTGCTCTCTCCTTCCTTCTCCCTTCCTCTTGTCTCCCTTCCTTCCTTCTTCCCTTCCTTTTTTCTCCCTTCCTTCCTTCTTCCCTTCCTCTTTTCTCCCTTCCTTTTTCCTTCCTTCCTTCCTTCCTTCCTTCCTTCCTTCCTTCCTTCCTTCCTTCCTTCCTTCCTTCCTTCCTTCCTTCCTTCCTTCCTTCCTTCCTTCCTTCCTTCCTTCTTTTCTCCCTTCCTTCTTTCTTCCCTTCTTTTCATTCTTCCTCCCTTCCTTCTTTCCTCCCTTCCTCTCTTCCTCCTTCCTTGACCCGAAGACAGCACAAGGGTTAACTAGTATTCAGGGTTCTTACAGAACTACATGTGTGTTCTGTACAGCTGAAAAGGTGGAAGATGTGTTGGATAGAGAAACATTTAGAACACCCCTCCCCCTCCCCCCACAAAAAAACAAACAAAAAAACAATTACTCCTGCACACATTTCCACTTCCTGCTGAATCTTTATTTCTAACATTTTGATACATGCGACTTTCCTGAGGTAAATATGTGCAGAACCTCCTGTTTGCAGAAACACATACATCCATTTCCAATAAGCCAATTGTCTGACTCCTGACTCCACTTCAAAATATAACAAAATATAAATTGTGGACATCAAGTTGTTTATTCAAAGCTGCAGGTCAGACTACACAGCTTCCTTTGAGGCAATGTTTTATCCCTGTAAATGTAACTACCGCATATCAATCAAAAGGATACAACGAAACGTTTGTTTAAAGCAGCACTATGTAACTTTTCCACCTTAATCTAATATTTCATCATCATCATTGTGATGGAACATCAACTTCCAACAGGTTTAATGAACCTCTGTCATGGTCTGAGGGGTCTGTATCGCCTTCACTGGCACTATGTAACTTTGAGGAGCATGGTAGGAACCCTGCCACACTAAAAAACTACACATTTTTACGGCTTTGACTGCTTTACGGCATACGTCACTTCCCCCTCCTTCCCCATTCGTAGTCGATACAAAGCTGGGCGGGGCGTGGAGCGCAGAGCTCAGCAGAAGCTGGTATCATGGCTGAAGCAGCGGAAAAAACGAAGAAAATAAAAGTTTTATCGGAGGAGGCGAAAAAAAGAAAGCGGGAGAGTAACAAGCTAAATGCCCGGACAAGAATAAACATTGGCCCGGCGTTCACTCGCTGGCGTGAGCTGAAAGACGAGGAGGGATGTCCGACAAGAGAGACAGAATTGTTATGATACAAATGTAAATGTAGAGTTCTATGTTCAATAAGAATCAACATTAGAATGTTTTGACATACAGGGGATTTGTCTTGGGTTCTAGTATTTTTCCTGAGAACTGTAAAATTGTGCAGGGCTGATCTGCAAAATATAAGGAATGGGCATTCAGTTATTCACAGGTTATAAAGTATTTTTTTATTTTGTCAGTAAGTATGTTGGACTACTAATTTATGATGAAGTCCCTCTAAAAAACGTTTGTAGTTTGGGGCGCATTATCTGGCTGAAACAGGACGGGGGGGGCGGGGGTGACTTCACTAATAAAACCAAGTTGAACTTAGTGATTTTCAAAAATCGTCCTGGTGATCGTCATATTATATTGTTTAGCCAAAAATAGATACATCACCTCTTCGCTATCCATCCTGCAAATGACCGCTGAAAACAGAAAAGTAGTTTTGAAAGTCCGTCCCGTCTTATTTCATTCACTATCAAAACAAATGCAGTGACGGGGACAGGAGTTTTCCGGCAGTACGCGCTGGTGCTCATGGGAAATGTAGTGTTCTTTCTGGTAAAGCACTACCACTTTTGTCCAAAGGAGCCGCCAAACTCAACAAAAGCTGAAAGTTACATTGTGCTGCTTTAAGAATGTGATGCTGAGGACACATTCCTGTGACGTTCACGTTTGCCAGATGATTGCTGCTGTTTGTGTTTTCCTGTCGTGTGCTTTCAGGATGTTTGATTGGCTGCGTTCTTGACTCCTCACGCATTTGTACTATTTGTTTCTTTTTAATCAACAATACAAATTCAGTCACTCCAAGGATGAGTCCGATAATATTGCAGTTTTACCTGAGCAGGTTATCTCTATTGAATCAGAGGAATACTTGTGCCTGGTAAAACATTTGGTGAAAGTGGGGTCATCACAGTTGGGTCTGAATGTCCAGATGATTCTCTGAGAGGTTTTCATTCTTTTAGTTGAAATGGGGGAGCCACAGTTCAGCTGTCGACACACTTCACCTGAAAACCGAAGTTTCCAATAATCTGTAAACACTGGTTTCCATTCCCCCCACTGTTTCATCTCCAGTGTGCCACCACACCGGCTGGACCCTCCAACCAATCTGACATCTTCAGGTCCTGGATAAAGAAACAGACACGAAACCTTTATCAAATTCCTTCTGAACAGGAAAGAACAACCTGATCTCACAAAAATCTGTGAAATGCCCACGACCTCTCACCACTATTTTCCGTGGTACCAACAAGGAAAGTGGTATAATTCCGTGTGAGCACCACGGATATTGTACCATGCAAAGTCAATAGGATCCGTGGTCGTGATATATACACGGATTATGACATTATTATTATTTATATATTATTCTTTGTTATAGTGGCTAGATTATGCGTTTTTGTCGCGCAAGGTACTGTTTGTTAAAGTGCGGGTATACTTCTGCGTCACACACACGCAGAGCACACGGCGCACCCGTGACGTCGTCACGAATCCTTCGGACTTCTCCGTCTCTCCATTTGGTCGCGGTGCAGTACCCCCCGCGGCCACTAGTTAGCGATCTTTTTCTGAATGGTTTATCCGACTTTTTCCGGTCACAGTAAATCAAAGAAATAAGGACAACTATTGTGCAAAAAACAAAAACAAAAAAAATCACATATAAACGAAGAAAAGAGCCCTGGAAGTTCACTACTGCTTCAAACCGGAAACCGGAAATGCTTCGCTTTCAAACGAACCAATCACAGCCCTCTCGGTCTGCGTGTGGTCGGCGTCTCCTCGACGCGTAGTTACAATTTTCAGGAGGTGCACGTCACTGACGGCGCATGTGACGGCGTGTCCTCTGCGTGTACAAAAACCACACGCCGTAGACACGGCGTCGTTTTGACGCAGAACCATAATTCAGCCTTTACTGTCAGTTTGTAAAAACATGTTTTTAATGCTGTTTTAGCAGTGTTTTATTGAGGTTTTAATGGGGCACCATGGATATAATACTATGCAAAGTCAATGGGATCCGTGGTCGTGATATATACACAAATTATTACATTATTATTATTTATATATTATTCTTTGTTATAGTGGCTCAATTATGCGTTTATGTCGCACAAGGTACTGTTTTTACTGTCAGTTTGTAAAAACATGTTTTTAACGCTGTTTTAGCAGTGTTTTATTGAGGTTTTAATGGGAGCACCACGGATATAGTACTATGCAAATCAATAGATACCGTTGTCGTGATATATACACGGATATGACATTATTATTATCTATATATTATTCTTTGTTATAGTGGCTAAATTATGCATTTTTGTCGCGCAAGGTACTGTTTTTACTGTCAGTTTGTAAAAGCACATTTTTAACGCTGTTTTAGCAGTGTTTTATTGAGGTTTTAATGGGAGCACCACGGATATTGTACAATGCAAATCAATAGATACCGTTGTCGTGATATATACACGGATATGACATTATTATTATCTATATATTATTCTTTGTTTTAGTGGCTAAATTATGAGTTTTTGTTGCGCAAGGTACTGTTTGTTACTGTCAGTTTGTAAAAGCATGTTTTTAACACTGTTTTAGCAGTGTTTTATTGAGGTTTTAATGGGAGCACCACGGATATAGTACTATGCGAAGTCAATGGGATCTGTCACCCGATTTGACTGCTGTCATACCATTGAATGAAGGACAAAACGATAACAATCATCCCATAGATATGGGCCAGTAGGGCCCTACTCTACCTACTAGTAGGCGCAGGAGGCTGTTATCGCCCCTTTCTATGGCTAACCCCATGTTATTAATGCTCAGTAGGCACAGAAGTTTTGTTATGAAGCTCATACCTCACCTCCCTTTTTTATGTATTTAGCTAGAATTTTAAAACCTGAACAATAGAATTCAACGTAAAATGCCGTATCTTGTGCATTAAAAACAATACTTTTTGGAACATAGTGTAGCGACCACAGATAAGATAAGGCCTTGCCCTTCCTCCACACATCAGCATTTGGCCGACTGGTTATTGCAGTTGACTGTGGTCTGGGAGACTGTGGTTCGAGACACGCTCTGGGCACGACTTGTTCGCCACAGTATTTTCCTCATTGTGGCATGGTTTTCTTTTAATATCTTTAACATTTCTAAACACAAAAACACGAAAGTGTCCTTGATAATTCAATAATACAATAGGTTCATGTTAAGGACATCCGTTTTAATTAGTTCTCCTTCGATTATGACATGTTATTAATGCTCAGTAGGCACAGGAGGTTTGTTATGTATTGTTATGAGGCCTATTTCGTGTCTATTTTTGCACAGTTCACTAACGCTTTGAGCTAGGAGGCTGAAATTCTAGACTCTGTATCAGGAGGTGACTTTCATCCACTGTGCGGAGTTTCAGATCTGTTTGACCTTCGCAAGTGTCAAAGGTCATTTTGACACTTCCGCGTCTGTTGCTTTTCGGGCCTGCAAAGACTATTTTGTGTTTTTTTTTTGCATAGTTCACAAACGCTTTGAGCTAGGAGGCTGAAATTCTAGACTCTGTATCAGGAAGGGACTTTCATCCACTGTGCGGAGTTTCAGATCTGTGTGACCTTCGGAAGTGTCAAAGGTCACCGCGTCTGTTGCTTTTCGGCCTGCGAAGACTATTTCGTGTCTTTTTTTGCATAGTTCACTAACGCTTTGACCCCTCCTTGAACCGCCACCTTACTGTGGTGGAGGGGTTTGTGTGCCCGAGTGATCCTAGGAGCTATGTTGTCGGGGGCACTTTCGCCCCTGGTAGGGACTCCCATGGCAAACAGGTCCTGGGTGACGGGCCAGACTAAGAGCGGTTCACAAGCCTTTCATGATGACAAACAAATCAAGGACCGTTACGTCGCCCGGATCGGCGTCACCGGGGCCCCGCCCTGGAGCCAGGCCTGGGGTTGGGGCTCGTAGGCGAGCGCCTGGTGGCCGGGTCTTTGCCCGTGGGACCCGGCCGGGCTCAGCCCGAAACGGCGACGCGGGTCCGCCTTCCAGTAGGCCCACCACCCGCAGGAAGGACCATGGCAGGCCGGTGCATTGTGGGCTGGGTAGCAGTCGTGGCGGGGTGCCTCGACGACCCAATCCCTGGACATCAACCCTCACAGTGGGGACATGGAATGTCACCTCGCTGGGGGGGAAGGAGCCGGAGCTTGTGCGTGAGGTTGAGAGATACCGGCTAGAGATAGTCGGGCTCACCTCCACACATAGCTTGGGCTCTGGAACCCAGCTCCTTGAAGGGGGCTGGACCCTCCACTACTCTGGAGTTGCCCAGGGTGAGAGGCGGCGGGCTGGTGTGGGCTTGGTTATAGCCCCCCAGCTCAGCCGCCATGTGTTGGAGTTCACCCCGGTGAACGAGAGGGTCGCTTCCCTGCGCCTTCGGGTCGGGGATAGGTCTCTCACTGTTGTTTGTGCCTACGGGCCGAACAGCAGTGGGGAGTACCCGGCCTTCTTGGAGTCCCTGGGAGGTGTACTTGATAGTGCTCCAACTGGGGACTCCATTGTTCTACTGGGGGACTTCAACGCTCACGTGGGCAATGACAGTGATACCTGGAGAGGCGTGATTGGGAGGAACGGCCTCCCCGATCTGAACCCGAGCGGTGTTTTGTTGTTGGACTTCTGTGCGAGTCACAGTTTGTCCATCACGAACACCATGTTCAGGCATAAGGGTGTCCATCAGTGCACGTGGCACCAGGACACCCTAGGTCGGAGGTCAATGATCGACTTTGTTGTCGTTTCATCTGACCTTCGGCCGCATGTCTTGGACACTCGGGTGAAGAGAGGGGCTGAGCTGTCAACTGATCACCACCTGGTGGTGAGTTGGATGCGCTGGCGGAGGAGGAGGTTGGACAGACCGGGCAGACCCAAACGGATTGTGAGGGTCTGTTGGGAACGTCTGGCTGAGCCCTCTGTCAGGGACATCTTCAACTCCCACCTCCGGGAGAGCTTCTCTCGGATCCCGGGGGAGGCGGGGGACATCGAGTCCGAGTGGACCATGTTCTCTGCCTCCATTGACAACGCGGCGGCTCGAAGCTGTGGACGCAAGGTCTCCGGTGCCTGTCGTGGCGGCAATCCTAGAACCCGGTGGTGGACACCGGAAGTACAGGATGCCGTCAGACTGAAGAAGGAGTCCTACCGGGCTATGTTGGCCGGTGGGACTCCTGACGCAGTAGATAGGTACCGGCAGGCCAAGCGGGCCGCGGCTCGGGCAGTCTTGGAGGCAAAAACTCGGGTCTGGGAGGAGTTCGGGGAGGCCATGGAGGAGGACTTTCGGTCGGCCTCGAGGAAATTCTGGAGGAGGGAAGGGGGAAGCAGTACTCTGCCGGCACCATTTATGGTGCTGGTGGGGAGCTGTTGACCTCGACTGGGGACATTGTCAGACGGTGGAAGGAATACTTTGAGGATCTCCTTAACCCGACTGACATTCCTTCCACTGAGGAAGCAGAGGGTTGGGGCTCGGAGGCGTGCTCATCGATCACCCAAGCCGAGGTCACCGAGGTGGTTCGTAAGCTCCTCGGTGGCCGGGCACCGGGGGTGGATGAGATTCGCCCTGAGTACCTCAAGTCTCTAGATGTCGTAGGGCTGTCTTGGCTGACACGCCTCTGCGACATTGCATGGAGGAAGGGGACAGTACCGCTGGGGTGGCAAACCGGGGTGGTGGTCCCTCTGTTTAAAAAGGGGGACCGGAGAGTGTGTTCCAACTACAGGGGGATCACACTTCTCAGCCTCCCGGGGAAAGTCTACGCCAGGGTACTGGAGAGGAGATTACGGCCGATAGTCGAACCTCGGATTCAGGAGGAACAATGCGGTTTTCGTCCCGGTCGTGGAACACTGGACCAGCTCTATACCCTCCGCAGGGTGCTCGAGGGTTCATGGGAATTTGCCCAACCAGTCTACATGTGTTTTGTGGATCTGGAGAAGGCATTTGACCGTGTCCCTCGTGCCATTCTGTGGGGGGTGCTGAGTGAGTATGGAGTCCGGGGCCCTCTACTAAGGGCTGTCCGGTCTCTGTATGATCGAAGCAGGAGTCTGGTTCGCATTGCCGGCAGTAAGTCAGACTTGTTCCCGGTGCATGTTGGACTCCGGCAGGGCTGCCCTTTGTCACCGGTCCTGTTCATAATTTTTATGGACAGGATTTCTAGGCGCAGCCAGGGGCCGGAGGGGATCCGGTTTGGGAACCTCAGGATTTCATCTCTGCTTTTTGCAGATGATGTTGTCCTGTTGGCTTCATCAGACCGGGACCTCCAGCATGTGCTGGGGTGGTTTGCGGCCGAGTGCGACGCGGCAGGGATGAGAATCAGCACCTCCAAGACCGAGGCCATGGTTCTCGACCGGAAAAGGGTGGCATGCCTTCTCCGGGTGGGTGGAGAAGTCCTGCCTCAGGTGGAGGAGTTCAAGTATCTCGGGATCTTGTTCATGAGTGAGGGAACAATGGAGCGTGAGATTGACAGGCGGATCGGTGCAGCGTCCGCAGTAATGCGGTCGATGTACTGGACCGTCGTGGTAAAGAGGGAGCTGAGTCGAAAGGCGAAGCTCTCGATTTACCGGTCAATCTACGCCCCTACCCTCACCTATGGTCATGAACTTTGGGTAGTGACCGAAAGGACAAGATCGCGGATACAAGCGGCCGAGATGAGTTTCCTCCGCAGGGTGGCTGGACGCTCCCTTAGAGATAGGGTGAGGAGTTCGGTCACCCGGGAGGAGCTCGGAGTCGAGCCGCTACTCCTCCACATTGAGAGGAGTCAGCTGAGGTGGCTTGGGCATCTGTACCGGATGCCTCCTGGACGCCTCCCTAGGGAGGTGTTCCAGGCATGTCCCACCAGGAGGAGACCCCGGGGAAGACCCAGGACACGCTGGAGAGACTATGTCTCTCGGCTGGCCTGGGAACGCCTCGGACTCCCCCCGGAAGAGCTGGAGGAAGTGTCTGGGGTGAGGGAAGTCTGGGCATCCCTGCTGAGGCTGCTGCCCCCGCGACCCGGTAACGGATGAAGCGGGAGAAGATGACTAACGCTTTGAGCTAAGAGGCTGAAATTCTAGACTCTGTATCAGGAGGTGACTCTCATCCACTGTGCCGAGGTCCAGACCCATGCGACCTTCGGAAGTGCCAAAGGTCACCGTGTCTGGTGCCTTTTTCGGGCCTTTTTTGTGTGTTTTTTGAATAATTCACTAACGTTTTGAGCTGGGAGGCTGATTTTTGACTATGTTGCAATGCAGAAGGCCCTTTGCTAGGATCGTTTGGTCCCGTGGATGTACGACTTCCACAGAGCTAGTTGGCGTTGCAGAGGGTTCACAGAGTTAAGACTTGGCAAGCCCAATCTAGGCCCCATATGGAGGCCACAGATCAAGTTTTACTTGGTTTGGTCAAATGTTGTGGCAACGGTGTCCGTTGGAATGTTGGAAAAGGAGACGTTTCAAAGCCACGCCCATTGAAAAGTACAGGTCCGATCTGCACCAAACTAACGTCTGTCTGATCAGGGGATGCCCCCAAACAACATATAAAAAATCTAGACTCCTAGCTAAAGGCGTTAGTGAACTAAGCATAAAAAGACACAAAATAGGCCCTGTTCCATTAGTCAGGACGCTCTCAGAGCTAAAGGGTTCTACACTGTTGCAGAAGTCATAGAAATCTGAATTGTATATGTTGTTTGGGGGCTGAATTCTATTGTTCAGGTTTTAAAATTCTAGCTAAATACATAAAAAAGGGAGGTGAGGTATGAGCTTCATAACAAAACTTCTGTGCCTACTGAGCATTAATAACATGGGGTTAGTCATAGAAAGGGGCGATAACAGCCTCCTGCGCCTACTAGTAGGTAGAGTAGGGCCCTACTGGCCCATATCTATGGGATGATTGTTATCGTTTTGTCGTTCATTCAATGGTATGACAGCAGTCAAATCGGGTGACAGATCCCATTGACTTCGCATAGTACTATATCCGTGGTGCTCCCATTAAAACCTCAATAAAACACTGCTAAAACAGCGTTAAAAACATGCTTTTACAAACTGACAGTAACAAACAGTACCTTGCGCGACAAAAACTCATAATTTAGCCACTAAAACAAAGAATAATATATAGATAATAATAATGTCATATCCGTGTATATATCACAACAACGGTATCTATTGATTTGCATTGTACAATATCCGTGGTGCTCCCATTAAAACCTCAATAAAACACTGCTAAAACAGCGTTAAAAACGTGCTTTTACAAACTGACAGTAAAAACAGTACCTTGCGTGACAAAAATGCATAATTTAGCCACTATAACAAAGAATGATATATAAATAATAATAATGTCATAATCCGTGTATATATCACGACCAAGGATCCCATTGACTTTGCATAGTATTATATCCATGGTGCTCCCATTAAAACCTCAATAAAACACTGCTAAAACAGTGTTAAAAACATGGTCATACAAACTGACAGTAACAAACAGTACCTTGCGCGACAAAAACGCATAATTTAGCCACTATAACAAAGAATAATATATAAATAATAATAATGTCATAATCCGTGTATATATCACGACCACGGATCCCATTGACTTTGCATAGTACTATATCCGTGGTGCTCCCATTAAAACCTCAATAAAACACTGCTAAAACAGCGTTAAAAACGTGCTTTTACAAACTGACAGTAAAAACAGTACCTTGCGTGACAAAAATGCATAATTTAGCCACTATAACAAAGAATGATATATAAATAATAATAATGTCATAATCCGTGTATATATAACGACCAAGGATCCCATTGACTTTGCATAGTATTATATCCATGGTGCTCCCATTAAAACCTCAATAAAACACTGCTAAAACAGTGTTAAAAACATGGTCATACAAACTGACAGTAACAAACAGTACCTTGCGCGACAAAAACGCATAATTTAGCCACTATAACAAAGAATAATATATAAATAATAATAATGTCATAATCCGTGTATATATCACGACCACGGATCCCATTGACTTTGCATAGTACTATATCCGTGGTGCTCCCATTAAAACCTCAATAAAACACTGATAAAACAGCGTTAAAAACATGTTTTTACAAACTGACAGTAAAAAACAGTACCTTGCGCGACAAAAATGCATAATTTAGCCACTATAACAAAGAATGATATATAAATAATAATAATGTCATAATCCGTGTATATATAACGACCAAGGATCCCATTGACTTTGCATAGTATTATATCCATGGTGCTCCCATTAAAACCTCAATAAAACACTGCTAAAACAGTGTTAAAAACATGGTCATACAAACTGACAGTAACAAACAGTACCTTGCGCGACAAAAACGCATAATTTAGCCACTATAACAAAGAATAATATATAAATAATAATAATGTCATAATCCGTGTATATATCACGACCACGGATCCCATTGACTTTGCATAGTACTATATCCGTGGTGCTCCCATTAAAACCTCAATAAAACACTGATAAAACAGCGTTAAAAACATGTTTTTACAAACTGACAGTAAAAAACAGTACCTTGCGCGACAAAAACGCATAATTTAGCCACTATAACAAAGAATAATATATAAATAATAATAAAGTCATAATTCGTGTATATATCACGACCACGGATCCCATTGACTTTGCATAGTATTATATCCATGGTGCTCACACGTAATTATACCACTTTCCGTGTTGGTACCACGGAAAATAGTGGTGAGAGGTCGTGGGAATTTCACGGATTTTTGTGAGATCAGGTTGGGAAAGAATGAAATAGTTTTACATTCTGACTGTAGAGGAAATTGTGCTAAAAAACTGAATAACATTTTGTTTTACCTGAGCAAGTGACTTCAACAGCTTTACCAGAATATCTCGTAACGGAGCTGCCGCAGTCTTGGAGAGTAGATTCATCACCTGTACAGTTGAACTCTCTGCTCCACACTGGAGCCTCTGGGTCTCCATAGAGCGCCCCCTGGAGGACTGAAGGACTTCCACAATCCAGCTCCCTGCACACCACCTCAGCATCATGCTGGTCAAAAGCATGTTGACTCACGGGGGACCATGACTGGTTGGACTTCACCTCCAGTCTGCCTGAACACCGACTAGAGCCGTTCACCAGCCTGACTGAGTCTGTGGAAGAAGAGCAGCAGATGTTTCATGTGGAACATGTTTAACCCTGTCTTTGGGACCCAATTCTTCTATCCTTCTTTCCTCCTGCCATGCTCGCTCCTTCCTTCTTCCTCTCCTCCTTTCCTTCTTTTTTTCCCTCCTATACTCATTTTTCTTCCTACATCCCTTCCGTCATTCGTTCCTTTATTACCTTCTTTGCTTTTCCTTCCTTCTTTCCTTATTTTATCCATTCCTTCCTTCTTCCCTCCCTTCTTTCTTTCCTTTTCTCCATTCCTTCCTCCCTCCCTTCTTTCCTTTTCTCCCTTCTTTCCTTTCTTTCTCCCTTCCTTCCATCTTTTCTCCCTTCTTTCCTCCCTTCCATCTTTTCTCCCTTACTTACTCCCTTTCCTACTTCCTTCCTTCTTTTCTCCTTTCTTCCTTACTTCCTTCTTTCCTTCCTTCCATCTTTTCTCCCTTCCTTCATTCCTTCTTTTCTCCCTTCATCCTCCCTTGACCCAAAGACAGCACAAGGGTTAATACAGTGGTTTTCATATCTATGCCATAGTTACGGTAGGGCTGGGCAATATATCGAATATACTCAATATATTGTGGCTCGTAGTCTGTTCGATGTAGAAAATGACTATGTCGTGAAACTCAAATTTACGTTGTTATGCATTTACTTTTAGCCGCAACATTTAACTCAGGGTTTACACACTTTTTCTCATCACTCCCACTCACAGAGAGTTAAAACAAGCACACTTAGTTACATATGTCAGTGCGTGCAACGTCATATGCCCTCACCCTACAGAAAGGTAGACTAATTGACAGTCATCTCAGCCAATGACTAGCTGCTGTCACTTCCTCATCCATAACCGTCATGCTACCGCGCTTAGTGAAGCAATCACCCGTTTGTATGAACCCAGCATCGGCTAAACAAGTATTTTTAGATTATGCCATCAAGTCAATGTGTTAACCCTTGTACTGTCTTCGGGTCAAAATGACCTAATTCTCCTGTCCTTCTTTCCTCCTGCTCTCTCCTTCCTTCTCCCCTTCCTTCCTTCCTTCCTTCCTTCCTTCCTTCCTTCCTTCCTTCCTTCCTTCCTTCCTTCCTTCCTTCCTTCCTTCCTTCCTTCCTTCCTTCCTTCCTTCCTTCCTCCTGCTCTCTCCTTCCTTCTTCCCTCTTTTCTCCCTTCCTCTTTTCTTCCTTCTTTCCTTCCTTCCTTCCTTCTTTCCTTCCTTCCTTCCTTCCTTCCTTCCTTCGTTCCTTCCTTCCTTCCTTCCTTCCTTCCTTCCTTCCTTCCTTCCTTCCTTCCTTCCTTCCTTCCTTCCTTCCTTCCTTCCTTCCTTCCTTCCTTCCTTCTTTTTTCCCTTCCTTCCTTCTTTCCTCCTGCTCTCTCCTTCCTTCTTCCCTTCCTCTTTTCTCCATTCCTTCCTTCTTTCCTTGTTTTTTCCCTTCCTTTCCCTTCCTTCCTTCCTTCCTTCCTTTCCCTTCCTTCCTTCCTTCCTTCCTTCCTTCCTTCCTTCCTTCCTTCCTTCCTTCCTTCCTTCCTTCCTTCCTTCCTTCCTTCCTTCCTTCCTTCCTTCCTTCCTTCCTTCCTTCCTTCCTTCCTTCATTCCTTCCTTTTCTCCCATCCTCCCTTCCTTCTTTTCTCTCTTCCTTCCATCCTTCTTTTCTTCCTTCCTTCCTTCTTTCCTCCCTTCTTCCCTTCCTCCTTCCTTGACCCAAAGACAGCACAAGGGTTAAACGGTATATTCCGCTGGAAACGTCTAATGGCACCTATGTAGATATTTTAGCGGGGTTCGGCTGAAGGTTGACTAACTAATATAGATTGACATAGAATGGGTGTGTTCTTGCACTCATCCACTGTTTTATATAGTTTCACGTTATACAGGCCTAGAATTAAAAAGCTGAATGCATATTTTTTTTAAACAAATGAATATTGACAAGAAAAAAACGTTGAGTTTATACGTTCAACAAAAGAAAACTGCACTGCCTTTTAAGTTGCATTTTCTTTAACTTTACAACCTTTACTGTTTTTGGATTGTAGTTGAACTGGTATTCTGCTCATGTGGTTCATGTTGTGTCAAGTTCATGAATCTGACCTGAACAGATGAACTCCACGTGGGAAAAGGAGGAACGGAAGACGATTATATCAGAACTCTCCAGGTTCAACATGGAAGTCAGAGCATCAGGTCTGTCAGAGGAAGATGAAGTTCTTCGTATGGACACCACAGAACCACAGTCCAGCTGTCTGCACATGGTGGCGGCTGACGTCAGGTTCCAGTCCCCGGTCAAGTCTTCCTCCTCTGGTGTCCACTTCCCTTGAGTTTTCCTCTCCAGTCTACCGGCACAGCGACCGGCTCCTTCCACCAGCCTGATTTCAGCAGACGACACTGAGCACAGATGGAACACAGCAAGGTGACGTGAGTTCATCTCCAACTCGTAACTAATTCTGCTCATTTCGTGTTATATCGGCTTACCTGCTGGGTGTTCAGACGAGAGTCCTGAGGAGAGATCAAAGAAGAATCATTAAAAAAAAACATTCAGATTTCATCACCTTTCTTCCATGATGTCTACATTTGCACACTAGAAACCTCCAAACATGAACTAGTATCGTTCTTCTTCTGGTCTCACAGGAATGCCACAGAAAGCATGCCTGCGGTTCCTCTCATTGTATCTTCACTTGCTTTTAGTTCTGTGTACAGAAATCTATTTGTTTTTAATTTTATACTCAGAGGTGCCAGCAACAACAGGTTTCCAACCAGTTTTCTCATAATTTTATGAAGCTTTTTTTTCTTCTCCTATATATATATATATACATATATATACATATATATATATATATATATATATATATATATATATATATATATATATATATACATATATATATATATATATACATATATATATACATATACATATACATATATATATATATATATATATATATATATATATATATATATATATATATATATATATATATATATATATATGTATATATACATACAAATCTGAAACACAAGAAAAACACACAACTGGCACACACACCTTTGGCATCTGAAAGTGAGAAAACAGACAAAAACAGCAACCATTCCAGGTCTCTAAAACTGATCATTATTTCCAAACGCAAGGCGAGCAGATTTACAACAAGGTGATAGTTAACTTTTGAGGAATAGTTTGTCATCTTGAGAAAAGCCTCGTGTCACCATGGAAGAAAAAACTATGGTCATCTAATTCAGGAAGTGACATCATGTTTCCACTCATGATCATTGACATTTTATGATATCATTTTAGTAACAGTCTATCACTATCCTTACAGGTTTGAATAATACACTGAGTAGTCGTTAACCACGTGTAGTAGTTTTATTAGATGGAATGATTGTGTCGTTGTGAAACAGTGAGACATGTTCCACATCCACAGGATGTTTGTTTCAGCTCGTCAGTCAGATAAACTGTTGAAGTTGATTAAAACATGTCGATCAAAGCAGTGCACACACACACACGCACACGCACGCACGCACGCACGCACGCACGCACGCACGCACGCACGCACGCACGCACGCACGCACGCACGCACGCACGCACGCACGCACGCACGCACGCACGCACGCACGCACGCACGCACGCACGCACGCACGCACGCACGCACGCATATGAAGTACTATTAGCGTCTTTAATAGAGGAGCCGCGCGCAGCAGCGTGTGTGTGCACGCGTGAATAACATAGAGAATTTTGTTACACGTGCGTGCGTGCGTGCATTGTTACGTACGCAGACTACATCACGCGTAACAAGAAGCTGCGTGCTACACTAACAGCGTGTGCACGTCTGTCTGTCAGTGTTAAAAGATTTCTTTTACGCGATCACACACACGTGCGTTCGCATTCTCTGACTGTTCGCAACCGGAAGTAAATTTCCTCGGTGCGCAACAGACGCATCACTTAAGCGTGTCGTGTAGTTTCTCTGTGTTCCATTTTCATCCAGTATATGGTGCTATCGAGTCAATAATAGGCACAACTGCCCTTAAATGAATAAAGAAGGAAAGTAAGACAGCTTCCTTTGTTGGACCAAAGAAACTTAGGTAGCGTGCAGTAGCACATGGCTACTTAATATGCAGAATGACATCATTCTGCATTCTGCACTGCGGGAAGTAGGGGTGCTGGGGGTGCGGCAGCACCCCCTCCTCTTGGTACCGGACTTGGTACCGGACCCCCTCCAGCTCCCGCCCCCCCTCCAGACAGGAGGGAGGGATGATGGAAATATAAAATAAAATAAAACCTGTCACATTATTCAAATAAATAAAAGGTTGGCGTAGGCTACTGTATTTTATAGTTATGACGGGCTGCTGTGCCAGTGTGCCACTGTATAGGCCTAGCCAGGGCTTAATTTGAGGGGGAGCAAGCCGGAGCGCGCTCCGGCAAACCTGTAACAAATAAATATATACTTTTACGCACCGCTGTGCGCTCATATCAATTCCAAAAATACAATAAACAGCACAACGACATAATGGTAAACGTTATACATCTATGTGGTTTAAAAAGTACAGTTGGGTTGCTTAATCTGTCTCACACAGCGCATCTGTGTGTGTGTGTGAGTATTATTTCGGTTATTTTACCCTAATTTAATGGATCTTATTGACGGAAATGTATGAACCATATGCTTGTTTTACTTCCTTTGAGTAATAAAACCACCAATTCTCTTGCATTGCCCCGTTATCAAAATATATGCCAGGCCCAGTGCTTAATTTGTAAAGTGGGAGGTCCCGGAGCGCAGAGGATGAGCACAGAGCTGGAGATTGCCCATCTCCAGTGCGCTTTTGGCTTTTACGCATGGAACGAAAAAACAACACACACAGATGCGCTGTGTGAGACACATTAAGCAACCCAACTGTACTTTTTAAGCCACATAGATGTATAACTTTTACCATTATGCCGTTGTGCTGTTTGTGTTTTTGGAATTGATATGAGCGCGCAGCGGTGCGTAAAAGTATATATTTATTTGTTACAGGTTTGCCGGAGCGCGCTCCGGCTTGCTCCCCCTCAAATTAAGCCCTACAGTGGCACACTGGCACAGCAGCCCGTCATAACTATAAAATACAGTAGCCTACGCCAACCTTTTATTTATTTGAATAATGTGACAGGTTTTATTTTACTTTATATTTCCATCATCCCTCCCTCCTGTCTGGAGGGGGGGCGGGAGCTGGGGGAGGGGGTCCGGTACCAAGAGGAGGGGGTGCTGCCGCACCCCCAGCACCCCTACTTCCCGCAGTGCAGAATGCAGAATGATGTCATTCTGCATATTAAGTAGCCATGTGCTACTGCACGCTACCTAAGCTTCTCTGGTCCAACAAAGGAAGCTGTCTTACTTTCTTTTTTATTCATTTAAGGACAGTTGTGCCTATTATTGACTCGATAGCACCATATACTGGATGAAAATGGAACACAGAGAAACTACACGACACGCTTAAGTGATGCGTCTGTTGCGCACCGAGGAAATTTACTTCCGGTTGCGAACAGTCAGAGAATGCGAACGCACGTGTGTGTGATCGCGTAAAAGAAATCTTTTAACACTGACAGACAGACGTGCACACGCTGTTAGTGTAGCACGCAGCTTCTTGTTACGCGTGATGTAGTCTGCGTACGTAACAATGCACGCACGCACGCACGTGTAACAAAAATGTTCTATCATCTTCATGCGTGCGTTCATGCGTGCGTTCGCAAAAAACGTGTAAATGTTACATGTAGTCACTACGCGTACTGTGATCACGCGTGTGCAGCAGTCATTACGCATGAACGTGCGCGTACACGCGTGACCGTTATAAATCAATGGGGAAACTACATTACATGTTACCCGTTGCTTTGCTGCACAGGCGTCAAAGCACGCGCGAGTGACACGCTCAGTCGACAGGTGCGCACGCATTATGACTCGCATGGAACTTCATAGCACGCACGCACGCACGCACACACACACACACACACACAGTATACTGTTGCACAATATGAGAGAATGGAGGAGCATGTGAAAGTTCTGAATGTGGAATTTACATTTCAAAAACGCCCTGACGGCACCTTTTTTTTTTTTTTTTTTTTTTATTTAATATTTTTATCCCGGTTTTTTTCCCATTTTTTTACCACCCCGTGCTCCTACCTACTGACAGTCCTGGGCATTGCCATCCTCTACCAACCCCAGGAGGGCCCTGCACTGAGCTCAGGTCTCCTCCTTAACCTGAGGAGTAAGCAGGCCGCATCTTTTCACCAGACAGGGTGGGGTTTCTCCGGCCGAACGTAGCGCGTGGAAGGATCACGTTATTCCGGCCGGATCCTCCCCACCCCATCTGGCGCCCCGGTTGGCCAGAGGGGGCATGTATAGCCCAGGACTGTGTGCATGTTTTTGTGAGGGTAGCTCACATTAGCTACCCAGGGGAACACGGGGAGAACATACAAACTCCACACAGAAAGATCCTTTCGCCAACCCCACCCATGGTGTGGGCACTGAAGTCATGGGGGAACTAACACGCACTTCAGCACCCACAGCGTCCCCCGGCGGGAATCGAACCCAGGACCTTCTTGCTGTGAGACCGCTGCACTACCAGCTGCACTACCAGCTGCGCCACCGTGCCCCCTGACGGCACCTTTGATGAAGGGAGAGTGATATGTGTTCTTTGTGGAAAGGACTTTGCTCACCACCAAAGCAGCTCAAGGTTAGCCTACCACATAAACCCAAAGCACCCGGTCGAGAGTGCAGCCAGACCTAACGTTAGCAGCAACGCCCCCCCTTTATCTGATTGGTCCATATTTGATAGTTCCCCAAAAGTCACCAAATTTTGCACGCAAGCCAGGCTGCCGAATAATTTGATATTTAATGGTTTGCATTAATGGGTGTGGCCTATTGGCTCAACAGCGCCCCCTAGAAAATTTCGTACCTCAAGCCCCACAATACAGTTTGACGTACATGAACAAAAATCGGTACACACCTGTATCATGTCGCAACTTAAAAAAAAGTCTCTTGGCGCCATGGCCAAAACCGAACAGGAAGTCGGCCATTTTGAATTAATCGTGTAATTTTGGCGCAATTTATGCCATTTCTTTGGTCGTTAATGCAGCCCGAACCGTAACGTGCCAATCGACCAATCAGAAGATGGGGCAATGCTAATTTTCACCAATTATGTTCAAGGACTCAAAACCAAGTCCAATGACACCACCCACGACTCTTTACGTCAAACCATTCAAAAGGCAGAAAGTAGGAACCATCAAATATGGACCAATCAGATGAAGGGGGCGCGCGCTTTTTTTGGCGTCTATCGTCGCCACGGTAACGCTTTTGACTGAAAAAGTAATGCGCATCGTCGCAGGATCGAGACGCACATTTTGATGTATAACACACCTGGGTGCACGTTACGGTTCGGGCGAAGAAACGGCCGAAGAAATGTCATAAATTGCGCCAAAATTACACGAATAATTCAAAATGGCCGACTTCCTGTTCGGTCTTCGTTCATGGCACCAAGAGACTTTTCTTTAAGTTTCGACATGATACAGGTGTGTACCGATTTTTGTGCATGTACATCAAACCGTATTGTGGGGCTTGAGGCACAAAGTTTTCTAGGGGGCGCTGTTGAGCCATTAGGCCACGCCCATTAATGCAAACCTTGAAATATCAAATTTTTTACCAGGCCTGGCTTGCGTGCAAAATTTGGTGACTTTTGGGGAACTATCAAATATGAACCAATCAGATGAAGGGTGGGCGCGCTTTTTGGCATCTATCGTCGCCACGGTAACGCTTTTTACTGAGGAAAGTAATGTGCATCGCCGCAGGATTGAGATGCACAATTTGATGTATAACACACCTGGGTGCACGTTACGGTTTGGGCGAAAAAGTAGCCGAGGAAATGGCATAAATTGCACCAAAATTACACGATTAATTCAAAATGGCCGACTTCCTGTTTGGTTTCGGCCATGGCACCAAGAGACTTTTCTTTAAGTTGCCACCTGATACAGGTGTGTACTGATTTTTGTGCATGTACGTCAAACCGTATTGTGGGGCTTGAGGCACGAAGTTTTCTAGGGGGCGCTGTTGAACCATTAGGCCACGCCCATTAATGCAAACCATTAAATATCAAATTTTTCGCCAGGCCTGGCTTGCGTGCAAAATTTGGTGACTTTTGGGGCACGTTTAAGGGGGCCAAAAGGCCCTCTTTTCGTCGGAAAAATAAAAATGAGAAGAAAAAAAATTCCTACAGATACAACAGGGCCTTTGCACTTTCAGTGCTCGGGCCCTAATAATATTTTTGTAATGTTATCAGGAATAGATATAACTTTCTTGGGTAATGAATCCAGCACTGCCTGTCAGGTTAGATATTTTTTCCGTCCATTTTAGCCCATTTGGGGCTGTACCCCACCAAGGGGTTACATTTATCTTGCTTATTAGATGCCAACACGGAGATGGCAGAATGTGCAGTCCCCGAAATGACCACTAGGCTTCAAAAGTGAGTCCATCTCCACTGATCACCCATCATGGGAACATCATTAAGTTGAAACAGCCATACTGGGCCTACTTGGCAGTGATGGCAGCCAGCTTGACTATGGCTCTGAAGTGGAGACATTTGTGCAATGATATGAAAACAACCATATTGTGTTAAAATCCCCCACCGGCCATCCAGTAGACGGGGGCCGGCCCTCCGAGCCGGGCCAGGGCCCTCCGAGCCGGGCCAGGGCCACACCGTACCTCCACGGGCGCCCCCGGCGCCGCCGGAGCCCCCAGACGGAGGGGGAAACGGTCCAACATCCCCCCATTCATACTGACAACATAAGACATAGACACCTGGGAATGGTGCCACCCCGCCGCCGCGCCCGCCCGTGCATCCCCCGGTCAGGGGAGGCCCGATCCCCGGACCCGGCCCCACCCCCCCCCCCCGGGGCCACCCCGGCGGACACCCCAAGGGTCACGGAGTCCCCACATCCGCAGGGGCACTCGGCCCCCGCCCAGCGACGGAGGACCAAGGCAGCAATGCCCCCCCAGCGCAGACAGCCACCCCCCACCCAGGCAGGGCCGGGCCCTCCGAGCGGGACCCCCACGCCCACGGCCCAGCCCCTCCCGGGAAAACCGGAGATGCCCAAGCCACCGCCCCCCCGCCCGAGCCCCCCCCAGCCACCCCACCGCCATGAGGCAACCCCCCCATAGGCCCCCAAGGCCCCCACCGGCCAGGGACAGGGCCCCACCGCCCCCCAGGGGCCACCAGAGGCCCGCGCCCCAGACCCCCCTTTCGGCCGAACATTCGATGCATCACTATTATTTAAAAAAAAATATATATATATATATTTTTTTTTTTTGGTCAAGTATGGTCATGTGTGGTATCACAGCCTGGTATGATAACTTGACTGTGTAGCTGAGGTCGCAGATATCCTGCCTGGTACGGACAGCCATGAAGCTATGAAAATGGACACCTCCGAAATATCCAATTTGTGAGCATCTACAATTACGAAAAACTAGAAAATCACAAGTTTAGTCACATGTTGTCATTCAACTGTCTGGGTGGTGTCCAGAGGAGTCCAGACGGAAAACTGGTTTCTCTGAAACACTGATTAAACCTGACATTACAGACACTTTTCGATTATTGTTCGTATTTTCTAGCATCTGAAGCCCGGCTAGCTCAGTCGGTAGAGCATGAGACTCTTAATCTCAGGGTCGTGGGTTCGAGCCCCACGTTGGGCGCTCAAGTCACATTTATGAAGTTTGTTTGAAGTGTAGAGTCCAGGTTGAAGGCTAGCAGAAAGGAATCACCTCCACTGCTGTTCTGGTCACTGAGATGGATTTTACTCGGTGTGAGACTGGTGACATCATCAATGACATCACATTCTTAGATTAAATAATTCGTAATTATGACAATGTTAGTATAGTGGGGCAGTATCTGTACCTGGGGTTCGATTCCCCGATGGAGAGACCAGCTATTTGGTACAATGGACATACATGACTGATACAAGTGAACAAAGGTCAATAGGACGAAAATGACTCCTCCACACACCAGTTGCCGTTGGCCTGCCAGAAAAGCTTTAATTGATGAAGTTTTTCTAAGATAAAACTGTGGATGTTCTATTCACTCGTCAGTCCTGATCCAGAGGTCCAGCCTGTTAGACTCAGACCAGAGACCTTTTGCGACCTTTGCATTTGCGATGAACCGAATAACCACTACACTACAGAAACTGTGCAGCAGGTTATTGATCATGATTCAATTCATTCAATAATTTAGTTTCTATTCCCCCTTAATCTTATACAAAACCATCTAGACAGGTATGTAGAGACATAGATAGTGAGATATTTTGCACTAGCTAGCTATAGCTAGCTTGAGGAGCATAGCATCCTGATAACCGCCAGTTCTACACAGATTTTGACGTAGTCAAGCTGAACTTGAGATGCGCTCCAATTGTCTCATAATGCCAAGTGGACGAGAGTAGGTGACATCATCACCAGGTAGTTGGCTTCCAACTGCACCAACTCCTAAAAAATGGACACCTCCGAAATAGCCAATTTGTGAGCATCTACAATTTCGAAAAACTAGAAAATCACAAGTTTAGTCACATGTTGTCATTCAACTGTCTGGGTGGTGTCCAGAGGAGTCCAGACGGAAAACTGGTTTCTATGAAACACTGATTAAACCTGACATTACAGACACTTTTCGATTATTGTTCGTATTTTCTAGCATCTGAAGCCCGGCTAGCTCAGTCGGTAGAGCATGAGACTCTTAATCTCAGGATCGTGGGTTCGAGCCCCACGTTCGGCGCTGAAGTCACATTTATGAAGTTTGTTTGAAGTGTAGAGTCCAGGTTGAAGGCTAGCAGAAAGGAATCACCTCCACTGCTGTTCTGGTCACTGATATGGATTTTACTCGGTGTGAGACTGGTGACATCATCAATGACATCACATTCTTAGATTAAATAATTCGTAATTATGACAATGTTAGTATAGTGGGGCAGTATCTGTGCCTGGGGTTCGATTCCCCGATGGAGAGACCAGCTATTGGTACAATGGACATACATGACTGATACAAGTGAACAAAGGTCAATAGGACGAAAATGACTCCTCCACACACCAGTTGCCGTTGGCCTGCCAGAAAAGCTTTAATTGATGAAGTTTTTCTAAGATAAAACTGTGGATGTTCTGTTCACTCGTCAGTCCTGATCCAGAGGTCCAGCCTGTTAGACTCAGACCAGAGACCTTTTGCGACCTTTGCATTTGCGATGAACCGAATAACCACTACACTACAGAAACTGTGCAGCAGGTTATTGATCATGATTCAATTCATTCAATAATTTAGTTTCTATTCCCCCTTAATCTTATACAAAACCATCTAGACAGGTATGTAGAGACATAGATAGTGAGACATTTTGCACTAGCTAGCTATAGGCTAGCTTGAGGAGCATAGCATCCTGATAACCGCCAGGTCTACACAGATTTTGACGTAGTCAAGCTGAACTTGAGATGCGCTCCAATTGTCTCATAATGCCAAGTGGACGAGAGTAGGTGACATCATCACCAGGTAGTTGGCTTCCAACTGCACCAACTCCTAAAAAATGGACACCAATTTGTGAGCATCTACAATTACGAAAAACTAGAAAATCACAAGTTTAGTCACATGTTGTCATTCAACTGTCTGGGTGGTGTCCAGAGGAGTCCAGACGGAAAACTGGTTTCTCTGAAACACTGATTAAACCTGACATTACAGACACTTTTCGATTATTGTTCGTATTTTCTAGCATCTGAAGCCCGGCTAGCTCAGTCGGTAGAGCATGAGACTCTTAATCTCAGGGTCGTGGGTTCGAGCTCCACGTTGGGCGCTGAAGTCACATTTATGAAGTTTGTTTGAAGTGTAGAGTCCAGGTTGAAGGCTAGCAGAAAGGAATCACCTCCACTGCTGTTCTGGTCACTGAGATGGATTTTACTCGGTGTGAGACTGGTGACATCATCAATGACATCACATGTCTGATGACATTCCAGGGTTAGATTAAATAATTTGTAATTATGACAATGTTAGTATAGTGGGCAGTATCTGGGCCTGGGGTTCGATTCCCCGATGGAGAGACCAGCTATTTGGTACAATGGACATACATGACTGATACAAGTGAACAAAGGTCAATAGGATGAAAATGACTCCTCCACACACCAGTTGCTGTTGGCCTGCTAAAAAAGCTTTAATTGATGAAGTTTTTCTAAGATAAAACTGTGGATGTTCTATTCACTCGTCGGCCCTGATCCAGAGGTCCAGCCTGTTAGACTCAGAACAGAGACTTTTTGCGACCTTTGCATTTGCGATGAACCGAATAACCACTACACTACAGAAAATGTGCAGCAGGTTATTGATCATGATTCAATTCATTCAATAATTTAGTTTCTATTCCCCCTTAATCTTATACAAAACCATCTAGACAGGTATGTAGAGACATAGATAGTGGGACATTTTGCACTAGCTAGCTATAGCTAGCTTGAGGAGCATAGCATCCTGATAACCGCCAGTTCTACACAGATTTTGACGTAGTCAAGCTGAACTTGTGATGCGCTCCAATTGTCTCATAATGCCAAGTGGACGAGAGTAGGTGACATCATCACCAGGTAGTTGGCTTCCAACTGCACCAACTCCTAAAAAATGGACACCTCCGAAATAGCCAATTTGTGAGCATCTACAATTTCGAAAAACTAGAAAATCACAAGTTTAGTCACATGTTGTCATTCAACTGTCTGGGTGGTGTCCAGAGGAGTCCAGACGGAAAACTGGTTTCTCTGAAACACTGATTAAACCTGACATTACAGACACTTTTCGATTATTGTTCGTATTTTCTAGCATCTGAAGCCCGGCTAGCTCAGTCGGTAGAGCATGAGACTCTTAATCTCAGGGTCGTGGGTTCGAGCCCCACGTTGGGCGCTGAAGTCACATTTATGAAGTTTGTTTGAAGTGTAGAGTCCAGGTTGAAGGCTAGCAGAAAGGAATCACCTCCACTGCTGTTCTGGTCACTGAGATGGATTTTACTCGGTGTGAGACTGGTGACATCATCAATGACATCACATGTTTGATGACATTCCAGGGTTAGATTAAATAATTTGTAATTATGACAATGTTAGTATAGTGGGCAGTATCTGGGCCTGGGGTTCGATTCCCCGATGGAGAGACCAGCTATTTGGTACAATGGACATATATGACTGATACAAGTGAACAAAGGTCAATAGGATGAAAATGACTCCTCCACACACCAGTTGCTGTTGGCCTGCTAAAAAAGCTTTAATTGATGAAGTTTTTCTAAGATAAAACTGTGGATGTTCTATTCACTCGTCGGCCCTGATCCAGAGGTCCAGCCTGTTAGACTCAGACCAGAGACTTTTTGCGACCTTTGCATTTGCGATGAACCGAATAACCACTACACTACAGAAACTGTGCAGCAGGTTATTGATCATGATTCAATTCATTCAATAATTTAGTTTCTATTCCCCCTTAATCTTATACAAAACCATCTAGACAGGTATGTAGAGACATAGATAGTGGGACATTTTGCACTAGCTAGCTATAGCTAGCTTGAGGAGCATAGCATCCTGATAACCGCCAGTTCTACACAGATTTTGACGTAGTCAAGCTGAACTTGTGATGCGCTCCAATTGTCTCATAATGCCAAGTGGACGAGAGTAGGTGACATCATCACCAGGTAGTTGGCTTCCAACTGCACCAACTCCTAAAAAATGGACACCTCCGAAATAGCCAATTTGTGAGCATCTACAATTTCGAAAAACTAGAAAATCACAAGTTTAGTCACATGTTGTCATTCAACTGTCTGGGTGGTGTCCAGAGCAGTCCAGACGGAAAACTGGTTTCTATGAAACACTGATTAAACCTGACATTACAGACACTTTTCGATTATTGTTCGTATTTTCTAGCATCTGAAGCCCGGCTAGCTCAGTCGGTAGAGCATGAGACTCTTAATCTCAGGATCGTGGGTTCGAGCCCCACGTTCGGCGCTGAAGTCACATTTATGAAGTTTGTTTGAAGTGTAGAGTCCAGTTTGAAGGCTAGCAGAAAGGAATCACCTCCACTGCTGTTCTGGTCACTGAGATGGATTTTACTCGGTGTGAGACTGGTGACATCATCAATGACATCACATTCTTAGATTAAATAATTCGTAATTATGACAATGTTAGTATAGTGGGGCAGTATCTGTGCCTGGGGTTCGATTCCCCGATGGATAGACCAGCTATTGGTACAATGGACATACATGACTGATACAAGTGAACAAAGGTCAATAGGACGAAAATGACTCCTCCACACACCAGTTGCCGTTGGCCTGCCAGAAAAGCTTTAATTGATGAAGTTTTTCTAAGATAAAACTGTGGATGTTCTGTTCACTCGTCAGTCCTGATCCAGAGGTCCAGCCTGTTAGACTCAGACCAGAGACCTTTTGCGACCTTTGCATTTGCGATGAACCGAATAACCACTACACTACAGAAACTGTGCAGCAGGTTATTGATCATGATTCAATTCATTCAATAATTTAGTTTCTATTCCCCCTTAATCTTATACAAAACCATCTAGACAGGTATGTAGAGACATAGATAGTGAGACATTTTGCACTAGCTAGCTATAGGCTAGCTTGAGGAGCATAGCATCCTGATAACCGCCAGGTCTACACAGATTTTGACGTAGTCAAGCTGAACTTGAGATGCGCTCCAATTGTCTCATAATGCCAAGTGGACGAGAGTAGGTGACATCATCACCAGGTAGTTGGCTTCCAACTGCACCAACTCCTAAAAAATGGACACCAATTTGTGAGCATCTACAATTACGAAAAACTAGAAAATCACAAGTTTAGTCACATGTTGTCATTCAACTGTCTGGGTGGTGTCCAGAGGAGTCCAGACGGAAAACTGGTTTCTCTGAAACACTGATTAAACCTGACATTACAGACACTTTTCGATTATTGTTCGTATTTTCTAGCATCTGAAGCCCGGCTAGCTCAGTCGGTAGAGCATGAGACTCTTAATCTCAGGGTCGTGGGTTCGAGCTCCACGTTGGGCGCTGAAGTCACATTTATGAAGTTTGTTTGAAGTGTAGAGTCCAGGTTGAAGGCTAGCAGAAAGGAATCACCTCCACTGCTGTTCTGGTCACTGAGATGGATTTTACTCGGTGTGAGACTGGTGACATCATCAATGACATCACATGTCTGATGACATTCCAGGGTTAGATTAAATAATTTGTAATTATGACAATGTTAGTATAGTGGGCAGTATCTGGGCCTGGGGTTCGATTCCCCGATGGAGAGACCAGCTATTTGGTACAATGGACATACATGACTGATACAAGTGAACAAAGGTCAATAGGATGAAAATGACTCCTCCACACACCAGTTGCTGTTGGCCTGCTAAAAAAGCTTTAATTGATGAAGTTTTTCTAAGATAAAACTGTGGATGTTCTATTCACTCGTCGGCCCTGATCCAGAGGTCCAGCCTGTTAGACTCAGACCAGAGACTTTTTGCGACCTTTGCATTTGCGATGAACCGAATAACCACTACACTACAGAAACTGTGCAGCAGGTTATTGATCATGATTCAATTCATTCAATAATTTAGTTTCTATTCCCCCTTAATCTTATACAAAACCATCTAGACATGTATGTAGAGACATAGATAGTGGGACATTTTGCACTAGCTAGCTATAGCTAGCTTGAGGAGCATAGCATCCTGATAACCGCCAGTTCTACACAGATTTTGACGTAGTCAAGCTGAACTTGTGATGCGCTCCAATTGTCTCATAATGCCAAGTGGACGAGAGTAGGTGACATCATCACCAGGTAGTTGGCTTCCAACTGCACCAACTCCTAAAAAATGGACACCTCCGAAATAGCCAATTTGTGAGCATCTACAATTTCGAAAAACTAGAAAATCACAAGTTTAGTCACATGTTGTCATTCAACTGTCTGGGTGGTGTCCAGAGGAGTCCAGACGGAAAACTGGTTTCTCTGAAACACTGATTAAACCTGACATTACAGACACTTTTCGATTATTGTTCGTATTTTCTAGCATCTGAAGCCCGGCTAGCTCAGTCGGTAGAGCATGAGACTCTTAATCTCAGGGTTGTGGGTTCGAGCCCCACGTTGGGTGCTGAAGTCACATTTATGAAGTTTGTTTGAAGTGTAGAGTCCAGGTTGAAGGCTAGCAGAAAGGAATCACCTCCACTGCTGTTCTGGTCACTGAGATGGATTTTACTCGGTGTGAGACTGGTGACATCATCAATGACATCACATGTCTGATGACATTCCAGGGTTAGATTAAATAAATTGTAATTATGACAATGTTAGTATAGTGGGCAGTATCTGTGCCTGGGGTTCGATTCCCCGATGGAGAGACCAGCTATTTGGTACAATGGACATACATGACTGATACAAGTGAACAAAGGTCAATAGGATGAAAATGACTCCTCCACACACCAGTTGCCGTTGGCCTGCTAAAAAAGCTTTAATTGATGATGTTTTTCTAAGATAAAACTGTGGATGTTCTGTTCACTCGTCAGTCCTGATCCAGAGGTCCAGCCTGTAAGACTCAGACCAGAGACCTTTTGCATTTGCGATGAACCGAAGCTTGAGGAGCATAGCATCCTGATAACCGCCAGTTCTACACAGATTTTGACGTAGTCAAGCTGAACTTGAGATGCGCTCCAATTGTCTCATAATGCCAAGTGGACGAGAGTAGGTGACATCATCACCAGGTAGTTGGCTTCCAACTGCACCAACTCCTAAAAAATGGACACCTCCGAAATAGCCAATTTGTGAGCATCTACAATTTCGAAAAACTAGAAAATCACAAGTTTAGTCACATGTTGTCATTCAACTGTCTGGGTGGTGTCCAGAGGAGTCCAGACGGAAAACTGGTTTCTCTGAAACACTGATTAAACCTGACATTACAGACACTTTTCGATTATTGTTCGTATTTTCTAGCATCTGAAGCCTGGCTAGCTCAGTCGGTAGAGCATGAGACTCTTAATCTCAGGGTTGTGGGTTCGAGCCCCACGTTGGGTGCTGAAGTCACATTTATGAAGTTTGTTTGAAGTGTAGAGTCCAGGTTGAAGGCTAGCAGAAAGGAATCACCTCCACTGCTGTTCTGGTCACTGAGATGGATTTTACTCGGTGTGAGACTGGTGACATCATCAATGACATCACATGTCTGATGACATTCCAGGGTTAGATTAAATAAATTGTAATTATGACAATGTTAGTATAGTGGGCAGTATCTGTGCCTGGGGTTCGATTCCCCGATGGAGAGACCAGCTATTTGGTACAATGGACATACATGACTGATACAAGTGAACAAAGGTCAATAGGATGAAAATGACTCCTCCACACACCAGTTGCCGTTGGCCTGCTAAAAAAGCTTTAATTGATGATGTTTTTCTAAGATAAAACTGTGGATGTTCTGTTCACTCGTCAGTCCTGATCCAGAGGTCCAGCCTGTAAGACTCAGACCAGAGACCTTTTACATTTGCGATGAACCGAAGCTTGAGGAGCATAGCATCCTGATAACCGCCAGTTCTACACAGATTTTGACGTAGTCAAGCTGAACTTGAGATGCGCTCCAATTGTCTCATAATGCCAAGTGGACGAGAGTAGGTGACATCATCACCAGGTAGTTGGCTTCCAACTGCACCAACTCCTAAAAAATGGACACCTCCGAAATAGCCAATTTGTGAGCATCTACAATTTCGAAAAACTAGAAAATCACAAGTTTAGTCACATGTTGTCATTCAACTGTCTGGGTGGTGTCCAGAGGAGTCCAGACGGAAAACTGGTTTCTCTGAAACACTGATTAAACCTGACATTACAGACACTTTTCGATTATTGTTCGTATTTTCTAGCATCTGAAGCCCGGCTAGCTCAGTCGGTAGAGCATGAGACTCTTAATCTCAGGGTCGTGGGTTCGAGCCCCACGTTGGGCGCTGAAGTCACATTTATGAAGTTTGTTTGAAGTGTAGAGTCCAGGTTGAAGGCTAGCAGAAAGGAATCACCTCCACTGCTGTTCTGGTCACTGAGATGGATTTTACTCGGTGTGAGACTGGTGACATCATCAATGACATCACATGTCTGATGACATTCCAGGGTTAGATTAAATAATTTGTAATTATGACAATGTTAGTATAGTGGGCAGTATCTGGGCCTGGGGTTCGATTCCCCGATGGAGAGACCAGCTATTTGGTACAATGGACATACATGACTGATACAAGTGAACAAAGGTCAATAGGATGAAAATGACTCCTCCACACACCAGTTGCTGTTGGCCTGCTAAAAAAGCTTTAATTGATGAAGTTTTTCTAAGATAAAACTGTGGATGTTCTATTCACTCGTCGGCCCTGATCCAGAGGTCCAGCCTGTTAGACTCAGACCAGAGACTTTTTGCGACCTTTGCATTTGCGATGAACCGAATAACCACTACACTACAGAAACTGTGCAGCAGGTTATTGATCATGATTCAATTCATTCAATAATTTAGTTTCTATTCCCCCTTAATCTTATACAAAACCATCTAGACAGGTATGTAGAGACATAGATAGTGGGACATTTTGCACTAGCTAGCTATAGCTAGCTTGAGGAGCATAGCATCCTGATAACCGCCAGTTCTACACAGATTTTGACGTAGTCAAGCTGAACTTGTGATGCGCTCCAATTGTCTCATAATGCCAAGTGGACGAGAGTAGGTGACATCATCACCAGGTAGTTGGCTTCCAACTGCACCAACTCCTAAAAAATGGACACCTCCGAAATAGCCAATTTGTGAGCATCTACAATTTCGAAAAACTAGAAAATCACAAGTTTAGTCACATGTTGTCATTCAACTGTCTGGGTGGTGTCCAGAGGAGTCCAGACGGAAAACTGGTTTCTCTGAAACACTGATTAAACCTGACATTACAGACACTTTTCGATTATTGTTCGTATTTTCTAGCATCTGAAGCCCGGCTAGCTCAGTCGGTAGAGCATGAGACTCTTAATCTCAGGGTCGTGGGTTCGAGCCCCACGTTGGGCGCTGAAGTCACATTTATGAAGTTTGTTTGAAGTGTAGAGTCCAGGTTGAAGGCTAGCAGAAAGGAATCACCTCCACTGCTGTTCTGGTCACTGAGATGGATTTTACTCGGTGTGAGACTGGTGACATCATCAATGACATCACATGTCTGATGACATTCCGGGGTTAGATTAAATAATTTGTAATTATGACAATGTTAGTATAGTGGGCAGTATCTGGGCCTGGGGTTCGATTCCCCGATGGAGAGACCAGCTATTTGGTACAATGGACATATATGACTGATACAAGTGAACAAAGGTCAATAGGATGAAAATGACTCCTCCACACACCAGTTGCTGTTGGCCTGTTAAAAAAGCTTTAATTGATGAAGTTTTTCTAAGATAAAACTGTGGATGTTCTATTCACTCGTCGGCCCTGATCCAGAGGTCCAGCCTGTTAGACTCAGACCAGAGACTTTTTGCGACCTTTGCATTTGCGATGAACCGAATAACCACTACACTACAGAAACTGTGCAGCAGGTTATTGATCATGATTCAATTCATTCAATAATTTAGTTTCTATTCCCCCTTAATCTTATACAAAACCATCTAGACAGGTATGTAGAGACATAGATAGTGGGACATTTTGCACTAGCTAGCTATAGCTAGCTTGAGGAGCATAGCATCCTGATAACCGCCAGTTCTACACAGATTTTGACGTAGTCAAGCTGAACTTGTGATGCGCTCCAATTGTCTCATAATGCCAAGTGGACGAGAGTAGGTAACATCATCACCAGGTAGTTGGCTTCCAACTGCACCAACTCCTAAAAAATGGACACCTCCGAAATAGCCAATTTGTGAGCATCTACAATTTCGAAAAACTAGAAAATCACAAGTTTAGTCACATGTTGTCATTCAACTGTCTGGGTGGTGTCCAGAGGAGTCCAGACGGAAAACTGGTTTCTCTGAAACACTGATTAAACCTGACATTACAGACACTTTTCGATTATTGTTCGTATTTTCTAGCATCTGAAGCCCGGCTAGCTCAGTCGGTAGAGCATGAGACTCTTAATCTCAGGGTCGTGGGTTCGAGCCCCACGTTGGGCGCTGAAGTCACATTTATGAAGTTTGTTTGAAGTGTAGAGTCCAGGTTGAAGGCTAGCAGAAAGGAATCACCTCCACTGCTGTTCTGGTCACTGAGATGGATTTTACTCGGTGTGAGACTGGTGACATCATCAATGACATCACATGTCTGATGACATTCCGGGGTTAGATTAAATAATTTGTAATTATGACAATGTTAGTATAGTGGGCAGTATCTGGGCCTGGGGTTCGATTCCCCGATGGAGAGACCAGCTATTTGGTACAATGGACATATATGACTGATACAAGTGAACAAAGGTCAATAGGATGAAAATGACTCCTCCACACACCAGTTGCTGTTGGCCTGTTAAAAAAGCTTTAATTGATGAAGTTTTTCTAAGATAAAACTGTGGATGTTCTATTCACTCGTCGGCCCTGATCCAGAGGTCCAGCCTGTTAGACTCAGACCAGAGACTTTTTGCGACCTTTGCATTTGCGATGAACCGAATAACCACTACACTACAGAAACTGTGCAGCAGGTTATTGATCATGATTCAATTCATTCAATAATTTAGTTTCTATTCCCCCTTAATCTTATACAAAACCATCTAGACAGGTATGTAGAGACATAGATAGTGGGACATTTTGCACTAGCTAGCTATAGCTAGCTTGAGGAGCATAGCATCCTGATAACCGCCAGTTCTACACAGATTTTGACGTAGTCAAGCTGAACTTGTGATGCGCTCCAATTGTCTCATAATGCCAAGTGGACGAGAGTAGGTAACATCATCACCAGGTAGTTGGCTTCCAACTGCACCAACTCCTAAAAAATGGACACCTCCGAAATAGCCAATTTGTGAGCATCTACAATTTCGAAAAACTAGAAAATCACAAGTTTAGTCACATGTTGTCATTCAACTGTCTGGGTGGTGTCCAGAGGAGTCCAGTCGGAAAACTCACACCGAGTTCATTCAATAATTTAGTTTCTATTCCCCCTTAATCTTATACAAAACCATCTAGACAGGTATGTAGAGACATAGATAGTGGGACATTTTGCACTAGCTAGCTATAGCTAGCTTGAGGAGCATAGCATCCTGATAACCGCCAGTTCTACACAGATTTTGACGTAGTCAAGCTGAACTTGAGATGCGCTCCAATTGTCTCATAATGCCAAGTGGACGAGAGTAGGTGACATCATCACCAGGTAGTTGGCTTCCAACTGCACCAACTCCTAAAAAATGGACACCTCCGAAATAGCCAATTTGTGAGCATCTACAATTTCGAAAAACTAGAAAATCACAAGTTTAGTCACATGTTGTCATTCAACTGTCTGGGTGGTGTCCAGAGGAGTCCAGACGGAAAACTGGTTTCTCTGAAACACTGATTAAACCTGACATTACAGACACTTTTCGATTATTGTTCGTATTTTCTAGCATCTGAAGCCCGGCTAGCTCAGTCGGTAGAGCATGAGACTCTTAATCTCAGGGTCGTGGGTTCGAGCCCCACGTTGGGCGCTGAAGTCACATTTATGAAGTTTGTTTGAAGTGTAGAGTCCAGGTTGAAGGCTAGCAGAAAGGAATCACCTCCACTGCTGTTCTGGTCACTGAGATGGATTTTACTCGGTGTGAGACTGGTGACATCATCAATGACATCACATGTCTGATGACATTCCAGGGTTAGATTAAATAATTTGTAATTATGACAATGTTAGTATAGTGGGCAGTATCTGTGCCTGGGGTTCGATTCCCCGATGGAGAGACCAGCTATTTGGTACAATGGACATACATGACTGATACAAGTGAACAAAGGTCAATAGGATGAAAATGACTCCTCCACACACCAGTTGCCGTTGGCCTGCTAAAAAAGCTTTAATTGATGATGTTTTTCTAAGATAAAACTGTGGATGTTCTGTTCACTCGTCAGTCCTGATCCAGAGGTCCAGCCTGTAAGACTCAGACCAGAGACCTTTTGCATTTGCGATGAACCGAATAACCACTACACTACAGAAACTGTTCAGCAGGTTATTGATCATGATTCAATTCATTCAATAATTTAGTTTCTATTCTATTACATATCAGTCTATTGAAGTTAATTTTATTTTATTATTAACAAGTTCTCCTCTCTGTCGAGTCGCTCTCTCTGCATCTATTTATTTCAGCTCCCGGACAAATTCTCTGTCAAAACACAGCAATGAAAAGTAGTTATTTCATGAAAAGACAACGAACTACCGATATATAACGTTGTCATAACACTTAGTTCACTTTTACGGATAACTTAGCTAAGATAACTAACAAAAACCTAACATACTATTAAAAACCCACAATTTTTAATCGTTGTCCTTACACTAAATTGAATTAAAAAGGTTATATATTAAAGTTACTTACATTTATATTCCTCCTTCTCCCTCTCCACGGTGTAACTAGTCCTTTCTGCCTTCACATCACATCACTGTCCGGTTGCAGCTGTTTTCTCATAATGCCATGTGGACGAGAGTAGGTGACATCATCACCAGGTAGTTGGCTTCCAACTGCACCAACTCCTAAAAAATGGACACCTCCGAAATAGCCAATTTGTGAGCATCTACAATTACGAAAAACTAGAAAATCACAAGTTTAGTCACATGTTGTCATTCAACTGTCTGGGTGGTGTCCAGAGGAGTCCAGACGGAAAACTGGTTTCTCTGAAACACTGATTAAACCTGACATTACAGACACTTTTCGATTATTGTTCGTATTTTCTAGCATCTGAAGCCCGGCTAGCTCAGTCGGTAGAGCATGAGACTCTTAATCTCAGGGTCGTGGGTTCGAACCCCACGTTGGGTGCTGAAGTCACATTTATGAAGTTTGTTTGAAGTGTAGAGTCCAGGTTGAAGGCTAGCAGAAAGGAATCACCTCCACTGCTGTTCTGGTCACTGAGATGGATTTTACTCGGTGTGAGACTGGTGACATCATCAATGACATCACATGTCTGATGACATTCCAGGGTTAGATTACAGTTTTTTACGATTGAATAAACACAATTTTGATTGTTTTGTTTTGTTTAGCAAAACCATACACACGAATAGCACAACCACATACCCGATTAGCAAAACACCTTAGCTCCTTTGCAAAATGAACCACTCTTGTAAAAACTATACACTAACTTATCAAAACCATATTTTTTTACCATATGAAACACACACGTTGCATATGACTTAACTCTGTTTGCACCAGTTACACTCTGCTGTTGAAAACCTTAAACACTTTCGGCTAATTCTGCTTCTAAGTGCATAGAGTAGTATGGGTGAAGCACACAGTGAATTTGCAAAACATCGCTCAGATTTGCACATCTGTAAACACAATGTCTGCTCACACTTTTTGCAAAACAATACACAGTGAACAGTAAACACACTTGTATGCATTACTGTAGACACCACACAGGAGACAAGACTAATGCTGTTGATAATGTTATTTATTTTTTCCATATACTCAAGCCAAAATAGTGAAGAAAAAAAAGCATTTCCCAGTTTTCATGAACATAACATTTTATCCTGTACAAACCCTCCCCCCCCAAAAAAAGAAAACACGGCACATAAATTGCTACTGTTGGTCTCTTCTCCTAGCTGGATCTGGCCAGAGAATTTCATCCACATCACAGGCGATATCCTCATTCGCAAGACAGCGGGGAAAGAATCGCCGTGCATGCCGTATCCACCCCTGTATGGCTGTGGCCTCAATCTGGTCACAGGCCTCCTCCATGGCCTGAATGAGGGCTACCCGAGCCAGGGGGTGCAGATCGTAAACCTTCCACCGCCATGCAGAGAAAAATTCTTCAATTGGGTTAAGAAATGGAGAATATGGTGGCAGGAAAAGGACTGTGTAATGTGGGTGCTGCGTAAACCACTTCTGAACCACTGCAGAGCGGTGGAATGAAACATTGTCCCAGGTGACAATGTATTGGATCTGCATGTTATTTATGATTGTGAGTTTGTATACTCTGTCCAAAAATGTAAGGATGTGAGGTGTTTTATACGGACCCATGTTGGCATGGCGGTGGAGGACCCCATTCTGGGTGATTACCGCGCAAAAGTGCTGATATGGGGTGCATGCAGTAAGAAGCTGTAAACAGGTAATTTTTTTACCTGTTTTCCAGTCTGAATGCCCTTATGACAGATGCCACGGTGAATCTTCTGAGATTTGGCTGGACTCTCAGTCCAGCCTCCCTCAGCGTCAATCCATGGTTCACAACATGGTCCACAAGAGTTGCGCAAATTTCATTGTTTAAAGTTGGACTTCTTCTCCTTTCAGCTTCACCTCTTCCTGCTTGAAGTCTTCCTCTTCCTCTTCCTCTACCTCGGCCTCTACCTCTGGCACGGCCTCTGGCACGGCCTCTGCCTCCTTCTCCTCCTTCTCCGATTCCCCCTCTCATCCTCACTCTTCCTCTTCCTCTTCCTTCCATTTTGGTTAAGTTTGGTGAAATCATCTGCTGCATTTTTATAGTGCTTAAACCTGATTGGTGTGTCTACAATTAAGCAATCTTGTGTTTGCATACCTGATGGCAGTGTTCAATCAACTGGCTCATAGGTGTGGTAATTTGACAGTCAGTGCTTTAGAAGTGCAAGGAAGTGACATCTTGATATACTTCTGTGTCTAATGCATAGACGTTTGTGTTAGTGTTTCAAATCACCGTGTGTATTGTTTTGCACAAAGTGTGAATGGACTCATTGTGCTTACAGTGGTGCAAATCTGGGGCCGAGTTTTGCTCCTTGAGTGTAAGGTTTTCATAATTGGGCAAAACTTTAGATTTTAGTGTTTATTCAATCGTAAAAAACTGTAAATAATTTGTAATTATGACAATGTTAGTATAGTGGGCAGTATCTGTGCCTGGGGTTCGATTCCCCGATGGAGAGACCAGCTATTTGGTACAATGGACATACATGACTGTTACAAGTGAACAAAGGTCAATAGGATGAAAATGACTCCTCCACACACCAGTTGCCGTTGGCCTGCTAAAAAAGCTTTAATTGATGAAGTTTTTCTAAGATAAAACTGTGGATCTTCTGTTTACTCGTCAGTCCTGATCCAGAGGTCCAGCCTGTAAGACTCAGACCAGAGACCTTTTGCATTTGCGATGAACCGAATAACCACTACACTACAGAAACTGTTCAGCAGGTTATTGATCATGATTCAATTCATTCAATCATTTAGTATCTATTCCCCCTTAATCTTATACAAAACCATCTAGACAGGTATGTAGAGACATAGATAGTGGGACATTTTGCACTAGCTAGCTATAGGCTAGCTTGAGGAGCATAGCATCCTGATAACCGCCAGGTCTACACAGATTTTGACGTAGTCAAGCTGAACTTGAGATGCGCTCCAATTGTCTCATAATGCCAAGTGGACGAGAGTAGGTGACATCATCACCAGGTAGTTGGCTTCCAACTGCACCAACTCCTAAAAAATGGACACCTCCGAAATATCCAATTTGTGAGCATCTACAATTACGAAAAACTAGAAAATCACAAGTTTAGTCACATGTTGTCATTCAACTGTCTGGGTGGTGTCCAGAGGAGTCCAGACGGAAAACTGGTTTCTCTGAAACACTGATTAAACCTGACATTACAGACACAACAACATTGTTGGGCCGCACCCAGTGATCATGTGGACTTTTATAAATGTATATTTTTGTGATTATGAGGACCTGTAAAACCAGACTTTGCCCCTTCATCCTGAAGTCCTGCGACCCCCTGCTGCTAACTCCTGGTTATCTCGGCCTGGGTCGAGATAGTCCGTTTACGACCCCCACTGCATGGCCGGAGATCAAAACAAGGACCCAGCAGGGTTTCTGCCAGGGAAAACAGACTTCCTTGGGGTTTTATGACACCTAAGCAGGGGTCGGGATGCAGCGGAGCCCAAAACCAGACCTCAAAATGGTACTGCTTCTTTGAACCCCCCCTTTTCCGCTTTAATGTGCCTCATAAAATGGCGCTGTTGCCTGAACTACAACCCCCAGCATGCCTTGCGGGGGGGGGGTGGCGCCTACAAGCGGCGCTCATCCAATCGCAATGAGGCACCGATGACGTCACCGCAGCGCGCGTAGGATCAAAACCCCTGCCGCTGCTCCTCTTCTCTCTCTTCCGATCAACCTCTCTTCCTGAGCAGCAGGACCAAAGGATCCCATCTCCCTTCTCTCCCCCCGGCTGGGGGGAGGCGGAAGGCCCGCAACGGACCGGGCCTGCGGAGCTCCGGCTCCCATTGACTCGCTTCTCAACTTCATCTCATCGGCGCTGGATCTTTGGCCAGGCCAAAGGATCCCATCTCCTCTCTCTCCCCCCGGGCTGGGGGGAGGCAGGAGGCCCGCACCGGACCGGGCCCTGCGGGGTCCGGTCGTTGAAGCGGCGGTCCCCCGGGGAGCCTCCGGCTTCCACTAACTCTGTCCTCTAAGTTCACAGATCCAAGCTTCCGACGCCCACGCGCTCCCGGCAACCAGATCGGGACACAGCTGCGACTCAGACCGAACCCCCCTCCCCGCTCTGAGCCCCTGTCTGCCAACCGGCGCAGGGATCGGGGACGGACGGTCGGCGTCTCGCCCGGCGTGAGCTCTCCCGGGGCCCGGACGGCCGCGCGTCGGCGACCGGCGCAGAGAGGGAAGCACGGCAAGGAGAGACCGGTCCCCCCGCCGCGCCTAGGAATGCGTGTGAGCCTCCGTTTGGTCCGGAACCACGGCCCGGCACGAGGCGGCCCCGCCGCTGTCTAATCCGTTTCAGGGAAGGGACGGCCCAGTCACCGAACCCGCAGGCATCCGATCCGGATCCCCGAGGAAACGTGATCGGGAACGGTAGATCAGTAGGACTAAGAACGGTTCAGAACTGTGTGAAGTCGGGATCTCTGTTTATCAGTAACTTAAGAACGTGTTACAGAGCTAAATCTGTGTTCAGAGTTGAGATTACATCATCATTGTTATCATTATCATGTTTGATTATTTGGTAGTCGTTGTTTTCTGCCGTAGGCACGTTTTAAATGCTGCGTTCGCCATCCGGTCCGATTGCACGTGGCCCAGAGGGCGCGTCCATCTTTAAAAGACCACAGAAGCCCCGTTTGAACTGTAGATGTTCTGTATCTTCGTTATTATTGCTTGATTTCTTTTTTGTTTTCATTCCATGCATTTAACGTTTATGTTTCATTTTATTGATTGTTGTTTGTCTTGTTAGTTAATGGTTTTATAATAATGTCGTGTGCCATCAGATTTATTCGGGTACTTATTTACATCTCTTTTGACACCCGTATGTAAATAAATTCTGATTGATTTCTTTATGAGTGGTTGTGTTATTTCATGCAAGATTTGGTCACAGATTGATTTGTTTAAGCAGAGCCTAGTGTTCGGATATCACGCCTTCACTGTTATTCTGTAAGATTTGCTGTTCTGCAGGATAATTCAAATCATAATGAGACTGATTTTCTGCTGTTAGTTATCGAATCCCACCGGAAGTAAGGCCCCGGCGGTGGTGCCCCTACGAGAATTATCATTTTTGATAATACAATTTGATAAATAGTCAACTTTATTAATTATTAATAATTCTTTAATAGAATTATCATTAGCCTTGATAACTGGACAGCCAAGCTACCTATGAGTTGCACAACATAAATGGTCCGCCCGTGTGAGGCTCTCGAAACAATATTTGTCACCAAGTTTTTTATGAAATAACAACATTAAATTTTGATCGGGAAAGAAAATATTTCTATTTTTATTCCCCTCTCATTATCTGATTCCTACGGGTATTTTAAAACCTGTTAATGGCAACCTCGCCTCACTAAGGGTTGGTTGCTTTGTTAAGTTCTTTAATTTAATTAATTTGAACTTTTATTTTTCATCACACGATTATTAATCTTGTGATTGATTTCCTCTGCAACCTTACTTCACTGAAGCTAATGCTACTGCTTCACTGAAGGTAATGGTTGGGTTTGCTTTAAGTTCTGTTAATTTTATTAACCTGAACTTTTTCTACCACTCAATTTTTGTGAATCTGTTTGAGTAATTTCCTTTTGCAACCAGGTTCCATGGAAACTAATGGTTGGCGCGCTGTAAGTTCCTGATTTTATTAACCTGAACTTTTATTGATGGATCACTATTTTATTAATCTCTGATTAATCCCCTTTTGCAACCATACTTAACTGAAGGTAATGGTTGACTTAATTTCTTTAATTCTATTAATTGAACTGTTGCTGATTACCCCATGTGAGTTATTAATCTTCTCAGATTAATCTCTACTGTGTTTTAAGTTGAATCTTTAATTTAAAGTTATTTAAAGATTCCTCCCTTTTTTATTCACTTTATTAATTCCTTTCAGTTGGTTCTTGCTTCTAAGGTTATAACCAATACCCCAGTCTCTCAGGGTTTGTTATCGGTTTAATTTCTTCTAATCTGGGTGATAACGTGAGCTGACTTCGTTAATAAGTGTAATCTCTTGCCAGAATCCCAAGCGAAGCGCTGGGGCCTGGACCGTGAGCTGAGATGTGGTTATTAATGGCAGAGAGCTCATCGCAGTGGACGGAGAACCAGCAGAGGTGACCAGGCTGATGGAGATGGACCGACAGGCAAGTCTGTTCTTAGGCTGGACCCAAAAGTGGTGAGCCCGGTCATCTCATCCCCCCGAGCCCCCTGGTCAGACCCCACCGTGAGTAAGCCAAAAATTAATTACCCGAAAGGAGCTGCGGCCCTTCCCAGTTTTCACTGTTACTGACGCTGAAGAAGCAGCTCAGCGTTTTCTTAAAGTAAACCAGAGGAGAACAGATCACGATTAACAACCAAGGCGCAGACGCCGTACCTCAGAGCGAGGGGGGTCCCACGTTGACCTTTTTAGCAAAAGAACACTGAACAGCTGCATTACCTTGTATGCAGCGGCCCCCTCACAATTTTTCTGACCCAGAAGTGGAAGCCCGCTCCACACCTGAAAGGGGGGTAGGATACTTTGGGGCGTTAAAAAAAAAATTCACGCCTACACACAATTTCCAGGCTTCCATAGCCGACATAAGTTAATGTGTGTTTTTGGTCACCAGGCAATTAATCACAGAAGGGTTAAAGTGTTAGCTGTTGTTTTTAGGTACAGTGTACATACTGAAACCTAACTAACCTCTCCTTTTATCTTTCGTTTACCGCACTTTAAGAGTGACATCACTGTGTTAGGTAAATGAATGATGTTATTGCTTTGAATATGTTTTTCTTTTCATATTTTTGTGCATGGCTCGCCTAGTGGAGGAAACCAGGCGAGCTCACGCCCCCTCAGAGTTTGATGATCACATGGACTTGGACCGTTTGTTTTAGCTCCGACGCGGACCCTGCAGTCCTTCATCAGAATCTAAAAGGGGGGATTGTTGGGCCGCACCCAGTGATCATGTGGACTTTTATAAATGTATATTTTTGTGATTATGAGGACCTGTAAAACCAGACTTTGCCCCTTCATCCTGAAGTCCTGCGACCCCCTGCTGCTAACTCCTGGTTATCTCGGCCTGGGTCGAGATAGTCCGTTTACGACCCCCACTGCATGAACAACAAGGACCCAGCAGGGTTTCTGCCAGGGAAAACAGACTTCCTTGGGGTTTTATGACACCTAAGCAGGGGTCGGGATGCAGCGGAGCCCAAAACCAGACCTCAAAATGGTACTGCTTCTTTGAACCCCCCCTTTTCCGCTTTAATGTGCCTCATAAAATGGCGCTGTTGCCTGAACTACAACCCCCAGCATGCCTTGCGGGGGGGGGTGGCGCCTACAAGCGGCGCTCATCCAATCGCAATGAGGCACCGATGACGTCACCGCAGCGCGCGTAGGATCAAAACCCCTGCCGCTGCTCCTCTTCTCTCTCTTCCGATCAACCTCTCTTCCTGAGCAGCAGGACCAAAGGATCCCATCTCCCTTCTCTCCCCCCGGCTGGGGGGAGGCGGAAGGCCCGCAACGGACCGGGCCTGCGGAGCTCCGGCTCCCATTGACTCGCTTCTCAACTTCATCTCATCGGCGCTGGATCTTTGGCCAGGCCAAAGGATCCCATCTCCTCTCTCTCCCCCCGGGCTGGGGGGAGGCAGGAGGCCCGCACCGGACCGGGCCCTGCGGGGTCCGGTCGTTGAAGCGGCGGTCCCCCGGGGAGCCTCCGGCTTCCACTAACTCTGTCCTCTAAGTTCACAGATCCAAGCTTCCGACGCCCACGCGCTCCCGGCAACCAGATCGGGACACAGCTGCGACTCAGACCGAACCCCCCTCCCCGCTCTGAGCCCCTGTCTGCCAACCGGCGCAGGGATCGGGGACGGACGGTCGGCGTCTCGCCCGGCGTGAGCTCTCCCGGGGCCCGGACGGCCGCGCGTCGGCGACCGGCGCAGAGAGGGAAGCACGGCAAGGAGAGACCGGTCCCCCCGCCGCGCCTAGGAATGCGTGTGAGCCTCCGTTTGGTCCGGAACCACGGCCCGGCACGAGGCGGCCCCGCCGCTGTCTAATCCGTTTCAGGGAAGGGACGGCCCAGTCACCGAACCCGCAGGCATCCGATCCGGATCCCCGAGGAAACGTGAGCCCGGGAACGGTAGATCAGTAGGACTAAGAACGGTTCAGAACTGTGTGGGTCGGGATCTCTGTTTATCAGTAACTTAAGAACGTGTTACAGAGCTAAATCTGTGTTCAGAGTTGAGATTACATCATCATTGTTATCATTATCATGTTTGATTATTTGGTAGTCGTTGTTTTCTGCCGTAGGCACGTTTTAAATGCTGCGTTCGCCATCCGGTCCGATTGCACGTGGCCCAGAGGGCGCGTCCATCTTTAAAAGACCACAGAAGCCCCGTTTGAACTGTAGATGTTCTGTATCTTCGTTATTATTGCTTGATTTCTTTTTTGTTTTCATTCCATGCATTTAACGTTTATGTTTCATTTTATTGATTGTTGTTTTTCTTGTTAGTTAATGGTTTTATAATAATGTCGTGTGCCATCAGATTTATTCGGGTACTTATTTACATCTCTTTTGACACCCGTATGTAAATAAATTCTGATTGATTTCTTTATGAGTGGTTGTGTTATTTCATGCAAGATTTGGTCACAGATTGATTTGTTTAAGCAGAGCCTAGTGTTCGGATATCACGCCTTCACTGTTATTCTGTAAGATTTGCTGTTCTGCAGGATAATTCAAATCATAATGAGACTGATTTTCTGCTGTTAGTTATCGAATCCCACCGGAAGTAAGGCCCCGGCGGTGGTGCCCCTACGAGAATTATCATTTTTGATAATACAATTTGATAAATAGTCAACTTTATTAATTATTAATAATTCTTTAATAGAATTATCATTAGCCTTGATAACTGGACAGCCAAGCTACCTATGAGTTGCACAACAACATTATTGTTCGTATTTTCTAGCATCTGAAGCCCGGCTAGCTCAGTCGGTAGAGCATGAGACTCTTAATCTCAGGGTCGTGGGTTCGAGCCCCACGTTGGGAGCTGAAGTCACATTTATGAAGTTTGTTTGAAGTGTAGAGTCCAGGTTGAAGGCTAGCAGAAAGGAATCACCTCCACTGCTGTTCTGGTCACTGAGATGGATTTTACTCGGTGTGAGACTGGTGACATCATCAATGACATCACATTCTTAGATTAAATAATTCGTAATTATGACAATGTTAGTATAGTGGGGCAGTATCTGTGCCTGGGGTTCGATTCCCCGATGGAGAGACCAGCTATTTGGTACAATGGACATACATGACTGATACAAGTGAACAAAGGTCAATAGGACGAAAATGACTCCTCCACACACCAGTTGCCGTTGGCCTGCCAGAAAAGCTTTAATTGATGAAGTTTTTCTAAGATAAAACTGTGGATGTTCTGTTCACTCGTCAGTCCTGATCCAGAGGTCCAGCCTGTTAGACTCAGACCAGAGACCTTTTGAGACCTTTGCATTTGCGATGAACCGAATAACCACTACACTACAGAAACTGTGCAGCAGGTTATTGATCATGATTCAATTCATTCAATAATTTAGTTTCTATTCCCCCTTAATCTTATACAAAACCATCTAGACAGGTATGTAGAGACATAGATAGTGGGACATTTTGCACTAGCTAGCTATAGCTAGCTTGAGGAGCATAGCATCCTGATAACCGCCAGGTCTACACAGATTTTGACGTAGTCAAGCTGAACTTGAGATGCGCTCCAATTGTCTCATAATGCCAAGTGGATGAGAGTAGGTGACATCATCACCAGGTAGTTGGCTTCCAACTGCACCAACTCCTAAAAAATGGACACCAATTTGTGAGCATCTACAATTACGAAAAACTAGAAAATCACAAGTTTAGTCACATGTTGTCATTCAACTGTCTGGGTGGTGTCCAGAGGAGTCCAGACGGAAAACTGGTTTCTCTGAAACACTGATTAAACCTGACATTACAGACACTTTTCGATTATTGTTCGTATTTTCTAGCATCTGAAGCCCGGCTAGCTCAGTCGGTAGAGCATGAGACTCTTAATCTCAGGGTCGTGGGTTCAAGCCCCACGTTGGGCGCTGAAGTCACATTTATGAAGTTTGTTTGAAGTGTAGAGTCCAGGTTGAAGGCTAGCAGAAAGGAATCACCTCCACTGCTGTTCTGGTCACTGAGATGGATTTTACTCGGTGTGAGACTGGTGACATCATCAATGACATCACATGTCTGATGACATTCCAGGGTTAGATTAAATAATTTGTAATTATGACAATGTTAGTATAGTGGGCAGTATCTGGGCCTGGGGTTCGATTCCCCGATGGAGAGACCAGCTATTTGGTACAATGGACATACATGACTGATACAAGTGAACAAAGGTCAATAGGATGAAAATGACTCCTCCACACACCAGTTGCTGTTGGCCTGCTAAAAAAGCTTTAATTGATGAAGTTTTTCTAAGATAAAACTGTGGATGTTCTATTCACTCGTCGGTCCTGATCCAGAGGTCCAGCCTGTTAGACTCAGACCAGAGACTTTTTGCGACCTTTGCATTTGCGATGAACCGAATAACCACTACACTACAGAAACTGTGCAGCAGGTTATTGATCATGATTCAATTCATTCAATAATTTAGTTTCTATTCCCCCTTAATCTTATACAAAACCATCTACACAGGTATGTAGAGACATAGATAGTGGGACATTTTGCACTAGCTAGCTATAGCTAGCTTGAGGAGCATAGCATCCTGATAACCGCCAGTTCTACACAGATTTTGACGTAGTCAAGCTGAACTTGAGATGCGCTCCAATTGTCTCATAATGCCATGTGGACGAGAGTAGGTGACATCATCACCAAGTAGTTGGCTTCCAACTGCACCAACTCCTAAAAAATGGACACCTCCGAAATAGCCAATTTGTGAGCATCTACAATTTCGAAAAACTAGAAAATCACAAGTTTAGTCACATGTTGTCATTCAACTGTCTGGGTGGTGTCCAGAGGAGTCCAGACGGAAAACTGGTTTCTCTGAAACAATGATTAAACCTGACATTAGAGACAATTTTCGATTATTGTTCGTATTTTCTAGCATCTGAAGCCCGGCTAGCTCAGTCGGTAGAGCATGAGACTCTTAATCTCAGGGTCGTGGGTTCGAACCCCACGTTGGGTGCTGAAGTCACATTTATGAAGTTTGTTTGAAGTGTAGAGTCCAGGTTGAAGGCTAGCAGAAAGGAATCACCTCCACTGCTGTTCTGGTCACTGAGATGGATTTTACTCGGTGTGAGACTGGTGACATCATCAATGACATCACATTCTTAGATTAAATAATTCGTAATTATGACAATGTTAGTATAGTGGGGCAGTATCTGTGCCTGGGGTTCGATTCCCCGATGGAGAGACCAGCTATTTGGTACAATGGACATACATGACTGATACAAGTGAACAAAGGTCAATAGGACGAAAATGACTCCTCCACACACCAGTTGCCGTTGGCCTGCCAGAAAAGCTTTAATTGATGAAGTTTTTCTAAGATAAAACTGTGGATGTTCTGTTCACTCGTCAGTCCTGATCCAGAGGTCCAGCCTGTTAGACTCAGACCAGAGACCTTTTGCGACCTTTGCATTTGCGATGAACCGAATAACCACTACACTACAGAAACTGTGCAGCAGGTTATTGATCATGATTCAATTCATTCAATAATTTAGTTTCTATTCCCCCTTAATCTTATACAAAACCATCTAGACAGGTATGTAGAGACATAGATAGTGAGACATTTTGCACTAGCTAGCTATAGGCTAGCTTGAGGAGCATAGCATCCTGATAACCGCCAGGTCTACACAGATTTGGACGTAGTCAAGCTGAACTTGAGATGCGCTCCAATTGTCTCATAATGCCAAGTGGACGAGAGTAGGTGACATCATCACCAGGTAGTTGGCTTCCAACTGCACCAACTCCTAAAAAATGGACACCAATTTGTGAGCATCTACAATTACGAAAAACTAGAAAATCACAAGTTTAGTCACATGTTGTCATTCAACTGTCTGGGTGGTGTCCAGAGGAGTCCAGACGGAAAACTGGTTTCTCTGAAACACTGATTAAACCTGACATTACAGACAATTTTCGATTATTGTTCGTATTTTCTAGCATCTGAAGCCCGGCTAGCTCAGTCGGTAGAGCATGAGACTCTTAATCTCAGGGTCGTGGGTTCGAGCCCCACGTTGGGCGCTGAAGTCACATTTATGAAGTTTGTTTGAAGTGTAGAGTCCAGGTTGAAGGCTAGCAGAAAGGAATCACCTCCACTGCTGTTCTGGTCACTGAGATGGATTTTACTCGGTGTGAGACTGGTGACATCATCAATGACATCACATGTCTGATGACATTCCAGGGTTAGATTAAATAATTTGTAATTATGACAATGTTAGTATAGTGGGCAGTATCTGTGCCTGGGGTTCGATTCCCCGATGGAGAGACCAGCTATTTGGTACAATGGACATACATGACTGTTACAAGTGAACAAAGGTCAATAGGATGAAAATGACTCCTCCACACACCAGTTGCCGTTGGCCTGCTAAAAAAGCTTTAATTGATGAAGTTTTTCTAAGATAAAACTGTGGATCTTCTGTTTACTCGTCAGTCCTGATCCAGAGGTCCAGCCTGTAAGACTCAGACCAGAGACCTTTTGCGACCTTTGCATTTGCGATGAACCGAATAACCACTACACTACAGAAACTGTGCAGCAGGTTATTGATCATGATTCAATTCATTCAATAATTTAGTTTCTATTCCCCCTTAATCTTATACAAAACCATCTAGACAGGTATGTAGAGACATAGATAGTGAGACATTTTGCACTAGCTAGCTATAGGCTAGCTTGAGGAGCATAGCATCCTGATAACCGCCAGGTCTACACAGATTTGGACGTAGTCAAGCTGAACTTGAGATGCGCTCCAATTGTCTCATAATGCCAAGTGGACGAGAGTAGGTGACATCATCACCAGGTAGTTGGCTTCCAACTGCACCAACTCCTAAAAAATGGACACCAATTTGTGAGCATCTACAATTACGAAAAACTAGAAAATCACAAGTTTAGTCACATGTTGTCATTCAACTGTCTGGGTGGTGTCCAGAGGAGTCCAGATGGAAAACTGGTTTCTCTGAAACACTGATTAAACCTGACATTACAGACAATTTTCGATTATTGTTCGTATTTTCTAGCATCTGAAGCCCGGCTAGCTCAGTCGGTAGAGCATGAGACTCTTAATCTCAGGGTCGTGGGTTCGAGCCCCACGTTGGGCGCTGAAGTCACATTTATGAAGTTTGTTTGAAGTGTAGAGTCCAGGTTGAAGGCTAGCAGAAAGGAATCACCTCCACTGCTGTTCTGGTCACTGAGATGGATTTTACTCGGTGTGAGACTGGTGACATCATCAATGACATCACATGTCTGATGACATTCCAGGGTTAGATTAAATAATTTGTAATTATGACAATGTTAGTATAGTGGGCAGTATCTGTGCCTGGGGTTCGATTCCCCGATGGAGAGACCAGCTATTTGGTACAATGGACATACATGACTGTTACAAGTGAACAAAGGTCAATAGGATGAAAATGACTCCTCCACACACCAGTTGCCGTTGGCCTGCTAAAAAAGCTTTAATTGATGAAGTTTTTCTAAGATAAAACTGTGGATCTTCTGTTCACTCGTCAGTCCTGATCCAGAGGTCCAGCCTGTAAGACTCAGACCAGAGACCTTTTGCATTTGCGATGAACCGAATAACCACTACACTACAGAAACTGTTCAGCAGGTTATTGATCATGATTCAATTCATTCAATCATTTAGTATCTATTCCCCCTTAATCTTATACAAAACCATCTAGACAGGTATGTAGAGACATAGATAGTGGGACATTTTGCACTAGCTAGCTATAGGCTAGCTTGAGGAGCATAGCATCCTGATAACCGCCAGGTCTACGCAGATTTTGACGTAGTCAAGCTGAACTTGAGATGCGCTCCAATTGTCTCATAATGCCAAGTGGACGAGAGTAGGTGACATCATCACCAGGTAGTTGGCTTCCAACTGCACCAACTCCTAAAAAATGGACACCTCCGAAATATCCAATTTGTGAGCATCTACAATTACGAAAAACTAGAAAATCACAAGTTTAGTCACATGTTGTCATTCAACTGTCTGGGTGGTGTCCAGAGGAGTCCAGACGGAAAACTGGTTTCTCTGAAACACTGATTAAACCTGACATTACAGACACTTTTCGATTATTGTTCGTATTTTCTAGCATCTGAAGCCCGGCTAGCTCAGTCGGTAGAGCATGAGACTCTTAATCTCAGGGTCGTGGGTTCGAGCCCCACGTTGGGTGCTGAAGTCACATTTATGAAGTTTGTTTGAAGTGTAGAGTCCAGGTTGAAGGCTAGCAGAAAGGAATCACCTCCACTGCTGTTCTGGTCACTGAGATGGATTTTACTCGGTGTGAGACTGGTGACATCATCAATGACATCACATTCTTAGATTAAATAATTCGTAATTATGACAATGTTAGTATAGTGGGGCAGTATCTGTGCCTGGGGTTCGATTCCCCGATGGAGAGACCAGCTATTTGGTACAATGGACATACATGACTGATACAAGTGAACAAAGGTCAATAGGACGAAAATGACTCCTCCACACACCAGTTGCCGTTGGCCTGCCAGAAAAGCTTTAATTGATGAAGTTTTTCTAAGATAAAACTGTGGATGTTCTGTTCACTCGTCAGTCCTGATCCAGAGGTCCAGCCTGTTAGACTCAGACCAGAGACCTTTTGAGACCTTTGCATTTGCGATGAACCGAATAACCACTACACTACAGAAACTGTGCAGCAGGTTATTGATCATGATTCAATTCATTCAATAATTTAGTTTCTATTCCCCCTTAATCTTATACAAAACCATCTAGACAGGTATGTAGAGACATAGATAGTGAGACATTTTGCACTAGCTAGCTATAGGCTAGCTTGAGGAGCATAGCATCCTGATAACCGCCAGGTCTACACAGATTTTGACGTAGTCAAGCTGAACTTGAGATGCGCTCCAATTGTCTCATAATGCCAAGTGGATGAGAGTAGGTGACATCATCACCAGGTAGTTGGCTTCCAACTGCACCAACTCCTAAAAAATGGACACCTCCGAAATAGCCAATTTGTGAGCATCTACAATTTCGAAAAACTAGAAAATCACAAGTTTAGTCACATGTTGTCATTCAACTGTCTGGGTGGTGTCCAGAGGAGTCCAGACGGAAAACTGGTTTCTCTGAAACAATGATTAAACCTGACATTACAGACAATTTTCGATTATTGTTCGTATTTTCTAGCATCTGAAGCCCGGCTAGCTCAGTCGGTAGAGCATGAGACTCTTAATCTCAGGGTCGTGGGTTCGAACCCCACGTTGGGCGCTGAAGTCACATTTATGAAGTTTGTTTGAAGTGTAGAGTCCAGGTTGAAGGCTAGCAGAAAGGAATCACCTCCACTGCTGTTCTGGTCACTGAGATGGATTTTACTCGGTGTGAGACTGGTGACATCATCAATGACATCACATGTCTGATGACATTCCAGGGTTAGATTACAGTTTTTTACGATTGAATAAACACAATTTTGATTGTTTTGTTTTGTTTAGCAAAACCATACACACGAATAGCACAACCACATACCCGATTAGCAAAACACCTTAGCTCCTTTGCAAAATGAACCACTCTTGTAAAAACTATACACTAACTTATCAAAACCATATTTTTTTACCATATGAAACACACACGTTGCATATGACTTAACTCTGTTTGCACCAGTTACACTCTGCTGTTGAAAACCTTAAACACTTTCGGCTAATTCTGCTTCTAAGTGCATAGAGTAGTATGGGTGAAGCACACAGTGAATTTGCAAAACATCGCTCAGATTTGCACATCTGTAAACACAATGTCTGCTCACACTTTTTGCAAAACAATACACAGTGAACAGTAAACACACTTGTATGCATTACTGTAGACACCACACAGGAGACAAGACTAATGCTGTTGATAATGTTATTTATTTTTTCCATATATTCAAGCCAAAATAGTGAAGAAAAAAAAGCATTTCCCAGTTTTCATGAACATAACATTTTATCCTGTACAAACCCTCCCCCCCCAAAAAAAGAAAACACGGCACATAAATTGCTACTGTTGGTCTCTTCTCCTAGCTGGATCTGGCCAGAGAATTTCATCCACATCACAGGCGATATCCTCATTCGCAAGACAACGGGGAAAGAATCGCCGTGCATGCCGTATCCACCCCTGTATGGCTGTGGCCTCAATCTGGTCACAGGCCTCCTCCATGGCCTGACTGAGGGCTACCCGAGCCAGGGGTGCAGATTGTAAACCTTCCACCGCCATGCAGAGAAAAATTCTTCAATTGGGTTAAGAAATGGAGAATATGGTGGCAGGAAAAGGACTGTGTAATGTGGGTGCTGCGTAAACCAGTTCTGAACCAGTGCAGAGCGGTGGAATGAAACATTGTCCCAGGAGACAATGTATTTGATCTGCATGTTATTTATGATTGTGAGGTTGTATACTCTGTCCAAAAATGTAAGGATGTGAGGTGTTTTATACGGACCCATGTTGGCATGGCGGTGGAGGACCCCATTCTGGGTGATTGCCGCGCAAAAGGTGATGTTACCCCCACGTTGCCCCGGGACACTAATAATTGCCCTCTGGCCAATTACATTTCTTCCCCTCCTTCTGACCTTTGAGAGGTTGAACCCTGCCTCGTCTATGTAGATGAACCCATGCTGAATGGCCTCAGCATCCATTTGTAAAACTCTCTAAAATACAGTGAAAGACAAGATTGTGTAGTTCAGCATAGATTTAGTGTACAGTACATTTACATGTAAAAAAAATAGGTTATGTGTACAGTATGCACTCTGGCACGGCCTCTGCCTCCTTCTCCTCCTTCTCCGATTCCCCCTCTCATCCTCACTCTTCCTCTTCCTCTTCCTTCCATTTTGGTTAAGTTTGGTGAAATCACCTGCTGCATTTTTATAGTGCTTAAACATGATTGGTGTGTCTACAATTAAGCAATCTTGTGTTTGCACACCAAATGGCAGTGTTCAATCAACTGGCTCATAGGTGTGGTAATTTGACAGTCAGTGCTTTAGAAGTGCAAGGAAGTGACATCTTGATATACTTCTGTGTCTAATGCATAGACGTGTGTGTTAGTGTTTCAAATCACTGTGTGTATTGTTTTGCACAAAGTGTGAATGGACTCATTGTGCTTACAGTGGTGCAAATCTGGGGCCGAGTTTTGCTCCTTGAGTGTAAGGTGTTGATAATTGGGCAAAACTTTAGATTTTAGTGTTTATTCAATCGTAAAAAACTGTAAGAAATGGAGAATATGGTGGCAGGAAAAGGACTGTGTAATGTGGGTGCTGCGTAAACCACTTCTGAACCACTGCAGAGCGGTGGAATGAAACATTGTCCCAGGTGACAATGTATTGGATCTGCATGTTATTTATGATTGTGAGTTTGTATACTCTGTCCAAAAATGTAAGGATGTGAGGTGTTTTATACGGACCCATGTTGGCATGGCGGTGGAGGACCCCATTCTGGGTGATTGCCGCGCAAAAGTGCTGATATGGGGTGCATGCAGTAAGAAGCTGTAAACAGGTAATTTTTTTTACCTGTTTTCCAGTCTGAATGCCCTTATGACAGATGCCACGGTGAATCTTCTGAGATTTGGCTGGACTCTCAGTCCAGCCTCCCTCAGCGTCAATCCATGGTTCACAACATGGTCCACAAGAGTTGCGCGAATTTCATTGCTTAAAGTTGGACTTCTTCTCCTTTCAGCTTCACCTCTTCCTGCTTGAAGTCTTCCTCTTCCTCTTCCTCTACCTCGGCCTCTACCTCTGGCACGGCCTCTGGCACGGCCTCTGCCTCCTTCTCCTCCTTCTCCGATTCCCCCTCTCATCCTCACTCTTCCTCTTCCTCTTCCTTCCATTTTGGTTAAGTTTGGTGAAATCATCTGCTGCATTTTTATAGTGCTTAAACCTGATTGGTGTGTCTACAATTAAGCAATCTTGTGTTTGCATACCTGATGGCAGTGTTCAATCAACTGGCTCATAGGTGTGGTAATTTGACAGTCAGTGCTTTAGAAGTGCAAGGAAGTGACATCTTGATATACTTCTGTGTCTAATGCATAGACGTTTGTGTTAGTGTTTCAAATCACCGTGTGTATTGTTTTGCACAAAGTGTGAATGGACTCATTGTGCTTACAGTGGTGCAAATCTGGGGCCGAGTTTTGCTCCTTGAGTGTAAGGTTTTCATAATTGGGCAAAACTTTAGATTTTAGTGTTTATTCAATCGTAAAAAACTGTAAATAATTTGTAATTATGACAATGTTAGTATAGTGGGCAGTATCTGTGCCTGGGGTTCGATTCCCCGATGGAGAGACCAGCTATTTGGTACAATGGACATACATGACTGATACAAGTGAACAAAGGTCAATAGGACGAAAATGACTCCTCCACACACCAGTTGCCGTTGGCCTGCCAGAAAAGCTTTAATTGATGAAGTTTTTCTAAGATAAAACTGTGGATGTTCTGTTCACTCGTCAGTCCTGATCCAGAGGTCCAGCCTGTTAGACTCAGACCAGAGACCTTTTGAGACCTTTGCATTTGCGATGAACCGAATAACCACTACACTACAGAAACTGTGCAGCAGGTTATTGATCATGATTCAATTCATTCAATAATTTAGTTTCTATTCCCCCTTAATCTTATATAAAAAAAACCATCTAGACAGGTATGTAGAGACATAGATAGTGGGACATTTTGCACTAGCTAGCTATAGCTAGCTTGAGGAGCATAGCATCCTGATAACCGCCAGGTCTACACAGATTTTGACGTAGTCAAGCTGAACTTGAGATGCGCTCCAATTGTCTCATAATGCCAAGTGGATGAGAGTAGGTGACATCATCACCAGGTAGTTGGCTTCCAACTGCACCAACTCCTAAAAAATGGACACCAATTTGTGAGCATCTACAATTACGAAAAACTAGAAAATCACAAGTTTAGTCACATGTTGTCATTCAACTGTCTGGGTGGTGTCCAGAGGAGTCCAGACGGAAAACTGGTTTCTCTGAAACACTGATTAAACCTGACATTACAGACACTTTTCGATTATTGTTCGTATTTTCTAGCATCTGAAGCCCGGCTAGCTCAGTCGGTAGAGCATGAGACTCTTAATCTCAGGGTCGTGGGTTCAAGCCCCACGTTGGGCGCTGAAGTCACATTTATGAAGTTTGTTTGAAGTGTAGAGTCCAGGTTGAAGGCTAGCAGAAAGGAATCACCTCCACTGCTGTTCTGGTCACTGAGATGGATTTTACTCGGTGTGAGACTGGTGACATCATCAATGACATCACATGTCTGATGACATTCCAGGGTTAGATTAAATAATTTGTAATTATGACAATGTTAGTATAGTGGGCAGTATCTGGGCCTGGGGTTCGATTCCCCGATGGAGAGACCAGCTATTTGGTACAATGGACATACATGACTGATACAAGTGAACAAAGGTCAATAGGATGAAAATGACTCCTCCACACACCAGTTGCTGTTGGCCTGCTAAAAAAGCTTTAATTGATGAAGTTTTTCTAAGATAAAACTGTGGATGTTCTATTCACTCGTCGGTCCTGATCCAGAGGTCCAGCCTGTTAGACTCAGACCAGAGACTTTTTGCGACCTTTGCATTTGCGATGAACCGAATAACCACTACACTACAGAAACTGTGCAGCAGGTTATTGATCATGATTCAATTCATTCAATAATTTAGTTTCTATTCCCCCTTAATCTTATACAAAACCATCTACACAGGTATGTAGAGACATAGATAGTGGGACATTTTGCACTAGCTAGCTATAGCTAGCTTGAGGAGCATAGCATCCTGATAACCGCCAGTTCTACACAGATTTTGACGTAGTCAAGCTGAACTTGAGATGCGCTCCAATTGTCTCATAATGCCATGTGGACGAGAGTAGGTGACATCATCACCAGGTAGTTGGCTTCCAACTGCACCAACTCCTAAAAAATGGACACCTCCGAAATAGCCAATTTGTGAGCATCTACAATTTCGAAAAACTAGAAAATCACAAGTTTAGTCACATGTTGTCATTCAACTGTCTGGGTGGTGTCCAGAGGAGTCCAGACGGAAAACTGGTTTCTCTGAAACAATGATTAAACCTGACATTAGAGACAATTTTCGATTATTGTTCGTATTTTCTAGCATCTGAAGCCCGGCTAGCTCAGTCGGTAGAGCATGAGACTCTTAATCTCAGGGTCGTGGGTTCGAACCCCACGTTGGGTGCTGAAGTCACATTTATGAAGTTTGTTTGAAGTGTACAGTCCAGGTTGAAGGCTAGCAGAAAGGAATCACCTCCACTGCTGTTCTGGTCACTGAGATGGATTTTACTCGGTGTGAGACTGGTGACATCATCAATGACATCACATGTCTGATGACATTCCAGGGTTAGATTAAATAATTTGTAATTATGACAATGTTAGTATAGTGGGCAGTATCTGTGCCTGGGGTTCGATTCCCCGATGGAGAGACCAGCTATTTGGTACAATGGACATACATGACTGTTACAAGTGAACAAAGGTCAATAGGATGAAAATGACTCCTCCACACACCAGTTGCCGTTGGCCTGCTAAAAAAGCTTTAATTGATGAAGTTTTTCTAAGATAAAACTGTGGATCTTCTGTTTACTCGTCAGTCCTGATCCAGAGGTCCAGCCTGTAAGACTCAGACCAGAGACCTTTTGCATTTGCGATGAACCGAATAACCACTACACTACAGAAACTGTTCAGCAGGTTATTGATCATGATTCAATTCATTCAATCATTTAGTATCTATTCCCCCTTAATCTTATACAAAACCATCTAGACAGGTATGTAGAGACATAGATAGTGGGACATTTTGCACTAGCTAGCTATAGGCTAGCTTGAGGAGCATAGCATCCTGATAACCGCCAGGTCTAAACAGATTTTGACGTAGTCAAGCTGAACTTGAGATGCGCTCCAATTGTCTCATAATGCCAAGTGGACGAGAGTAGGTGACATCATCACCAGGTAGTTGGCTTCCAACTGCACCAACTCCTAAAAAATGGACACCTCCGAAATAGCCAATTTGTGAGCATCTACAATTTCGAAAAACTAGAAAATCACAAGTTTAGTCACATGTTGTCATTCAACTGTCTGGGTGGTGTCCAGAGGAGTCCAGACGGAAAACTGGTTTCTCTGAAACACTGATTAAACCTGACATTACAGACAATTTTCGATTATTGTTCGTATTTTCTAGCATCTGAAGCCCGGCTAGCTCAGTCGGTAGAGCATGAGACTCTTAATCTCAGGGTCGTGGGTTCGAGCCCCACGTTGGGCGCTGAAGTCACATTTATGAAGTTTGTTTGAAGTGTAGAGTCCAGGTTGAAGGCTAGCAGAAAGGAATCACCTCCACTGCTGTTCTGGTCACTGAGATGGATTTTACTCGGTGTGAGACTGGTGACATCATCAATGACATCACATGTCTGATGACATTCCAGGGTTAGATTAAATAATTTGTAATTATGACAATGTTAGTATAGTGGGCAGTATCTGGGCCTGGGGTTCGATTCCCCGATGGAGAGACCAGCTATTTGGTACAATGGACATACATGACTGATACAAGTGAACAAAGGTCAATAGGATGAAAATGACTCCTCCACACACCAGTTGCTGTTGGCCTGCTAAAAAAGCTTTAATTGATGAAGTTTTTCTAAGATAAAACTGTGGATGTTCTATTCACTCGTCGGTCCTGATCCAGAGGTCCAGCCTGTTAGACTCAGACCAGAGACTTTTTGCGACCTTTGCATTTGCGATGAACCGAATAACCACTACACTACAGAAACTGTGCAGCAGGTTATTGATCATGATTCAATTCATTCAATAATTTAGTTTCTATTCCCCCTTAATCTTATACAAAACCATCTACACAGGTATGTAGAGACATAGATAGTGGGACATTTTGCACTAGCTAGCTATAGCTAGCTTGAGGAGCATAGCATCCTGATAACCGCCAGTTCTACACAGATTTTGACGTAGTCAAGCTGAACTTGAGATGCGCTCCAATTGTCTCATAATGCCATGTGGACGAGAGTAGGTGACATCATCACCAGGTAGTTGGCTTCCAACTGCACCAACTCCTAAAAAATGGACACCTCCGAAATAGCCAATTTGTGAGCATCTACAATTTCGAAAAACTAGAAAATCACAAGTTTAGTCACATGTTGTCATTCAACTGTCTGGGTGGTGTCCAGAGGAGTCCAGACGGAAAACTGGTTTCTCTGAAACAATGATTAAACCTGACATTAGAGACAATTTTCGATTATTGTTCGTATTTTCTAGCATCTGAAGCCCGGCTAGCTCAGTCGGTAGAGCATGAGACTCTTAATCTCAGGGTCGTGGGTTCGAACCCCACGTTGGGTGCTGAAGTCACATTTATGAAGTTTGTTTGAAGTGTAGAGTCCAGGTTGAAGGCTAGCAGAAAGGAATCACCTCCACTGCTGTTCTGGTCACTGAGATGGATTTTACTCGGTGTGAGACTGGTGACATCATCAATGACATCACATTCTTAGATTAAATAATTCGTAATTATGACAATGTTAGTATAGTGGGGCAGTATCTGTGCCTGGGGTTCGATTCCCCGATGGAGAGACCAGCTATTTGGTACAATGGACATACATGACTGATACAAGTGAACAAAGGTCAATAGGACGAAAATGACTCCTCCACACACCAGTTGCCGTTGGCCTGCCAGAAAAGCTTTAATTGATGAAGTTTTTCTAAGATAAAACTGTGGATGTTCTGTTCACTCGTCAGTCCTGATCCAGAGGTCCAGCCTGTTAGACTCAGACCAGAGACCTTTTGCGACCTTTGCATTTGCGATGAACCGAATAACCACTACACTACAGAAACTGTGCAGCAGGTTATTGATCATGATTCAATTCATTCAATAATTTAGTTTCTATTCCCCCTTAATCTTATACAAAACCATCTAGACAGGTATGTAGAGACATAGATAGTGAGACATTTTGCACTAGCTAGCTATAGGCTAGCTTGAGGAGCATAGCATCCTGATAACCGCCAGGTCTACACAGATTTTGACGTAGTCAAGCTGAACTTGAGATGCGCTCCAATTGTCTCATAATGCCAAGTGGACGAGAGTAGGTGACATCATCAGCAGGTAGTTGGCTTCCAACTGCACCAACTCCTAAAAAATGGACACCAATTTGTGAGCATCTACAATTACGAAAAACTAGAAAATCACAAGTTTAGTCACATGTTGTCATTCAACTGTCTGGGTGGTGTCCAGAGGAGTCCAGACGGAAAACTGGTTTCTCTGAAACACTGATTAAACCTGACATTACAGACAATTTTCGATTATTGTTCGTATTTTCTAGCATCTGAAGCCCGGCTAGCTCAGTCGGTAGAGCATGAGACTCTTAATCTCAGGGTCGTGGGTTCGAGCCCCACGTTGGGCGCTGAAGTCACATTTATGAAGTTTGTTTGAAGTGTAGAGTCCAGGTTGAAGGCTAGCAGAAAGGAATCACCTCCACTGCTGTTCTGGTCACTGAGATGGATTTTACTCGGTGTGAGACTGGTGACATCATCAATGACATCACATGTCTGATGACATTCCAGGGTTAGATTAAATAATTTGTAATTATGACAATGTTAGTATAGTGGGCAGTATCTGGGCCTGGGGTTCGATTCCCCGATGGAGAGACCAGCTATTTGGTACAATGGACATACATGACTGATACAAGTGAACAAAGGTCAATAGGATGAAAATGACTCCTCCACACACCAGTTGCTGTTGGCCTGCTAAAAAAGCTTTAATTGATGAAGTTTTTCTAAGATAAAACTGTGGATGTTCTATTCACTCGTCGGTCCTGATCCAGAGGTCCAGCCTGTTAGACTCAGACCAGAGACTTTTTGCGACCTTTGCATTTGCGATGAACCGAATAACCACTACACTACAGAAACTGTGCAGCAGGTTATTGATCATGATTCAATTCATTCAATAATTTAGTTTCTATTCCCCCTTAATCTTATACAAAACCATCTACACAGGTATGTAGAGACATAGATAGTGGGACATTTTGCACTAGCTAGCTATAGCTAGCTTGAGGAGCATAGCATCCTGATAACCGCCAGTTCTACACAGATTTTGACGTAGTCAAGCTGAACTTGAGATGCGCTCCAATTGTCTCATAATGCCATGTGGACGAGAGTAGGTGACATCATCACCAGGTAGTTGGCTTCCAACTGCACCAACTCCTAAAAAATGGACACCTCCGAAATAGCCAATTTGTGAGCATCTACAATTTCGAAAAACTAGAAAATCACAAGTTTAGTCACATGTTGTCATTCAACTGTCTGGGTGGTGTCCAGAGGAGTCCAGACGGAAAACTGGTTTCTCTGAAACAATGATTAAACCTGACATTAGAGACAATTTTCGATTATTGTTCGTATTTTCTAGCATCTGAAGCCCGGCTAGCTCAGTCGGTAGAGCATGAGACTCTTAATCTCAGGGTCGTGGGTTCGAACCCCACGTTGGGTGCTGAAGTCACATTTATGAAGTTTGTTTGAAGTGTAGAGTCCAGGTTGAAGGCTAGCAGAAAGGAATCACCTCCACTGCTGTTCTGGTCACTGAGATGGATTTTACTCGGTGTGAGACTGGTGACATCATCAATGACATCACATTCTTAGATTAAATAATTCGTAATTATGACAATGTTAGTATAGTGGGGCAGTATCTGTGCCTGGGGTTCGATTCCCCGATGGAGAGACCAGCTATTTGGTACAATGGACATACATGACTGATACAAGTGAACAAAGGTCAATAGGACGAAAATGACTCCTCCACACACCAGTTGCCGTTGGCCTGCCAGAAAAGCTTTAATTGATGAAGTTTTTCTAAGATAAAACTGTGGATGTTCTGTTCACTCGTCAGTCCTGATCCAGAGGTCCAGCCTGTTAGACTCAGACCAGAGACCTTTTGCGACCTTTGCATTTGCGATGAACCGAATAACCACTACACTACAGAAACTGTGCAGCAGGTTATTGATCATGATTCAATTCATTCAATAATTTAGTTTCTATTCCCCCTTAATCTTATACAAAACCATCTAGACAGGTATGTAGAGACATAGATAGTGAGACATTTTGCACTAGCTAGCTATAGGCTAGCTTGAGGAGCATAGCATCCTGATAACCGCCAGGTCTACACAGATTTTGACGTAGTCAAGCTGAACTTGAGATGCGCTCCAATTGTCTCATAATGCCAAGTGGACGAGAGTAGGTGACATCATCAGCAGGTAGTTGGCTTCCAACTGCACCAACTCCTAAAAAATGGACACCAATTTGTGAGCATCTACAATTACGAAAAACTAGAAAATCACAAGTTTAGTCACATGTTGTCATTCAACTGTCTGGGTGGTGTCCAGAGGAGTCCAGACGGAAAACTGGTTTCTCTGAAACACTGATTAAACCTGACATTACAGACAATTTTCGATTATTGTTCGTATTTTCTAGCATCTGAAGCCCGGCTAGCTCAGTCGGTAGAGCATGAGACTCTTAATCTCAGGGTCGTGGGTTCGAGCCCCACGTTGGGCGCTGAAATCACATTTATGAAGTTTGTTTGAAGTGTAGAGTCCAGGTTGAAGGCTAGCAGAAAGGAATCACCTCCACTGCTGTTCTGGTCACTGAGATGGATTTTACTCGGTGTGAGACTGGTGACATCATCAATGACATCACATGTCTGATGACATTCCAGGGTTAGATTAAATAATTTGTAATTATGACAATGTTAGTATAGTGGGCAGTATCTGTGCCTGGGGTTCGATTCCCCGATGGAGAGACCAGCTATTTGGTACAATGGACATACATGACTGTTACAAGTGAACAAAGGTCAATAGGATGAAAATGACTCCTCCACACACCAGTTGCCGTTGGCCTGCTAAAAAAGCTTTAATTGATGAAGTTTTTCTAAGATAAAACTGTGGATCTTCTGTTTACTCGTCAGTCCTGATCCAGAGGTCCAGCCTGTAAGACTCAGACCAGAGACCTTTTGCATTTGCGATGAACCGAATAACCACTACACTACAGAAACTGTTCAGCAGGTTATTGATCATGATTCAATTCATTCAATCATTTAGTATCTATTCCCCCTTAATCTTATACAAAACCATCTAGACAGGTATGTAGAGACATAGATAGTGGGACATTTTGCACTAGCTAGCTATAGGCTAGCTTGAGGAGCATAGCATCCTGATTTGGTCTCCAAAGGTTTCTCAGCATCAGGAAGGAAGCTGGCTTGCTGATTGGGTAACGTATTGCGTCACGCATCGCGTCACTTCCTGGTGTTTGCGGTCTGTGCTGCTGCCGTCTCACGGCGTTTGCAGGCTCAGATCTCTCCCGACTTTTTATCTAAAACTTAGACTGTTTTCTGGTAAAATAGCACTATATCTGGTACATTACTGTCTTTATTTCAACACTCGCTCATTTTCTCTTCCGTAACTTTCACTGTCACCAATCACCGATACATTTTCTGTCCGTTAGCCTCCGTTAGCATCTTAGCATGGCCGCTCCGGCTCCCACCGCTTCACCTCTTTCCTGCTCAGTGTGTGAAATGTTTAGTTATTCCTCTGCCTCCTTTAGTGAAGACGGTAAGTGCTTAAAGTGTAGTTTATTTGCAGGGCTGGAGGCGAGGCTCAGTCAGTTAGAGGTCCGGTTCGGCCAACTAAACCATAGTCCGAGAGCCTCCTCAGCTAACCAGGCTAAGCTAGCGGCGGACCGGCCCGTAGCAGCTGAGCGTAGCCGCTCCCCTGCAGCTCCCGAGCAGCCGGCCAGGCAGGGCAGCTGGGTGACGGTTCGCAGGAAGACTAGTCTTAAAGGGCTCACGGAACACCACCACCCGCTTCATGTGTCTAACAGATTTTCCCCACTTAGCGACACATCTGTTGAGAAACCGACCCTGGTGATTGGAGACTCCATAGTCAGACATGTGAAGCCGACTCCAGAGACCTTAGTTAGGTGCATCCCGGGGGCCAGAGCGGGCGACATAGAAGCAAATTTGAAGCTACTGGCAAAGGGTAATCGTAAATATGGTAAAGTTATCATCAATGTCGGAGCTAATGACTCCCGTCTTCGCCAGTCGGAAGTAACCAGAATGAATATTGTCTCGGTGTGTAACTTCGCCAAGACCATGTCGGACTCTGTAGGTTTTTCTGGCCCCCTCCCCAATCTGACCAGCGATGACATGTTTAGTCGCATGCTCTCGCTCCGCCGCTGGTTGTCTCAGTGGTGTTCAGAAAACGACGTGGACTTTATTGACAACTGGGAGACATTCTGGGGAAAGCCCGGTCTGATTAGAAGGGACGGCATTCATCCCACCCGGGATGGTGCAGCTCTTATGTCTAGAAATCTGGCCAATGTTATTAGACACTCCCCCTGACAATGCAGGGTCAAGACCAGGATGCAGAGCTGTAGTTTAACAGGGCTGGAGGCGAGGCTTAGTCAGTTAGAGGTCCGGTTTGGCCAACTAGACCATAGTCCGATAGAATCCTCTGCGGACCGGCCCGTAGCAGCTGAGCGTAACCGCTCCCCTGCAGCTCCCCGGCAGCCGGCCAGGCAGGGCAGCTGGGTGACGGTTCGGAGGAAGGGTAGTCTTAAAGGGCTCAGCGACACATCTGTTGCTTCTCAAGGACCAACGCCTGCCAACAAAACTGTAGGATTGCATTATGTAATTAGCGACTCTAAAACTGTAGGATTACATGATATTGGCGACTCTGGCCAGGTGCCTAGCAAAATAGAAGTGGTTGCAGTTCCCCGCCCTCCAAAAGTTCACCAGGTGCAGCGTTATAGAGGCGTTAACCAAGATAACCTTGTAAAAATTAAAACCAATGCACATTTGGCACCAATTACAGACCGAAAAATTAGATGCGGACTACTAAATATACGATCATTAAGCTCTAAGTCTCTGTTAGTAAATGATATAATTACAGAGAGCAGGAGTGATATTTTCTGCTTAACAGAAACATGGTTACAGGAGGAAGAGTATGTTAGTTTGAATGAATCAACTCCGCCCGGCTACTTTAATCATCACATTCCTAGAAGCACGGGCCGAGGCGGAGGAGTCGCAGCAATTTATAACTCCGGTCTCCAAACAAAAATTGAACCCAAGTGCAACTATAATACATTTGAAAGCCTCATGCTTGGTCTGAAATTTCCGAGCCGGAAATCAGAGAAGCCAGTTGTGTTAGTGGTAGTGTACCGGCCCCCTGCTGGTGCGTATCTGGAGTTTTTGTCTGAATTTTCAGATTTCCTTTCTGGATTATTGATCAGCACAGATAAATTCATCATAGTGGGTGATTTTAACATTCATATGGATGTTGAAAGCGATAATCTTAAATTAGCCTTCGATTCTCTTCTAGAATCAATGGGTATCTCACAAAAAGTGGATAAACCGACGCACTGTTTTAATCATACTCTCGATCTCGTTCTCACCTACGGTGTTGAAACTGATGGTCTGTTGGTGTCACCTGTAAACTCCCTTTTATCCGACCATTACTTAATAACGTTTGAATTTAATTTTGTTGATGTTGAAGTGCAAAATAGGAGGTATTATTTTAGCAGATGTTTGTCTGATGAAGTTATTGTTAAATTTAGGGAGGCCATTGCTTATCTTACGACAGTGCGAAATAGTGATGTAGTCGAGGCCAGTGACCTGGGTTCTACCTCTGCAGATGTTGATTTCCTTGCTAGTAACACTGCTGATTTGTTGCATTCAGCTTTAGATGAAGTTGCTCCTTTGAAAAGGAGGGTTTCTAGCCACAGGAGCTTAACTCCCTGGTATAATTCAGATATCCGCATGTTGAAACAAAACGTGCGTAAAATGGAAAGGAAGTGGTACTCTTGTAGGTCTGTAGACTCTCATCGTGAATGGAAAGATATTCTAATAGTATATAAAAAAGCCATTCGCAAAGCCAGAACAGCTTATTATTCAACGTTGATAGAGGATAACAAAAGTAACCCACGTTTTCTGTTCAGCACTGTAGCCAGGCTGACAAAGAGTCACAGCTCTGTGGAGCCGTGTATTCCTGCAGCTCTCAGTAGTGAGGACTTTATGGGCTTCTTCAACAGTAAAATCGCGAGAATTAGAGAAGAAATCAACCAGCCGGTTGTAGGTGTTTCTTCAGCTTTAGCGACTTCCCTAGGCTCTGACTTGTCTCTAGACTGTTTTGATCCTATAGACCTCCCTGAGCTGACTTCACTCGTTAATAGAGCTAAGTCAACCACATGTATGTTAGACCCCATCCCGACTCGTCTATTCAAACATATTTTTTCTCTTATTGGTACGACAATACTGGACCAAATTAACTTATCCCTAAGTTTAGGATATGTACCACAGGTTTTCAAAGTCGCAGTAATTAAACCTTTACTTAAAAAACCTTCTCTTGACCCAGACACCTTAGCTAATTATAGACCAATTTCCAACCTTCCATTTGTGTCTAAAATTCTGGAAAAGGCAGTTTCAAGCCAGTTATGTGACTATTTGTATAGAAATGATCTGTTTGAAGTCTTTCAGTCAGGGTTCAGAATGCATCATAGCACAGAGACAGCACTTGTTCGAGTCACGAATGACCTCCTTATGGCCTCAGATAAGGGATTAGTGTCCATACTGGTTCTACTGGACCTCAGTGCTGCTTTTGACACTATAGATCATGGCATTTTACTGCACAGGTTAGAGCATGTTGTTGGGATTAAAGGGACAGCTCTATGTTGGTTTAAATCATACCTATCTGACAGGTTCCAGTTTGTTCATGTACATGAGGTTTCTTCAGAACAGTCAAGGGTCTGTTATGGTGTTCCGCAGGGTTCAGTGCTAGGGCCAATCTTGTTCAGTTTATACATGCAGCCGTTGGGAAGTATAATCCAGAATCACGGCATACACTTTCATTGCTATGCTGATGATACGCAGCTCTATTTGTCTATGAAGCCGGATGAAACAGAACCGTTAGTTAAACTTCAGGCATGTCTTAGGGACATCAAGGACTGGATGTCCAGAAATTTCCTGCTTCTAAATTCAGATAAAACAGAGGTTATCATTCTTGGTCCAGAGCATCTTAGGAAGGGATTAGATGGTGTTGCGATGGCTTCCAGTGCAACTGTGAGAAATCTTGGTGTTATTTTCGATCAGGATTTGTCGTTTAAACCATATGTCAATCAGGTTTGTAAAATAGCCTTTTTCCATCTCCGTAATATTGCAAAGATTAGGAAAATCCTCTCACAGAGTGATGCAGAAAAACTAGTTCATGCGTTTGTATCTTCTAGACTAGATTACTGTAATGTGTTGTTAGCAGGATGTCCAAGTAATTTGCTGAATAGGCTCCAGCTGATCCAAAATGCAGCAGCACGAGTACTGACAGGAATTAGCAGGAGAGACCACGTCTCTCCAGTGTTAGCGTCGCTCCATTGGTTACCCGTAAAATTCAGAATCCAATTTAAAATTGTATTACTTGCGTATAAAGCCCAAAACGGCTTAGCTCCGCCTTATTTGCAAGACCTGATAGTGCCTTATGTTCCTGTCAGAGCTCTCCGTTCTCAGAGTGCAGGTTTACTTGTAGTTCCTAGAGTATCTAAATGTAGATTTGGAGGGCGGGCGTTCTGCTATCAGGCGCCACTACTATGGAACCAACTTCCAATCTGGGTTAAGGGGGCTGACACCACCTCCACCTTTAAAACTAAACTTAAAACATTTCTGTTTAGTAAAGCCTATAGTTAGTGTTTAGTAAACCTCTAGCTGGTGTTGGTAAATCTCTAGGTAGTGTAAACTTTAGTGTGTCAGAGTCGCTCCTGTGGTTTCTTGTGCTGGCCCCCCCTTCTCCTCCCTTTTCTCTCTTTTGTCCATGTTGCAGCATCCTTTGCCGGACACCGGAACCTGCAGGTGGTCGTGGGTGGCTTGTAGCTTGCATTACGGAGCACAAGTCTTTCCCCGACCCTGCACCCCAACCTGGGACTTGCTGATTGGGCCGGAGCTTCGGGAGCTGCGTGCTGGCCTGCGGTCCCCACCCCTGGTCATCCCGTTGCTGCCCCCCCCTTCTCCTCCCTTTTCTCTCTTTTGTCCTGCAGGTGGCCATGGGTGGCTTGTAGCTTGCATTACGGAGCACAAGTCTTTTCCTGACCCTGCACCCCAACCTGGGACTTGCTGATTGGGCCGGAGCTTCGGGAGCTGTGTGCTGGCCTGCGGTCCCCACCCCCGGTCATCCCGTTGCTGCTTCCACCTGCCTGCTGTGCTGTTGCCGTCCCTGACCCACCAGTCTGGCCCTCGGCAGGAGGGTCCCCCCTGATGAGCCTGGTCCTGCTCAAGGTTTCTTCCCTCCTAAAGGGGAGTTTTTCCTTGCCACTGTTTGGCTTAAGGTTTTTCTCCCACTAGGGGAGTTTTTACCTGCCATTGTTTATGTAATAACTGCTCGGGGGTCATGTTCTGGGTATGGGTCTCTGTAAAGCGTCTAGAGACAACTCTGTTGTATTAGACGCTATATAAATAAAATTGAATTGAATTGAATTGAATAACCGCCAGGTCTACACAGATTTTGACGTAGTCAAGCTGAACTTGAGATGCGCTCCAATTGTCTCATAATGCCAAGTGGACGAGAGTAGGTGACATCATCACCAGGTAGTTGGCTTCCAACTGCACCAACTCCTAAAAAATGGACACCTCCGAAATAGCCAATTTGTGAGCATCTACAATTTCGAAAAACTAGAAAATCACAAGTTTAGTCACATGTTGTCATTCAACTGTCTGGGTGGTGTCCAGAGGAGTCCAGACGGAAAACTGGTTTCTCTGAAACACTGATTAAACCTGACATTACAGACAATTTTCGATTATTGTTCGTATTTTCTAGCATCTGAAGCCCGGCTAGCTCAGTCGGTAGAGCATGAGACTCTTAATCTCAGGGTCGTGGGTTCGAGCCCCACGTTGGGCGCTGAAGTCACATTTATGAAGTTTGTTTGAAGTGTAGAGTCCAGGTTGAAGGCTAGCAGAAAGGAATCACCTCCACTGCTGTTCTGGTCACTGAGATGGATTTTACTCGGTGTGAGACTGGTGACATCATCAATGACATCACATGTCTGATGACATTCCAGGGTTAGATTAAATAATTTGTAATTATGACAATGTTAGTATAGTGGGCAGTATCTGGGCCTGGGGTTCGATTCCCCGATGGAGAGACCAGCTATTTGGTACAATGGACATACATGACTGATACAAGTGAACAAAGGTCAATAGGATGAAAATGACTCCTCCACACACCAGTTGCTGTTGGCCTGCTAAAAAAGCTTTAATTGATGAAGTTTTTCTAAGATAAAACTGTGGATGTTCTATTCACTCGTCGGTCCTGATCCAGAGGTCCAGCCTGTTAGACTCAGACCAGAGACTTTTTGCGACCTTTGCATTTGCGATGAACCGAATAACCACTACACTACAGAAACTGTGCAGCAGGTTATTGATCATGATTCAATTCATTCAATAATTTAGTTTCTATTCCCCCTTAATCTTATACAAAACCATCTACACAGGTATGTAGAGACATAGATAGTGGGACATTTTGCACTAGCTAGCTATAGCTAGCTTGAGGAGCATAGCATCCTGATAACCGCCAGTTCTACACAGATTTTGACGTAGTCAAGCTGAACTTGAGATGCGCTCCAATTGTCTCATAATGCCATGTGGACGAGAGTAGGTGACATCATCACCAGGTAGTTGGCTTCCAACTGCACCAACTCCTAAAAAATGGACACCTCCGAAATAGCCAATTTGTGAGCATCTACAATTTCGAAAAACTAGAAAATCACAAGTTTAGTCACATGTTGTCATTCAACTGTCTGGGTGGTGTCCAGAGGAGTCCAGACGGAAAACTGGTTTCTCTGAAACAATGATTAAACCTGACATTAGAGACAATTTTCGATTATTGTTCGTATTTTCTAGCATCTGAAGCCCGGCTAGCTCAGTCGGTAGAGCATGAGACTCTTAATCTCAGGGTCGTGGGTTCGAACCCCACGTTGGGTGCTGAAGTCACATTTATGAAGTTTGTTTGAAGTGTACAGTCCAGGTTGAAGGCTAGCAGAAAGGAATCACCTCCACTGCTGTTCTGGTCACTGAGATGGATTTTACTCGGTGTGAGACTGGTGACATCATCAATGACATCACATGTCTGATGACATTCCAGGGTTAGATTAAATAATTTGTAATTATGACAATGTTAGTATAGTGGGCAGTATCTGTGCCTGGGGTTCGATTCCCCGATGGAGAGACCAGCTATTTGGTACAATGGACATACATGACTGTTACAAGTGAACAAAGGTCAATAGGATGAAAATGACTCCTCCACACACCAGTTGCCGTTGGCCTGCTAAAAAAGCTTTAATTGATGAAGTTTTTCTAAGATAAAACTGTGGATCTTCTGTTTACTCGTCAGTCCTGATCCAGAGGTCCAGCCTGTAAGACTCAGACCAGAGACCTTTTGCATTTGCGATGAACCGAATAACCACTACACTACAGAAACTGTTCAGCAGGTTATTGATCATGATTCAATTCATTCAATCATTTAGTATCTATTCCCCCTTAATCTTATACAAAACCATCTAGACAGGTATGTAGAGACATAGATAGTGGGACATTTTGCACTAGCTAGCTATAGGCTAGCTTGAGGAGCATAGCATCCTGATAACCGCCAGGTCTACACAGATTTTGACGTAGTCAAGCTGAACTTGAGATGCGCTCCAATTGTCTCATAATGCCAAGTGGACGAGAGTAGGTGACATCATCACCAGGTAGTTGGCTTCCAACTGCACCAACTCCTAAAAAATGGACACCTCCGAAATAGCCAATTTGTGAGCATCTACAATTTCGAAAAACTAGAAAATCACAAGTTTAGTCACATGTTGTCATTCAACTGTCTGGGTGGTGTCCAGAGGAGTCCAGACGGAAAACTGGTTTCTCTGAAACACTGATTAAACCTGACATTACAGACAATTTTCGATTATTGTTCGTATTTTCTAGCATCTGAAGCCCGGCTAGCTCAGTCGGTAGAGCATGAGACTCTTAATCTCAGGGTCGTGGGTTCGAGCCCCACGTTGGGCGCTGAAGTTACATTTATGAAGTTTGTTTGAAGTGTAGAGTCCAGGTTGAAGGCTAGCAGAAAGGAATCACCTCCACTGCTGTTCTGGTCACTGAGATGGATTTTACTCGGTGTGAGACTGGTGACATCATCAATGACATCACATGTCTGATGACATTCCAGGGTTAGATTAAATAATTTGTAATTATGACAATGTTAGTATAGTGGGCAGTATCTGGGCCTGGGGTTCGATTCCCCGATGGAGAGACCAGCTATTTGGTACAATGGACATACATGACTGATACAAGTGAACAAAGGTCAATAGGATGAAAATGACTCCTCCACACACCAGTTGCTGTTGGCCTGCTAAAAAAGCATTAATTGATGAAGTTTTTCTAAGATAAAACTGTGGATGTTCTATTCACTCGTCGGTCCTGATCCAGAGGTCCAGCCTGTTAGACTCAGACCAGAGACTTTTTGCGACCTTTGCATTTGCGATGAACCGAATAACCACTACACTACAGAAACTGTGCAGCAGGTTATTGATCATGATTCAATTCATTCAATAATTTAGTTTCTATTCCCCCTTAATCTTATACAAAACCATCTACACAGGTATGTAGAGACATAGATAGTGGGACATTTTGCACTAGCTAGCTATAGCTAGCTTGAGGAGCATAGCATCCTGATAACCGCCAGTTCTACACAGATTTTGACGTAGTCAAGCTGAACTTGAGATGCGCTCCAATTGTCTCATAATGCCATGTGGACGAGAGTAGGTGACATCATCAGCAGGTAGTTGGCTTCCAACTGCACCAACTCCTAAAAAATGGACACCAATTTGTGAGCATCTACAATTACGAAAAACTAGAAAATCACAAGTTTAGTCACATGTTGTCATTCAACTGTCTGGGTGGTGTCCAGAGGAGTCCAGACGGAAAACTGGTTTCTCTGAAACACTGATTAAACCTGACATTACAGACAATTTTCGATTATTGTTCGTATTTTCTAGCATCTGAAGCCCGGCTAGCTCAGTCGGTAGAGCATGAGACTCTTAATCTCAGGGTCGTGGGTTCGAGCCCCACGTTGGGCGCTGAAGTCACATTTATGAAGTTTGTTTGAAGTGTAGAGTCCAGGTTGAAGGCTAGCAGAAAGGAATCACCTCCATTGCTGTTCTGGTCACTGAGATGGATTTTACTCGGTGTGAGACTGGTGACATCATCAATGACATCACATGTCTGATGACATTCCAGGGTTAGATTAAATAATTTGTAATTATGACAATGTTAGTATAGTGGGCAGTATCTGTGCCTGGGGTTCGATTCCCCGATGGAGAGACCAGCTATTTGGTACAATGGACATACATGACTGTTACAAGTGAACAAAGGTCAATAGGATGAAAATGACTCCTCCACACACCAGTTGCCGTTGGCCTGCTAAAAAAGCTTTAATTGATGAAGTTTTTCTAAGATAAAACTGTGGATCTTCTGTTTACTCGTCAGTCCTGATCCAGAGGTCCAGCCTGTAAGACTCAGACCAGAGACCTTTTGCGACCTTTGCATTTGCGATGAACCGAATAACCACTACACTACAGAAACTGTGCAGCAGGTTATTGATCATGATTCAATTCATTCAATAATTTAGTTTCTATTCCCCCTTAATCTTATACAAAACCATCTAGACAGGTATGTAGAGACATAGATAGTGAGACATTTTGCACTAGCTAGCTATAGGCTAGCTTGAGGAGCATAGCATCCTGATAACCGCCAGGTCTACACAGATTTTGACGTAGTCAAGCTGAACTTGAGATGCGCTCCAATTGTCTCATAATGCCAAGTGGACGAGAGTAGGTGACATCATCACCAGGTAGTTGGCTTCCAACTGCACCAACTCCTAAAAAATGGACACCAATTTGTGAGCATCTACAATTACGAAAAACTAGAAAATCACAAGTTTAGTCACATGTTGTCATTCAACTGTCTGGGTGGTGTCCAGAGGAGTCCAGACGGAAAACTGGTTTCTCTGAAACACTGATTAAACCTGACATTACAGACAATTTTCGATTATTGTTCGTATTTTCTAGCATCTGAAGCCCGGCTAGCTCAGTCGGTAGAGCATGAGACTCTTAATCTCAGGGTCGTGGGTTCGAGCCCCACGTTGGGCGCTGAAGTCACATTTATGAAGTTTGTTTGAAGTGTAGAGTCCAGGTTGAAGGCTAGCAGAAAGGAATCACCTCCACTGCTGTTCTGGTCACTGAGATGGATTTTACTCGGTGTGAGACTGGTGACATCATCAATGACATCACATGTCTGATGACATTCCAGGGTTAGATTAAATAATTTGTAATTATGACAATGTTAGTATAGTGGGCAGTATCTGTGCCTGGGGTTCGATTCCCCGATGGAGAGACCAGCTATTTGGTACAATGGACATACATGACTGTTACAAGTGAACAAAGGTCAATAGGATGAAAATGACTCCTCCACACACCAGTTGCCGTTGGCCTGCTAAAAAAGCTTTAATTGATGAAGTTTTTCTAAGATAAAACTGTGGATCTTCTGTTCACTCGTCAGTCCTGATCCAGAGGTCCAGCCTGTAAGACTCAGACCAGAGACCTTTTGCATTTGCGATGAACCGAATAACCACTACACTACAGAAACTGTTCAGCAGGTTATTGATCATGATTCAATTCATTCAATCATTTAGTATCTATTCCCCCTTAATCTTATACAAAACCATCTAGACAGGTATGTAGAGACATAGATAGTGGGACATTTTGCACTAGCTAGCTATAGGCTAGCTTGAGGAGCATAGCATCCTGATAACCGCCAGGTCTACGCAGATTTTGACGTAGTCAAGCTGAACTTGAGATGCGCTCCAATTGTCTCATAATGCCAAGTGGACGAGAGTAGGTGACATCATCACCAGGTAGTTGGCTTCCAACTGCACCAACTCCTAAAAAATGGACACCTCCGAAATATCCAATTTGTGAGCATCTACAATTACGAAAAACTAGAAAATCACAAGTTTAGTCACATGTTGTCATTCAACTGTCTGGGTGGTGTCCAGAGGAGTCCAGACGGAAAACTGGTTTCTCTGAAACACTGATTAAACCTGACATTACAGACACTTTTCGATTATTGTTCGTATTTTCTAGCATCTGAAGCCCGGCTAGCTCAGTCGGTAGAGCATGAGACTCTTAATCTCAGGGTCGTGGGTTCAAGCCCCACGTTGGGCGCTGAAGTCACATTTATGAAGTTTGTTTGAAGTGTAGAGTCCAGGTTGAAGGCTAGCAGAAAGGAATCACCTCCACTGCTGTTCTGGTCACTGAGATGGATTTTACTCGGTGTGAGACTGGTGACATCATCAATGACATCACATGTCTGATGACATTCCAGGGTTAGATTAAATAATTTGTAATTATGACAATGTTAGTATAGTGGGCAGTATCTGTGCCTGGGGTTCGATTCCCCGATGGAGAGACCAGCTATTTGGTACAATGGACATACATGACTGATACAAGTGAACAAAGGTCAATAGGATGAAAATGACTCCTCCACACACCAGTTGCTGTTGGCCTGCTAAAAAAGCTTTAATTGATGAAGTTTTTCTAAGATAAAACTGTGGATGTTCTATTCACTCGTCGGTCCTGATCCAGAGGTCCAGCCTGTTAGACTCAGACCAGAGACTTTTTGCGACCTTTGCATTTGCGATGAACCGAATAACCACTACACTACAGAAACTGTGCAGCAGGTTATTGATCATGATTCAATTCATTCAATAATTTAGTTTCTATTCCCCCTTAATCTTATACAAAACCATCTACACAGGTATGTAGAGACATAGATAGTGGGACATTTTGCACTAGCTAGCTATAGCTAGCTTGAGGAGCATAGCATCCTGATAACCGCCAGTTCTACACAGATTTTGACGTAGTCAAGCTGAACTTGAGATGCGCTCCAATTGTCTCATAATGCCAAGTGGACGAGAGTAGGTGACATCATCACCAGGTAGTTGGCTTCCAACTGCACCAACTCCTAAAAAATGGACACCTCCGAAATAGCCAATTTGTGAGCATCTACAATTTCGAAAAACTAGAAAATCACAAGTTTAGTCACATGTTGTCATTCAACTGTCTGGGTGGTGTCCAGAGGAGTCCAGACGGAAAACTGGTTTCTCTGAAACAATGATTAAACCTGACATTAGAGACAATTTTCGATTATTGTTCGTATTTTCTAGCATCTGAAGCCCGGCTAGCTCAGTCGGTAGAGCATGAGACTCTTAATCTCAGGGTCGTGGGTTCGAACCCCACGTTGGGCGCTGAAGTCACATTTATGAAGTTTGTTTGAAGTGTAGAGTCCAGGTTGAAGGCTAGCAGAAAGGAATCACCTCCACTGCTGTTCTGGTCACTGAGATGGATTTTACTCGGTGTGAGACTGGTGACATCATCAATGACATCACATGTCTGATGACATTCCAGGGTTAGATTACAGTTTTTTACGATTGAATAAACACAATTTTGATTGTTTTGTTTTGTTTAGCAAAACCATACACACGAATAGCACAACCACATACCCGATTAGCAAAACACCTTAGCTCCTTTGCAAAATGAACCACTCTTGTAAAAACTATACACTAACTTATCAAAACCATATTTTTTTACCATATGAAACACACACGTTGCATATGACTTAACTCTGTTTGCACCAGTTACACTCTGCTGTTGAAAACCTTAAACACTTTCGGCTAATTCTGCTTCTAAGTGCATAGAGTAGTATGGGTGAAGCACACAGTGAATTTGCAAAACATCGCTCAGATTTGCACATCTGTAAACACAATGTCTGCTCACACTTTTTGCAAAACAATACACAGTGAACAGTAAACACACTTGTATGCATTACTGTAGACACCACACAGGAGACAAGACTAATGCTGTTGATAATTAGGGCCCGAGCACCTTCAGTGCGAAGGCCCTATTGTATTTGCAGGAATTTTTATTAGGGCCCGAGCACCTTCAGTGCGAAGGCCCTATTGTATCTGTAGGAATTTTTATTATTAGGGCCCGAGCACCTTCAGTGCGAAGGCCCTATTGTATCTGTAGGAATTATTTGTATTTTTTTTATTATTAGGGCCCGAGCACCTTCAGTGCGAAGGCCCTATTGTATCTGTAGGAATTTTTATTAGGGCCCGAGCACTTGCAGTGCGAAGGCCCTATTGTATCTGTAGGAATTATTCTTCTTCTTCTTCTTCTTATTGTTCTGACAAAAGGAGGGCCTTTTTGCCCCCCTAAACGTGCCCAAAAAGTCACCAAATTTTGCATGCAAGTCAGGCCTGGCGAAAAATTTGATATTTAATGGTTTACATTAATGGGCGTGGCAAAATGGCTCAACAGCGCCCCCCGGAAAACTTTGTGCCTCAAGCCCCACAATGCGGTTTGTCGTACATGCACGAAAATCGGTACACACCTGTATCATGGCCCAACTTAAAGAAAAGTCTCTGGGCGTCATGTCGAGAAACCGAACAGGAAGTCGGCCATTTTGAATTAATCGTGTCATTTTGGCGAAATTTATGCCATTCCTTCGGCAGTTAATACGGCCCGAACCGTAACGTGCACCCAGGTGTGTAATACATCAAAATGTGCGTCTCCATCCTCCGACACCACGCATTACTTTTCTCTTTCAAAAGCGTTACCGTGGCGACGCTAGACGCCGAAAAGCGCGCCCACCCTTCATCTGATTGGTTCAGACAGAAAAAACTTTGCGCCTCAAGCCCCTCAATACGGTTTGACGTACATGAACGAAGATCGCTACACACCTGTATCATGTCGCAACTTAAAGAAAAGTCTCTTGGCGCCATGGCCGAAACCGAACAGGAAGTCGGCCATTTTGAACATTCTGAATTAATCGCGTAATTTTGGAGCAATATATGCCATTCCTTCGAGAATTAATACGGCCCGAACCGTATCGTGAACCCAGATGTGTTATACATCAAAATGTGCGTCTCCATCCTGCGACTACATGCATTACTTTTCTCTTTCAAAAGTGTTACCGTGGCGGCGCTAGACGCCAACAAGCGCACCCCCCCTTCATCTGATTGGTCCATATTTGATAGTTCCCCAAAAGGCACCAAATTTGGCACGCAAGCCAGGACTGGCGATAAATGTGATATTTCATGGTTTGCATTAATGGGCGTGGCAAAATGGCTCAACAGCGCCCCCCGGAAAACTTTGTGCCTCAAGCCCCACAATACGGTTTGACGTACATGCACGAAAATCGCTATACACCTGTATCATGGCACAGCTTAAAGAAAAGTCTCTTGGAGCCATGGCCGAAACCGAAAAGGAAGTCGGCCATTTTGAAATCTGATTGGTCCATATTTGATAGTTCTCCAAAAGTCACCAAATTTTGCATGCAAGACAGACTTGGCGATAAATTTGATATTTCATGGTTTGCATTAATGGGCGTGGCCTAACGGTTCAACAGCGCCCCCTAGAATACTTTTCTCTGCCATAACTTTTGAATGGTTTGACATAGGAAGTTGTGGGTGGTGTCATGGGACTCTGTATGGAGTCCTTGAGCTTCGTTGGTCTTAATTAGCCCCGCCCCTTCTTCTGATTGGTTGTCCCGATTTTCTGCTATATCTTTGGAATGGTTTGACATAGAGAGTCGTGGCTGGTGTCATCAGATTCTTTATGGAGTCCTTGACCTTCATTGGCCTGAATTAGCCCCGCCCCTTCTTCTGATTGGTTGTCCCTTTTTTCTGCTATAACTTTTTAATGGTTTGACATAGGAAGTCGTGGGTGGTGTCATTTCTGATATGCTTATGGGGGCGGTGGCCGTGAGTGCGAGGGCCCGTTCATCGCTGCTTGCAGCTTTAATTATTATTATTATTATTTTCCTGACAAAAGGAAGGCCTTTTTGCCCCCCTAAACGTGCCCAAAAAGTCACCAAATTTTGCACCCAAGTCAGGCCTGGCGAAAAATTTGATATTTAATGGTTTGCATTATTAGGCGTGGCAAAATGGCTCAACAGCGCCCCCTTGAAAACTTTGTGCCTCAAGCCCCACGATACGGTTTGACGTACATGCACGAAAATCGGTACACACCTGTATCATGGCGCAACTTAAAGAAAAGTCTCTTGGCGTCATGTCGAGAAACCGAACAGGAAGTCGGCCATTTTGAATGAATCGTGTCATTTTGGCAAAATTTATGCCTTCCTTCGGCAGTTAATTCAGCCCGAACCGTAACGTGCACCCAGGTGTGTTATACATCAAAATGTGCGTCTCCATCCTCCGACACCACGCATTACTTTTCTCTTTGAAAAGGGTTACCGTGGCGACGCTAGACGCCAAAAAGCGTGCCCACCCTTCATCTGATTGGTTCAACAGAAAAAACTTTGAGCCTCAAGCCCCATAATACGCTTTGACGTACATGAACGAAAATCGGTACACACCTGTATCATGTCGGAACTAAAAGAAAAGTCTCTTGGCGCCATGGCCGAAACCGAACAGGAAGTCGGCCATTTTGAACATTCTGAATTAATTGCGTAATTTTGGAGCAATATATGCCATTCCTTCGAGAGTTAATTCAGCCCGAACCATATCGTGAACCCAGATGTGTTATACATCAAAATGTGCGTCTCCATCCTGCGACTACACGCATTACTTTTCTCTTTCAAGAGTGCTACCGTGGCGACGCTAGACGCCAACAAGCGCACCCCCCCTTCATCTGATTGGTCCATATTTGATAGTTCCCCAAAAGGCACCAAATTTGGCATGCGAGCCAGGCCTGGCGATAAATTTGATATTTCATTGTTTGCATTAATGGGCGTGGCAAAATGGCTCAACAGCGCCCCCCGGAAAACTTTGTGCCTCAAGCCCCACAATACGGTTTGACGTACATGCACGAAAATCGCTACACACCTGTATCATGGCACAACTTAAAGAAAAGTCTCTTGGGGTCATGCCCGAAACCGAACAGGATGTCGGCCATTTTGAATTAATCTTGTCATTTTGGCGAAATTTATGCCATTCCTTCGGCAGTTAATTCAGCCCGAACCGTAACGTGTCCCAAAGTGTGTTATACATCAAAATGTGCGTCTACATCCTGCGACACCACGCATTACTTTTCTCTTTCAAAAGTGTTACCGTGGCGACGCTAGACGCCAAAAGGCGCGCCCCCCCTTCATGTGATTGGTCCATATTTGATAGTTCTCCAAAAGTCACCAAATTTTGCATGCAAGCCAGGCCTGGTGATAAATTTTATATTTCATGGTTTGCATTAATGGGCGTGGCCTAACGGCTCAACAGCGCCACCTTGAATACTTTTCTCTGCCATAACTTTTGAATGGTTTGACATAGAGAGTCGTGGGTGGTGTCATCAGATTCTGTATGGAGTCCTTGACCTTCATTGGCCTGAATTAGCCCCGCCCCTTCTTCTGATTGGTTGTCCCTTTTTTCTGCTATAAACTTTGAATGGTTTGACATAGGAAGTCGTAGGTGGTGTCAAGGGACTCTGCAATGAGTCCTTGAGCTTCTTTGGCCTGAATTAGCCCCGCCCCTTCTTCTGATTGGTTGTCCCTTTTTTATAATAAAATCGCCACGAGCCGCCAGTCGCTCTCGCGCTGACTCCCGCTTCCTGATTCAAACGTCTGCCGGCCCCGCCCCCCGACCAATCGGTGGCGAGTAGGGTGATGACGGCCCCGCCCCCCGACCAATCGGTGGCGAGTAGGGTGATGACGGCCCCGCCCCCCGACCAATCAGTGGCGAGTAGGGTGATGACGGCCCCGCCCCCCGACCAATCAGCTCCCTGTAATGTGGTGACGTCAGAAATATTCCCAGCTCAGCCCGGTTACAACCTTGGCAGAATGGTTACAGAAAAAGTAATAATTAAAATAGTAGGGTTTTACTAATATTTATAACTTACAAATATTTAAAAAAATTAGAAAAAACAGCTCCAGACTTACATTACTAAATATCGATATGTTGGTCTCTCCTAAGTCAGTAGGCCAAATAGAAATGAGAAGCTGAGTCTTAGCTCAGCCAGAGTGTTCCCGTCTTTGGAGTCAGAGATCAGAGTTCGATTCCCGCAGTATCCAGACTTTTTTGTCAGCAATTTTTTTTTTTTTTACATCAATATGTGCGTCCCTGTCCTGCAACGACGCACATTACTTTTCTCATTTAAAAGCGTTACCGCGGCAACGCTAGACACCAAAAAGTGCGCCCACCCTTCATCTGATTGGTTCAGAGGGAAAAAACTTTGAGCCTCAAGCCCCATAATACGGTTTGACGTACATGAACGAAAATCGGTACACACCTGTATCATGTCGCAACTTAAAGAAAAGTCTCTTGGCGCCATGGCCGAAATTGAACAGGAAGTCGGCCATTTTGAATTAATTGTGTAATTTTGGCGCAATTAATGCCATTCCTTCGGCAATTAATACGGCCCGAACCGTAACGTGCATCCAGGTGACTTATACCTCAAAATGTGCGTCTCCATCTTGCGACTACGCGCATTACTTTTCTCTTTCAAAAGTGTTACCGTGGCGATGCTAGACGCCAAAAAGCGTGCCCCCTTAATCTGATTGGTCCATATTTGATAGTTCTCCAAAAGTCACCAAATTTTGCATGCAAGCCAGGCCTGGTGATAAATTTGATATTTCATGGTTTGCATTAATGGGCGTGGCAAAATGGCTCAACAGCACCCCCCGGAAAACTTTTCTCTGCCATAACTTTTGAATGGTTTGACATAAAGAGTCATGGGTGGTGTCATGGGACTCGGTATTGAGTCCTTGACCATAATTGGTGAAAATTAGCCCCGCCCCTTCTTTTGATTGGTTGTCCCTATTTCCAGCTATAACTTTTGAATGGTTTGACATGGAGAGTCGTGGGTGGTGTCATCAGACTCTGTATGGAGTCCTTGACCTTCATTGGCCTGAATTAGCCCCGCCCCTTCTTCTGATTGGTTGTCCCTTTTTTCTGCTATAACTTTTCAATGGTTTGACATAGGAAGTCGTGGGTGGTGTCATTTCTGATACTTATGGGGGGCGGTGGCCGTGAGTGCGAGGGCCCGTTCATCGCTGCTTGCAGCTTTAATTATTATTATTATTCTTATTATTTTTCTGACGAAAGGAGGGCCTTTTTGCCCCCCTAAACGTGCCCAAAAAGTCACCAAATTTTGCACCCAAGCCAGGCCTGGCGAAAAATTTGATATTTAATGGTTTGCATTAATGGGCGTGGCAAAATGGCTCAACAGCGCCCCCTTGAAAACTTTGTGCCTCAAGCCCCACGATACGGTTTGACGTACATGCATGAAAATCGGTACACGCCTGTATCATGACACAACTTAAAGAAAAGTCTCTTGGCGTCATGCCCGAAACCGAACAGGATGTCGGCCATTTTGAATTAGTCGTGTCATTTTGGCGAAATTTATGCCATTCCTTCGGCAGTTAATACGGCCCGAACCGTAACGAGCACCCAGGTGTGTTATACATCAAAATGTGCGTCTCCATCCTCCGACACCACGCATTACTTTTCTCTTTCAAAAGCGCTACCTTGGCGACGCTAGACGCCAAAAAGTGCGCCCACCCTTCATCTGATTGGTTCAGACAGAAAAAACTTTGCGCCTCAAGCCCCATAATACGGTTTGACGTACATGGACGAAAATAGGTACACACCTGTATCATGTCGCTACTTAAAGAAAAGTCTCTTGGCGCCTTGGCCGAAACCGAACAGGAAGTCGGCCATTTTGAACATTCTGAATTAATCGCGTCATTTTGGAGCAATATATGCCATTCCTTCGAGAATTAATACGGCCCGAACCGTATCGTGAACCCAGATGTGTTATACATCAAAATGTGCGTCTCCATCCTGCGACTACACGCATTACTTTTCTCTTTCAAAAGTGTTACCGTGGCGACGCTAGACGCCAACAAACGCACCCTCCCTTCATCTGATTGGTCCATGTTTGATAGTCACCAAATTTTGCATGCAAGCCAGACTTGGCGATACATTTGATATTTCATGGTTTGCATTAATGGGCGTGGCCTAACGGCTCAACAGCGCCCCCTAGAATACTTTTCTGTGCCATAACTTTTGAATGGTTTGACATAGAGAGTTGTGGGTGGTGTCATGGGACTCGATATTGAGTCCTTGACCATAATTGGTGAAAATTAGCTCCGCCCCTTCTTCTGATTGGTTGTCCATATTTCCTGCCATACATTTTGAATGTTTTGACATAGAGAGTCGTGGGTGATGTCACCTGAATCGATATTGAGTCCTTGAGCTTCATTGGCCTGAATTGGCCCCGCCCCTTCTTCTGATTGGTTTTCCCGATTTTCTACTATAACTTTTGAATGGTTTGACATAGAGAGTCGTGGGTGGTGTCATTGGACGCTGTATTGAGTCCTTGACCTTCTTTGGCCTGAATTAGCCCCGCCCATTCTTCTGATTGGTTGTCCCGATTTTCTACTATAACTTTGGAATGGTTTAACATAGAGAGTCGTGGGTGGTGTCATCAGATTCTGTATGGAGTCCTTGACTTTCATTGGCCTGAATTAGCCCCGCCCCTTCTTCTGATTGGCGTGTACCTTTTTTCTGCTATAACTTTTGAATGGTTTAACATAGAAAGTCGTGGGTGGTGTCATTTCTGATATGCTTACGGGGGGCGGTGGCCGTGAGTGCGAGGGCCCGTTCATCGCTGCTTGCAGCTTTAATTATTATTATTATTTTCCTGACAAAAGGAAGGCCTTTTTGCCCCCCTAAACGTGCCCAAAAAGTCACCAAATTTTGCATGCAAGTCAGGCCTGGCGAAAAATTTGATATTTAATAGTTTGCATTAATGGGCGTGGCAAAATGGCTCAACAGCGCCCCCTTGAAAACTTTGTGCCTCAAGCCCCACGATACGGTTTGACGTACATGCACGAAAATCGGTACACACCTGTATCATGGCGCAACTTAAAGAAAAGTCTCTTGGCGTCATGTCGAGAAACCGAACAGGAAGTCGGCCATTTTGAATTAATCGTGTCATTTTGGCGAAATTTATGCCTTCCTTCGGCAGTTAATTCAGCCCGAACCGTAACGTTCCCCCAAGTGTGTTATTCATCAAAATGTGCGACTCCATCCTCCGACCCCACGCATTACTTTTCTCTTTCGAAAGCGTTACCGTGGCGACGCTAGACGCCAAAAAGCGTGCCCACCCTCAATCTATTTGGTTCAGACAGAAAAAACTTTGCGCCTCAAGCCCCATAATACGCTTTGACGTACATGAACGAAAATCGGTACACACCTGTATCATGTCGCAACTAAAAGAAAAGTCTCTTGGCGCCATGGCCGAAACCAAACAGGAAGTCGGCCATTTTGAACATTCTGCATTAATCGCGTAATTTTGGAGCAATATATGCCATTCCTTCGAGAATTAATTCAGCCCGAACCGTATCGTGAACCCAGATGTGTTATACATCAAAATGTGCGTCTACATCCTGCGACTACACGCATTACTTTTCTCTTTCCAAAGTGTTACCGTGGCGACGCTAGACGCCAACAAGCGCACCCCCCCTTCATGTGATTGGTCCATATTTGATAGTTCCCCAAAAGGCACCAAATCTTGCACCCAAGCCAGGCCTGGCGAAAAATTTGGTATTTAATGGTTTGCATTAATGGGCGTGGCAAAATGGCTCAACAGCGCCCCCTTGAAAACTTTGTGCCTCAAGCCCCACAATACTGTTAGACGTACATGCACGGAAATCGGTACACACCTGTATCATGGCGCAACTTAAACAAAAGTCTCTTGGGGTCATGCCCGAAACCGAACAGGATGTCGGCCATTTTGAATTAATCGTGTCATTTTGGCGAAATTTATGCCATTCCTTCGGCAGTTAATTCAGCCCGAACCGTAACGTTTCCCCAAGTGTGTTATACATCAAAATGTGCGTCTCCATCCTGCGACTACGCGCATTACTTTTCTCTTTCAAAAGTGTTACCGTGGCGACGCTAGACGCCAAAAGGCGCGCCCCCCCTTCATCTGATTGGTCCATATTTGATAGTTCTCCAAAAGTCACCAAATTTTGCATGCAAGCCAGGCCTGGTGATAAATTTGATATTTCATGGCTTGCATTAATGGGCGTGGCCTAACGGCTCAACAGCGCCCCCTAGAATACTTTTCTCTGCCATAACTTTTGAATGGTTTGACATAGAGAGTCGTGGGTGGTGTCATGGGACTCTGTAATGAGTCCTCAAGCTTCGTTGGCCTTAATTAGCCCCGCCCCTTCTTCTGATTGGTTGTCCCGATTTTCTGCTATAACTTTGGAATGGTTTGACATAGAGAGTCGTGGGTGGTGTCATCAGATTCTTTATGGAGCCCTTGACCTTCATTGGCCTGAATTAGCCCCGCCCCTTCTTCTGATTGGTTGTCCCTTTTTTCTGCTATAACTTTTGAATGGTTTGACATAGGAAGTCGTGGGTGGTGCCATGGGACTCTGTAATGAGTCCTTAAGCTTCGTTAGCCTTAATTAGCCCCGCCCCTTCTTCTGATTGGTTGTCCCGATTTTCTGCTATAACTTTGGAATGGTTTGACATAGAGAGTCGTGGGTGGTGTCATCAGATTCTTTATGGAGCCCTTGACCTTCATTGGCCTGAATTAGCCCCGCCCCTTCTTCTGATTGGTTGTCCCTTTTTTCTGCTATAACTTTTCAATGGTTTGACATAGGAAGTCGTGGGTGGTGCCATGGGACTCTGTAATGAGTCCTTAAGCTTCGTTAGCCTTAATTAGCCCCGCCCCTTCTTCTGATTGGTTGTCCCGATTTTCTGCTATAACTTTGGAATGGTTTGACATAGAGAGTCGTGGGTGGTGTCATCAGATTCTTTATGGAGCCCTTGACCTTCATTGGCCTGAATTAGCCCCGCCCCTTATTCTGATTGGTTGTCCCTTTTTTCTGCTATAACTTTTCAATGGTTTGACATAGGAGGTCGTGGGTGGTGTCATTTCTGATATGCCTATGGGGGGCGGTGGCCGTGAGTGCGAGGGCCCGTTCATTGCTGCTTGCAGCTTTAATTATTATTATTATTTTCCTGACAAAGTGAAGGCCTTTTTGCCCCCCTTAACATGCCCAAAAAGTCACCAAATTTTGCACCCTAGTCAGGCCTGGCGAAAAATTTGATATTTAAAGGTTTGCATTAATGGGCGTGGCAAAATGGCTCAACAGCGCCCCCCGGAAAACTTTGTGCCTCAAGCCCCACGATACGGTTTGACGTACATGCACGAAAATCAGTACACACCTGTATCATGGGACAACTTAAACAAAAGTCTCTTGGGGTCATGCCCGAAACCGAACAGGATGTCGGCCATTTTGAATTAGTTGTGTCATTTTGGCGAAATTTATGCCATTCCTTCGAAAGTTAATTCAGCCCGAACCGTAACGTGCCCCCAAGTGTGTTATACATCAAAATGTGCGTCTCCATCCTGCGACAACACGCATTACTTTTCTCTTTCAAAAGCGTTACCGTGGCGGCGCTAGACGCCAAAAAGCGCGCCCACCCTTCATCTGATTGTTTCGACAGAAAAAACTTTGTGCCTCAAGCCCCATAATACGGTTTGACGTACATGAACGAAAATCGGTACACACCTGTATCATGTCGCAACTAAAAGAAAAGTCTCTTGGCGCCATGGCCGAAACCGAACAGGAAGTCGGCCATTTTGAACATTCTGAATTAATTGCGTAATTTTGGAGCAATATATGCCATTCCTTCGAGAGTTAATTCAGCCCGAACCGTATCGTGAACCCAGATGTGTTATACATCAAAATGTGCGTCTCCATCCTGCGACTACACGCATTACTTTTCTCTTTCGAAAGTGTTACCGTGGCGACGCTAGACGCCAACAAGCGCACCCCCCCTTCATCTGATTGGTCCATATTTGATAGTTCTCCAAAAGTCACCAAATTTTACATGCAAGCCAGACTTGGCGATAAATTTGATATTTCATGGTTTCCATTAATGGGCGTGGCCTAACTGCTCAACAGCGCCCCCTAGAATACTTTTATCTGCCATAACTTTTGAATGGTTTGACATAGGAAGTCGTGGGTGGTGTCATGGGATTCTCTAATGAGTCCTCAAGCTTCGTTGGCCTTAATTAGCCCCGCCCCTTCTTCTGATTGGTTGTCCCGATTTTCTGCTATAACCTTTGAATGGTTTGACATAAAGAGTCGTGGGTGGTGTCATGGGACTCGGTATTGAGTCCTTGACCATAATTGTCCTGAATTAGCCCCGCCCCTTCTTCTGATTGGTTGTCCCGATTTTCTGCCATAACTTTTGAATGGTTTGACATAGAGAGTCGTGGGTGGTGTCATCAGAGTCTGTAATGAGTCCTTGACCTTCATTTGCCTGAATTAGCCCCGCCCCTTCTTCTGATTGGTTGTTCCTTTTTTCTGCTATAACTTTTGAATGGTTTGACATAGAGAGTCGTGGGTGGTGTCATTTCTGATATGCTTATGGGGGGCGGTGGACGTGAGTGCGAGGGCCCGTTCATCGCTGCTTGCAGCTTTAATGTTATTTATTTTTTCCATATACTCAAGCCAAAATAGTGAAGAAAAAAAAGCATTTCCCAGTTTTCATGAACATAACATTTTATCCTGTACAAACCCTCCCCCCCCAAAAAAAGAAAACACGGCACATAAATTGCTACTGTTGGTCTCTTCTCCTAGCTGGATCTGGCCAGAGAATTTCATCCACATCACAGGCGATATCCTCATTCGCAAGACAGCGGGGAAAGAATCGCCGTGCATGCCGTATCCACCCCTGTATGGCTGTGGCCTCAATCTGGTCACAGGCCTCCTCCATGGCCTGAATGAGGGCTACCCGAGCCAGGGGGTGCAGATCGTAAACCTTCCACCGCCATGCAGAGAAAAATTCTTCAATTGGGTTAAGAAATGGAGAATATGGTGGCAGGAAAAGGACTGTGTAATGTGGGTGCTGCGTAAACCACTTCTGAACCACTGCAGAGCGGTGGAATGAAACATTGTCCCAGGTGACAATGTATTGGATCTGCATGTTATTTATGATTGTGAGTTTGTATACTCTGTCCAAAAATGTAAGGATGTGAGGTGTTTTATACGGACCCATGTTGGCATGGCGGTGGAGGACCCCATTCTGGGTGATTGCCGCGCAAAAGTGCTGATATGGGGTGCATGCAGTAAGAAGCTGTAAACAGGTAATTTTTTTTACCTGTTTTCCAGTCTGAATGCCCTTATGACAGATGCCACGGTGAATCTTCTGAGATTTGGCTGGACTCTCAGTCCAGCCTCCCTCAGCGTCAATCCATGGTTCACAACATGGTCCACAAGAGTTGCGCGAATTTCATTGCTTAAAGTTGGACTTCTTCTCCTTTCAGCTTCACCTCTTCCTGCTTGAAGTCTTCCTCTTCCTCTTCCTCTACCTCGGCCTCTACCTCTGGCACGGCCTCTGGCACGGCCTCTGCCTCCTTCTCCTCCTTCTCCGATTCCCCCTCTCATCCTCACTCTTCCTCTTCCTCTTCCTTCCATTTTGGTTAAGTTTGGTGAAATCATCTGCTGCATTTTTATAGTGCTTAAACCTGATTGGTGTGTCTACAATTAAGCAATCTTGTGTTTGCATACCTGATGGCAGTGTTCAATCAACTGGCTCATAGGTGTGGTAATTTGACAGTCAGTGCTTTAGAAGTGCAAGGAAGTGACATCTTGATATACTTCTGTGTCTAATGCATAGACGTTTGTGTTAGTGTTTCAAATCACCGTGTGTATTGTTTTGCACAAAGTGTGAATGGACTCATTGTGCTTACAGTGGTGCAAATCTGGGGCCGAGTTTTGCTCCTTGAGTGTAAGGTTTTCATAATTGGGCAAAACTTTAGATTTTAGTGTTTATTCAATCGTAAAAAACTGTAAATAATTTGTAATTATTGCAATGTTAGTATAGTGGGCAGTATCTGTGCCTGGGGTTCGATTCCCCGATGGAGAGACCAGCTATTTGGTACAATGGACATACATGACTGTTACAAGTGAACAAAGGTCAATAGGATGAAAATGACTCCTCCACACACCAGTTGCCGTTGGCCTGCTAAAAAAGCTTTAATTGATGAAGTTTTTCTAAGATAAAACTGTGGATCTTCTGTTTACTCGTCAGTCCTGATCCAGAGGTCCAGCCTGTAAGACTCAGACCAGAGACCTTTTGCATTTGCGATGAACCGAATAACCACTACACTACAGAAACTGTGCAGCAGGTTATTGATCATGATTCAATTCATTCAATAATTTAGTTTCTATTCCCCCTTAATCTTATATAAAAAAAACCATCTAGACAGGTATGTAGAGACATAGATAGTGGGACATTTTGCACTAGCTAGCTATAGCTAGCTTGAGGAGCATAGCATCCTGATAACCGCCAGGTCTACACAGATTTTGACGTAGTCAAGCTGAACTTGAGATGCGCTCCAATTGTCTCATAATGCCAAGTGGATGAGAGTAGGTGACATCATCACCAGGTAGTTGGCTTCCAACTGCACCAACTCCTAAAAAATGGACACCAATTTGTGAGCATCTACAATTACGAAAAACTAGAAAATCACAAGTTTAGTCACATGTTGTCATTCAACTGTCTGGGTGGTGTCCAGAGGAGTCCAGACGGAAAACTGGTTTCTCTGAAACACTGATTAAACCTGACATTACAGACACTTTTCGATTATTGTTCGTATTTTCTAGCATCTGAAGCCCGGCTAGCTCAGTCGGTAGAGCATGAGACTCTTAATCTCAGGGTCGTGGGTTCAAGCCCCACGTTGGGCACTGAAGTCACATTTATGAAGTTTGTTTGAAGTGTAGAGTCCAGGTTGAAGGCTAGCAGAAAGGAATCACCTCCACTGCTGTTCTGGTCACTGAGATGGATTTTACTCGGTGTGAGACTGGTGACATCATCAATGACATCACATGTCTGATGACATTCCAGGGTTAGATTAAATAATTTGTAATTATGACAATGTTAGTATAGTGGGCAGTATCTGGGCCTGGGGTTCGATTCCCCGATGGAGAGACCAGCTATTTGGTACAATGGACATACATGACTGATACAAGTGAACAAAGGTCAATAGGATGAAAATGACTCCTCCACACACCAGTTGCTGTTGGCCTGCTAAAAAAGCTTTAATTGATGAAGTTTTTCTAAGATAAAACTGCGGATGTTCTATTCACTCGTCGGTCCTGATCCAGAGGTCCAGCCTGTTAGACTCAGACCAGAGACTTTTTGCGACCTTTGCATTTGCGATGAACCGAATAACCACTACACTACAGAAACTGTGCAGCAGGTTATTGATCATGATTCAATTCATTCAATCATTTAGTATCTATTCCCCCTTAATCTTATACAAAACCATCTAGACAGGTATGTAGAGACATAGATAGTGGGACATTTTGCACTAGCTAGCTATAGGCTAGCTTGAGGAGCATAGCATCCTGATAACCGCCAGGTCTACACAGATTTTGACGTAGTCAAGCTGAACTTGAGATGCGCTCCAATTGTCTCATAATGCCAAGTGGACGAGAGTAGGTGACATCATCACCAGGTAGTTGGCTTCCAACTGCACGTACTCCTAAAAAATGGACACCTCCGAAATAGCCAATTTGTGAGCATCTACAATTTCGAAAAACTAGAAAATCACAAGTTTAGTCACATGTTGTCATTCAACTGTCTGGGTGGTGTCCAGAGGAGTCCAGACGGAAAACTGGTTTCTCTGAAACACTGATTAAACCTGACATTACAGACAATTTTCGATTATTGTTCGTATTTTCTAGCATCTGAAGCCCGGCTAGCTCAGTCGGTAGAGCATGAGACTCTTAATCTCAGGGTCGTGGGTTCGAGCCCCACGTTGGGCGCTGAAGTCACATTTATGAAGTTTGTTTGAAGTGTAGAGTCCAGGTTGAAGGCTAGCAGAAAGGAATCACCTCCACTGCTGTTCTGGTCACTGAGATGGATTTTACTCGGTGTGAGACTGGTGACATCATCAATGACATCACATGTCTGATGACATTCCAGGGTTAGATTAAATAATTTGTAATTATGACAATGTTAGTATAGTGGGCAGTATCTGGGCCTGGGGTTCGATTCCCCGATGGAGAGACCAGCTATTTGGTACAATGGACATACATGACTGATACAAGTGAACAAAGGTCAATAGGATGAAAATGACTCCTCCACACACCAGTTGCTGTTGGCCTGCTAAAAAAGCTTTAATTGATGAAGTTTTTCTAAGATAAAACTGTGGATGTTCTATTCACTCGTCGGTCCTGATCCAGAGGTCCAGCCTGTTAGACTCAGACCAGAGACTTTTTGCGACCTTTGCATTTGCGATGAACCGAATAACCACTACACTACAGAAACTGTGCAGCAGGTTATTGATCATGATTCAATTCATTCAATAATTTAGTTTCTATTCCCCCTTAATCTTATACAAAACCATCTACACAGGTATGTAGAGACATAGATAGTGGGACATTTTGCACTAGCTAGCTATAGCTAGCTTGAGGAGCATAGCATCCTGATAACCGCCAGTTCTACACAGATTTTGACGTAGTCAAGCTGAACTTGAGATGCGCTCCAATTGTCTCATAATGCCATGTGGACGAGAGTAGGTGACATCATCACCAGGTAGTTGGCTTCCAACTGCACCAACTCCTAAAAAATGGACACCTCCGAAATAGCCAATTTGTGAGCATCTACAATTTCGAAAAACTAGAAAATCACAAGTTTAGTCACATGTTGTCATTCAACTGTCTGGGTGGTGTCCAGAGGAGTCCAGACGGAAAACTGGTTTCTCTGAAACAATGATTAAACCTGACATTAGAGACAATTTTCGATTATTGTTCGTATTTTCTAGCATCTGAAGCCCGGCTAGCTCAGTCGGTAGAGCATGAGACTCTTAATCTCAGGGTCGTGGGTTCGAACCCCACGTTGGGTGCTGAAGTCACATTTATGAAGTTTGTTTGAAGTGTAGAGTCCAGGTTGAAGGCTAGCAGAAAGGAATCACCTCCACTGCTGTTCTGGTCACTGAGATGGATTTTACTCGGTGTGAGACTGGTGACATCATCAATGACATCACATTCTTAGATTAAATAATTCGTAATTATGACAATGTTAGTATAGTGGGGCAGTATCTGTGCCTGGGGTTCGATTCCCCGATGGAGAGACCAGCTATTTGGTACAATGGACATACATGACTGATACAAGTGAACAAAGGTCAATAGGACGAAAATGACTCCTCCACACACCAGTTGCCGTTGGCCTGCCAGAAAAGCTTTAATTGATGAAGTTTTTCTAAGATAAAACTGTGGATGTTCTGTTCACTCGTCAGTCCTGATCCAGAGGTCCAGCCTGTTAGACTCAGACCAGAGACCTTTTGCGACCTTTGCATTTGCGATGAACCGAATAACCACTACACTACAGAAACTGTGCAGCAGGTTATTGATCATGATTCAATTCATTCAATAATTTAGTTTCTATTCCCCCTTAATCTTATACAAAACCATCTAGACAGGTATGTAGAGACATAGATAGTGAGACATTTTGCACTAGCTAGCTATAGGCTAGCTTGAGGAGCATAGCATCCTGATAACCGCCAGGTCTACACAGATTTTGACGTAGTCAAGCTGAACTTGAGATGCGCTCCAATTGTCTCATAATGCCAAGTGGACGAGAGTAGGTGACATCATCACCAGGTAGTTGGCTTCCAACTGCACCAACTCCTAAAAAATGGACACCAATTTGTGAGCATCTACAATTACGAAAAACTAGAAAATCACAAGTTTAGTCACATGTTGTCATTCAACTGTCTGGGTGGTGTCCAGAGGAGTCCAGACGGAAAACTGGTTTCTCTGAAACACTGATTAAACCTGACATTACAGACAATTTTCGATTATTGTTCGTATTTTCTAGCATCTGAAGCCCGGCTAGCTCAGTCGGTAGAGCATGAGACTCTTAATCTCAGGGTCGTGGGTTCGAGCCCCACGTTGGGCGCTGAAGTCACATTTATGAAGTTTGTTTGAAGTGTAGAGTCCAGGTTGAAGGCTAGCAGAAAGGAATCACCTCCACTGCTGTTCTGGTCACTGAGATGGATTTTACTCGGTGTGAGACTGGTGACATCATCAATGACATCACATGTCTGATGACATTCCAGGGTTAGATTAAATAATTTGTAATTATGACAATGTTAGTATAGTGGGCAGTATCTGTGCCTGGGGTTCGATTCCCCGATGGAGAGACCAGCTATTTGGTACAATGGACATACATGACTGTTACAAGTGAACAAAGGTCAATAGGATGAAAATGACTCCTCCACACACCAGTTGCCGTTGGCCTGCTAAAAAAGCTTTAATTGATGAAGTTTTTCTAAGATAAAACTGTGGATCTTCTGTTTACTCGTCAGTCCTGATCCAGAGGTCCAGCCTGTAAGACTCAGACCAGAGACCTTTTGCGACCTTTGCATTTGCGATGAACCGAATAACCACTACACTACAGAAACTGTGCAGCAGGTTATTGATCATGATTCAATTCATTCAATAATTTAGTTTCTATTCCCCCTTAATCTTATACAAAACCATCTAGACAGGTATGTAGAGACATAGATAGTGAGACATTTTGCACTAGCTAGCTATAGGCTAGCTTGAGGAGCATAGCATCCTGATAACCGCCAGGTCTACACAGATTTTGACGTAGTCAAGCTGAACTTGAGATGCGCTCCAATTGTCTCATAATGCCAAGTGGACGAGAGTAGGTGACATCATCACCAGGTAGTTGGCTTCCAACTGCACCAACTCCTAAAAAATGGACACCAATTTGTGAGCATCTACAATTACGAAAAACTAGAAAATCACAAGTTTAGTCACATGTTGTCATTCAACTGTCTGGGTGGTGTCCAGAGGAGTCCAGACGGAAAACTGGTTTCTCTGAAACACTGATTAAACCTGACATTACAGACAATTTTCGATTATTGTTCGTATTTTCTAGCATCTGAAGCCCGGCTAGCTCAGTCGGTAGAGCATGAGACTCTTAATCTCAGGGTCGTGGGTTCGAGCCCCACGTTGGGCGCTGAAGTCACATTTATGAAGTTTGTTTGAAGTGTAGAGTCCAGGTTGAAGGCTAGCAGAAAGGAATCACCTCCACTGCTGTTCTGGTCACTGAGATGGATTTTACTCGGTGTGAGACTGGTGACATCATCAATGACATCACATGTCTGATGACATTCCAGGGTTAGATTAAATAATTTGTAATTATGACAATGTTAGTATAGTGGGCAGTATCTGTGCCTGGGGTTCGATTCCCCGATGGAGAGACCAGCTATTTGGTACAATGGACATACATGACTGTTACAAGTGAACAAAGGTCAATAGGATGAAAATGACTCCTCCACACACCAGTTGCCGTTGGCCTGCTAAAAAAGCTTTAATTGATGAAGTTTTTCTAAGATAAAACTGTGGATCTTCTGTTCACTCGTCAGTCCTGATCCAGAGGTCCAGCCTGTAAGACTCAGACCAGAGACCTTTTGCATTTGCGATGAACCGAATAACCACTACACTACAGAAACTGTTCAGCAGGTTATTGATCATGATTCAATTCATTCAATCATTTAGTATCTATTCCCCCTTAATCTTATACAAAACCATCTAGACAGGTATGTAGAGACATAGATAGTGGGACATTTTGCACTAGCTAGCTATAGGCTAGCTTGAGGAGCATAGCATCCTGATAACCGCCAGGTCTACGCAGATTTTGACGTAGTCAAGCTGAACTTGAGATGCGCTCCAATTGTCTCATAATGCCAAGTGGACGAGAGTAGGTGACATCATCACCAGGTAGTTGGCTTCCAACTGCACCAACTCCTAAAAAATGGACACCTCCGAAATATCCAATTTGTGAGCATCTACAATTACGAAAAACTAGAAAATCACAAGTTTAGTCACATGTTGTCATTCAACTGTCTGGGTGGTGTCCAGAGGAGTCCAGACGGAAAACTGGTTTCTCTGAAACACTGATTAAACCTGACATTACAGACACTTTTCGATTATTGTTCGTATTTTCTAGCATCTGAAGCCCGGCTAGCTCAGTCGGTAGAGCATGAGACTCTTAATCTCAGGGTCGTGGGTTCAAGCCCCACGTTGGGCGCTGAAGTCACATTTATGAAGTTTGTTTGAAGTGTAGAGTCCAGGTTGAAGGCTAGCAGAAAGGAATCACCTCCACTGCTGTTCTGGTCACTGAGATGGATTTTACTCGGTGTGAGACTGGTGACATCATCAATGACATCACATGTCTGATGACATTCCAGGGTTAGATTAAATAATTTGTAATTATGACAATGTTAGTATAGTGGGCAGTATCTGGGCCTGGGGTTCGATTCCCCGATGGAGAGACCAGCTATTTGGTACAATGGACATACATGACTGTTACAAGTGAACAAAGGTCAATAGGATGAAAATGACTCCTCCACACACCAGTTGCCGTTGGCCTGCTAAAAAAGCTTTAATTGATGAAGTTTTTCTAAGATAAAACTGTGGATCTTCTGTTTACTCGTCAGTCCTGATCCAGAGGTCCAGCCTGTAAGACTCAGACCAGAGACCTTTTGCATTTGCGATGAACCGAATAACCACTACACTACAGAAACTGTTCGGCAGGTTATTGATCATGATTCAATTCATTCAATCATTTAGTATCTATTCCCCCTTAATCTTATACAAAACCATCTAGACAGGTATGTAGAGACATAGATAGTGGGACATTTTGCACTAGCTAGCTATAGGCTAGCTTGAGGAGCATAGCATCCTGATAACCGCCAGGTCTACACAGATTTTGACGTAGTCAAGCTGAACTTGAGATGCGCTCCAATTGTCTCATAATGCCAAGTGGACGAGAGTAGGTGACATCATCACCAGGTAGTTGGCTTCCAACTGCACCAACTCCTAAAAAATGGACACCTCCGAAATATCCAATTTGTGAGCATCTACAATTACGAAAAACTAGAAAATCACAAGTTTAGTCACATGTTGTCATTCAACTGTCTGGGTGGTGTCCAGAGGAGTCCAGACGGAAAACTGGTTTCTCTGAAACACTGATTAAACCTGACATTACAGACACTTTTCGATTATTGTTCGTGTTTTCTAGCATCTGAAGCCCGGCTAGCTCAGTCGGTAGAGCATGAGACTCTTAATCTCAGGGTCGTGGGTTCGAGCCCCACGTTGGGCGCTGAAGTCACATTTATGAAGTTTGTTTGAAGTGTAGAGTCCAGGTTGAAGGCTAGCAGAAAGGAATCACCTCCACTGCTGTTCTGGTCACTGAGATGGATTTTACTCGGTGTGAGACTGGTGACATCATCAATGACATCACATTCTTAGATTAAATAATTCGTAATTATGACAATGTTAGTATAGTGGGGCAGTATCTGTGCCTGGGGTTCGATTCCCCGATGGAGAGACCAGCTATTTGGTACAATGGACATACATGACTGATACAAGTGAACAAAGGTCAATAGGACGAAAATGACTCCTCCACACACCAGTTGCCGTTGGCCTGCCAGAAAAGCTTTAATTGATGAAGTTTTTCTAAGATAAAACTGTGGATGTTCTGTTCACTCGTCAGTCCTGATCCAGAGGTCCAGCCTGTTAGACTCAGACCAGAGACCTTTTGCGACCTTTGCATTTGCGATGAACCGAATAACCACTACACTACAGAAACTGTGCAGCAGGTTATTGATCATGATTCAATTCATTCAATAATTTAGTTTCTATTCCCCCTTAATCTTATACAAAACCATCTAGACAGGTATGTAGAGACATAGATAGTGAGACATTTTGCACTAGCTAGCTATAGGCTAGCTTGAGGAGCATAGCATCCTGATAACCGCCAGGTCTACACAGATTTTGACGTAGTCAAGCTGAACTTGAGATGCGCTCCAATTGTCTCATAATGCCAAGTGGACGAGAGTAGGTGACATCATCACCAGGTAGTTGGCTTCCAACTGCACCAACTCCTAAAAAATGGACACCAATTTGTGAGCATCTACAATTACGAAAAACTAGAAAATCACAAGTTTAGTCACATGTTGTCATTCAACTGTCTGGGTGGTGTCCAGAGGAATCCAGACAGAAAACTGGTTTCTCTGAAACACTGATTAAACCTGACATTACAGACAATTTTCGATTATTGTTCGTATTTTCTAGCATCTGAAGCCCGGCTAGCTCAGTCGGTAGAGCATGAGACTCTTAATCTCAGGGTCGTGGGTTCGAGCCCCACGTTGGGCGCTGAAGTCACATTTATGAAGTTTGTTTGAAGTGTAGAGTCATGTATGTCCATTGTACCAAATAGCTTGTCTCTCCATCGGGGAATCGAACCCCAGGCCCAGATACTGCCCACTATACTAACATTGTCATAATTACAAATTATTTAATCTAACCCTGGAATGTCATCAGACATGTGATGTCATTGTTGATGTCACCAGTCTCACACCGAGTAAAATCCATCTCAGTGACCAGAACAGCAGTGGAGGTGATTCCTTTCTGCTAGCCTTCAACCTGGCCCCACGTTGGGCGCTGAAGTCACATTTATGAAGTTTGTTTGAAGTGTAGAGTCCAGGTTGAAGGCTAGCAGAAAGGAATCACCTCCACTGCTGTTCTGGTCACTGAGATGGATTTTACTCGGTGTGAGACTGGTGACATCATCAATGACATCACATGTCTGATGACATTCCAGGGTTAGATTAAATAATTTGTAATTATGACAATGTTAGTATAGTGGGCAGTATCTGTGCCTGGGGTTCGATTCCCCGATGGAGAGACCAGCTATTTGGTACAATGGACATACATGACTGTTACAAGTGAACAAAGGTCAATAGGATGAAAATGACTCCTCCACACACCAGTTGCCGTTGGCCTGCTAAAAAAGCTTTAATTGATGAAGTTTTTCTAAGATAAAACTGTGGATCTTCTGTTCACTCGTCAGTCCTGATCCAGAGGTCCAGCCTTTAAGACTCAGACCAGAGACCTTTTGCATTTGCGATGAACCGAATAACCACTACACTACAGAAACTGTTCAGCAGGTTATTGATCATGATTCAATTCATTCAATCATTTAGTATCTATTCCCCCTTAATCTTATACAAAACCATCTAGACAGGTATGTAGAGACATAGATAGTGGGACATTTTGCACTAGCTAGCTATAGGCTAGCTTGAGGAGCATAGCATCCTGATAACCGCCAGGTCTACGCAGATTTTGACGTAGTCAAGCTGAACTTGAGATGCGCTCCAATTGTCTCATAATGCCAAGTGGACGAGAGTAGGTGACATCATCACCAGGTAGTTGGCTTCCAACTGCACCAACTCCTAAAAAATGGACACCTCCGAAATATCCAATTTGTGAGCATCTACAATTACGAAAAACTAGAAAATCACAAGTTTAGTCACATGTTGTCATTCAACTGTCTGGGTGGTGTCCAGAGGAGTCCAGACGGAAAACTGGTTTCTCTGAAACACTGATTAAACCTGACATTACAGACACTTTTCGATTATTGTTCGTATTTTCTAGCATCTGAAGCCCGGCTAGCTCAGTCGGTAGAGTATGAGACTCTTAATCTCAGGGTCGTGGGTTCAAGCCCCACGTTGGGCGCTGAAGTCACATTTATGAAGTTTGTTTGAAGTGTAGAGTCCAGGTTGAAGGCTAGCAGAAAGGAATCACCTCCACTGCTGTTCTGGTCACTGAGATGGATTTTACTCGGTGTGAGACTGGTGACATCATCAATGACATCACATGTCTGATGACATTCCAGGGTTAGATTACAGTTTTTTACGATTGAATAAACACAATTTTGATTGTTTTGTTTTGTTTAGCAAAACCATACACACGAATAGCACAACCACATACCCGATTAGCAAAACACCTTAGCTCCTTTGCAAAATGAACCACTCTTGTAAAAACTATACACTAACTTATCAAAACCATATTTTTTTACCATATGAAACACACACGTTGCATATGACTTAACTCTGTTTGCACCAGTTACACTCTGCTGTTGAAAACCTTAAACACTTTCGGCTAATTCTGCTTCTAAGTGCATAGAGTAGTATGGGTGAAGCACACAGTGAATTTGCAAAACATCGCTCAGATTTGCACATCTGTAAACACAATGTCTGCTCACACTTTTTGCAAAACAATACACAGTGAACAGTAAACACACTTGTATGCATTACTGTAGACACCACACAGGAGACAAGACTAATGCTGTTGATAATGTTATTTATTTTTTCCATATACTCAAGCCAAAATAGTGAAGAAAAAAAAGCATTTCCCAGTTTTCATGAACATAACATTTTATCCTGTACAAACCCTCCCCCCCAAAAAAAAGAAAACACGGCACATAAATTGCTACTGTTGGTCTCTTCTCCTAGCTGGATCTGGCCAGAGAATTTCATCCACATCACAGGCGATATCCTCATTCGCAAGACAGCGGGGAAAGAATCACCGTGCATGCCGTATCCACCCCTGTATGGCTGTGGCCTCAATCTGGTCACAGGCCTCCTCCATGGCCTGAATGAGGGCTACCCGAGCCAGGGGGTGCAGATCGTAAACCTTCCACCGCCATGCAGAGAAAAATTCTTCAATTGGGTTAAGAAATGGAGAATATGGTGGCAGGAAAAGGACTGTGTAATGTGGGTGCTGCGTAAACCACTTCTGAACCACTGCAGAGCGGTGGAATGAAACATTGTCCCAGGTGACAATGTATTGGATCTGCATGTTATTTATGATTGTGAGTTTGTATACTCTGTCCAAAAATGTAAGGATGTGAGGTGTTTTATACGGACCCATGTTGGCATGGCGGTGGAGGACCCCATTCTGGGTGATTGCCGCGCAAAAGTGCTGATATGGGGTGCATGCAGTAAGAAGCTGTAAACAGGTAATTTTTTTACCTGTTTTCCAGTCTGAATGCCCTTATGACAGATGCCACGGTGAATCTTCTGAGATTTGGCTGGACTCTCAGTCCAGCCTCCCTCAGCGTCAATCCATGGTTCACAACATGGTCCACAAGAGTTGCGCGAATTTCATTGCTTAAAGTTGGACTTCTTCTCCTTTCAGCTTCACCTCTTCCTGCTTGAAGTCTTCCTCTTCCTCTTCCTCTACCTCGGCCTCTACCTCTGGCACGGCCTCTGGCACGGCCTCTGCCTCCTTCTCCTCCTTCTCCGATTCCCCCTCTCATCCTCACTCTTCCTCTTCCTCTTCCTTCCATTTTGGTTAAGTTTGGTGAAATCATCTGCTGCATTTTTATAGTGCTTAAACCTGATTGGTGTGTCTACAATTAAGCAATCTTGTGTTTGCATACCTGATGGCAGTGTTCAATCAACTGGCTCATAGGTGTGGTAATTTGACAGTCAGTGCTTTAGAAGTGCAAGGAAGTGACATCTTGATATACTTCTGTGTCTAATGCATAGACGTTTGTGTTAGTGTTTCAAATCACCGTGTGTATTGTTTTGCACAAAGTGTGAATGGACTCATTGTGCTTACAGTGGTGCAAATCTGGGGCCGAGTTTTGCTCCTTGAGTGTAAGGTTTTCATAATTGGGCAAAACTTTAGATTTTAGTGTTTATTCAATCGTAAAAAACTGTAAATAATTTGTAATTATTGCAATGTTAGTATAGTGGGCAGTATCTGTGCCTGGGGTTCGATTCCCCGATGGAGAGACCAGCTATTTGGTACAATGGACATACATGACTGTTACAAGTGAACAAAGGTCAATAGGATGAAAATGACTCCTCCACACACCAGTTGCCGTTGGCCTGCTAAAAAAGCTTTAATTGATGAAGTTTTTCTAAGATAAAACTGTGGATCTTCTGTTTACTCGTCAGTCCTGATCCAGAGGTCCAGCCTGTAAGACTCAGACCAGAGACCTTTTGCATTTGCGATGAACCGAATAACCACTACACTACAGAAACTGTTCAGCAGGTTATTGATCATGATTCAATTCATTCAATCATTTAGTATCTATTCCCCCTTAATCTTATACAAAACCATCTAGACAGGTATGTAGAGACCATGGATGTATTATATAACTGGATACAGGATCGAAAATGGCCGCCCATTCATTTCAATGGAGTTTGCTCACCCAGCGCATCCGCCGAAAAAATTTCTGACTTCCTGGTTTACTTCCTGGTACACGGGCCCATAGAGCATGCGCAGTTGAGTCACCTCCCATGATGCTCTGGGGCCTCCCATCATGCCCCGGGGCAATGTGAACGAGCGCTGCGCGCTCTGGACAAGCGCTGCGCGCTCATGAGTCCTTCAGACCGGTAATGATAGATGTACACAATGAAATTAGGGATTTATAGGGCAAATCAACCGATGCTGTTCTCAAAGTCATGGTTATAGACTATACATGGTTCATTTGTGTGTTTTTTTTAATTAAAGATAAAACGAGTCATTTTTATTTAAGATGGGACACCCCAGGTTAATAGGCTAAAATAGGGTAAAAATGTAAATAGCAGGTATCACCATGAAACTTCCCAAGTTTATTACTTACATTAAGACAAATATTTTTTGTATTACAAGTTTTGTCAAGTATTATGTTTAAATATGTCAAATATTATGTTTAAATGTGGTTAATTTGTGGAGTTTTATTTTTTTGAGTAAGGATAAAACGATAAAAATGTATTTATGCGGGGGGGAGGTATTTTATTTTAATTCTTAATTCTATTTTTATACTTCTCTTTAAAGTATTTTTTTACCGGTACCTTTATGTTTGCACCTTACATCAAGACAAGTTCCTTGTGCTGTAAACTGACCTTTACTGCTCTTGGCAATAAAAACAGTTCTTATTCTGATTCTGAGAGTGGTCACCGCTGCCTTCACTCCGTCTGTGATCCCCCTGGTCAGGGCGTTTAGACCGAGTGTGACCTGAGCGTCCCACCTGAGCTCTGTGCCATAGCGCGCAGCTCCAGCTCAATGAATGACAGAGGGTCTCCTGCTCAGCTGCTGCTCAACACTGATCAGAGCAGCTCCCCCTCGTTTACTGAGGTTTTATTATAAACCCAATGTCTTTTGTCATGGAAAAAAAATTAAGAGACCACAAAAACACACCTTTGAGCCGTGTTTTCCACTTTTCTGAGTGATTATTCCGCTGAACGGCTTAGCCATGCTCGTTCCCGAGACACACACGACCGCGCTTTGCGAGTGCACGGACAAAGCCGTGACGTCACGCCCAGAAAGAGACTTTTCTTTGACTTTTCTGGCCGTTATTAAACATTTTTGACGGATATAAAGTCCATGACTTAAAAATATAGAATACAAAGATTAGTAATTGCCGGTGATTACAGCTGGAGGTGTCCTGTGAACAGTTTTAGAGGCTTCTCTTTTAATATTGCGGTCTATGGGAAAAAAGCTTTCTGGGCCCCATGGGATTTTTTGTTGCAGTACCGCGGCTGGCCACTGGAAAAAATCGGCGTGCCTTCTGAGTGTGAGACTGGGGGCCTGGTAGAGACATAGATAGTGGGACATTTTGCACTAGCTAGCTATAGGCTAGCTTGAGGAGCATAGCATCCTGATAACCGCCAGGTCTACACAGATTTTGACGTAGTCAAGCTGAACTTGAGATGCGCTCCAATTGTCTCATAATGCCAAGTGGACGAGAGTAGGTGACATCATCACCAGGTAGTTGGCTTCCAACTGCACCAACTCCTAAAAAATGGACACCTCCGAAATATCCAATTTGTGAGCATCTACAATTACGAAAAACTAGAAAATCACAAGTTTAGTCACATGTTGTCATTCAACTGTCTGGGTGGTGTCCAGAGGAGTCCAGACGGAAAACTGGTTTCTCTGAAACACTGATTAAACCTGACATTACAGACACTTTTCGATTATTGTTCGTATTTTCTAGCATCTGAAGCCCGGCTAGCTCAGTCGGTAGAGCATGAGACTCTTAATCTCAGGGTCGTGGGTTCGAGCCCCACGTTGGGCGCTGAAGTCACATTTATGAAGTTTGTTTGAAGTGTAGAGTCCAGGTTGAAGGCTAGCAGAAAGGAATCACCTCCACTGCTGTTCTGGTCACTGAGATGGATTTTACTCGGTGTGAGACTGGTGACATCATCAATGACATCACATTCTTAGATTAAATAATTCGTAATTATGACAATGTTAGTATAGTGGGGCAGTATCTGTGCCTGGGGTTCGATTCCCCGATGGAGAGACCAGCTATTTGGTACAATGGACATACAAGACTGATACAAGTGAACAAAGGTCAATAGGACGAAAATGACTCCTCCACACACCAGTTGCCGTTGGCCTGCCAGAAAAGCTTTAATTGATGAAGTTTTTCTAAGATAAAACTGTGGATGTTCTGTTCACTCGTCAGTCCTGATCCAGAGGTCCAGCCTGTTAGACTCAGACCAGAGACCTTTTGAGACCTTTGCATTTGCGATGAACCGAATAACCACTACACTACAGAAACTGTGCAGCAGGTTATTGATCATGATTCAATTCATTCAATAATTTAGTTTCTATTCCCCCTTAATCTTATACAAAACCATCTAGACAGGTATGTAGAGACATAGATAGTGAGACATTTTGCACTAGCTAGCTATAGGCTAGCTTGAGGAGCATAGCATCCTGATAACCGCCAGGTCTACACAGATTTTGACGTAGTCAAGCTGAACTTGAGATGCGCTCCAATTGTCTCATAATGCCAAGTGGATGAGAGTAGGTGACATCATCACCAGGTAGTTGGCTTCCAACTGCACCAACTCCTAAAAAATGGACACCAATTTGTGAGCATCTACAATTACGAAAAACTAGAAAATCACAAGTTTAGTCACATGTTGTCATTCAACTGTCTGGGTGGTGTCCAGAGGAGTCCAGACGGAAAACTGGTTTCTCTGAAACACTGATTAAACCTGACATTACAGACACTTTTCGATTATTGTTCGTATTTTCTAGCATCTGAAGCCCGGCTAGCTCAGTCGGTAGAGCATGAGACTCTTAATCTCAGGGTCGTGGGTTCAAGCCCCACGTTGGGCGCTGAAGTCACATTTATGAAGTTTGTTTGAAGTGTAGAGTCCAGGTTGAAGGCTAGCAGAAAGGAATCACCTCCACTGCTGTTCTGGTCACTGAGATGGATTTTACTCGGTGTGAGACTGGTGACATCATCAATGACATCACATTCTTAGATTAAATAATTCGTAATTATGACAATGTTAGTATAGTGGGGCAGTATCTGTGCCTGGGGTTCGATTCCCCGATGGAGAGACCAGCTATTTGGTACAATGGACATACATGACTGTTACAACTGAACAAAGGTCAATAGGATGAAAATGACTCCTCCACACACCAGTTGCCGTTGGCCTGCTAAAAAAGCTTTAATTGATGAAGTTTTTCTAAGATAAAACTGTGGATGTTCTGTTTACTCGTCAGTCCTGATCCAGAGGTCCAGCCTGTAAGACTCAGACCACAATTACGAAAAACTAGAAAATCACAAGTTTAGTCACATGTTGTCATTCAACTGTCTGGGTGGTGTCCAGAGGAGTCCAGACGGAAAACTGGTTTCTCTGAAACACTGATTAAACCTGACATTACAGAAGCATACAAGTGTGGTATTTAAAAATAGAGCGGGAGCAAAACTTAGTTTGATTGTGCTTTATTTAAGTTATTACATTAATCCAGTGTTTCTCAATCCTGGTCCTCGTGGGCCCCTGTCCTGCATGTTTTAGATGTTACCCTGCTTCAGCACACCGTGATACAAGTACCTGTGTCATCAACAGAGTTGTGCAGACCTTGATGACAAGCTAATGAGGACCTTTATTTAGAATCAGGTGTGT